>NC_044201.1:23974313-24284938 GCF_900880675.1 Sparus aurata
GCTCAAGTTTTTCTAGTTCTGCCGGGTTGTTTTAATTGTCATGTTCCTGCGATCGGAGGGTCCGCGCAACTTTATCAGTTCCCAATCGCTGCTGACCGCGGCGCTCTCACCGGACATCTTTGGAATTCAAATCACTTTTTCGTTGACAGCGTTTCTCTTCCTATCAAAAGTGTGCTGAAACAAAACAAATAAATGAAAGTACTGTCATGTCCACACGACATACCGTACCAAAATAACCTCTTTTTTTTTTTTTCTTTTGTTTTTCCTTTTTTCGCTGCCCTGAGTGAGTGAAGGCCACAAGCTCTGTCATGTAGTGTATATGCTAACTCAAAAGGAAGGACAGGTCCTAGCGATTCGGTCGCTTGGGTTGATGTGACCAGGACATGGCCATGGCAGCAGTGAAAGCCCGGTTGAGCCATAGTGACACGTCGTCTCCATCCATCTTCAGTCTGAAACATTTTACGCTAACTGACAGAGCGTGGCGCTTGCTTACCCACCTCCCAGAGGAAATAGTCCAGACTGGTGTCTTCTTGACATGCACTAAAGAGTGAGCAGTCCAGAGGTCCAGAGGGGCATTGTGTATTCAGTCCAAGACGAAAGGTTAGATCCTCTGAAAAGAAAGAGTAGTTCAGTATATATTGTTGGAAGTGACAATGACTTTTTTTTTTCTTTTTTTTTGGTGTGTTATTCAAGCAAATAAACAATTCAGTCAGGCCTTTCACATTTTTTTTTTCTTGTTGTTGTTATTGTGCAGAGGCGCTGTGTGCAGGTATAACGTGTGTGTGTATGTCTGTGTGAGAGGGTTTTGATCATGACTTCATATGAAAGGCAGATTAAGTTTACTGAGGGAATACCCCGTTGGAATTATCAAAATAAAGAAACGTGTGAAAAATGCAATTTTACAGCACTTGAAAAGGGGAAAAAAAAATCCGAACTTTCTAGTTAATTTTTCATTCCGGTTTTTGGCAACTCAAACAGATTTTTTAAATAGAAAAACAACTAAAATATTCCGACACAGATGTAACCTGCTCGCTGACACACTGAATTTTGTCTACACTTCTGTTCATATCCTGTATCTCGGTCAGGTACCTAAAGAAGGGGGGAGGTAGAAAAGGAGAATTGAGCAGTGGCTGTAGTAATAAATCACAGGATCGCTGGTGACATTCATACAATACGGATACAGTGTTAACTCAATGAGTCGGACAGCCCTAGCCTGTTCCTCCATCCTGACCTTGCCTCCCTGTCGTAATCAATCATGTTGGCACGGCACACACGCTCCTTATTTATTATTACTCTGGACCCGCATGTACAGTAAACAATGAGTAGAATACATTGGAAAGACTGAGAGAGTGGGGTGCTATTATAAGAGAGGAGGTAAAGGTCCGATGGAATAACCGGGGGGCATATGTGTCCGGCTGGCTGGTTAAAAGACTACTGAACAGGACGGTGAGCAGCCACCGTGGCCAATAGCCGGCTGTAACGTGCAGAAATGACCAATACTAAGTGCTCATTGCACCAAAAAGGTCACGATATTGTCGCTAGTTTAATTTACGAGTGCGGCTGTTTGAGAAACATCACAGCCTTGTATTCATGCGCTGCCCTTTGTGTGGAGACCGGCTACATACTTGGAGTCTATTTAAAGGAAGGTGTTGTTAACGCCGTTTGCGTACCTCGAGATCACATTAAGAAGCCGTCAGACAGATGTCATTTTAATTCTTCGCCTTTTGCCTGTTTCCCTTTTAGAGATATTGTAATCATACTTCTGTTATTCTCAGGTAGCAGGTGTATATCCTGAGTGACAAACCGTTTTCTTTGTAAAACTAATAGCTTACAAAGTCAGTGTAAATTAACAATGACCCGATGGTGAAGCCTTCGTAACACCACCATAACAATCCATGAAAGCCGGCCAAGCCACACGTCATATAGTCCCATATGCAGCCCATGCAGGGGGCCTGTCTTGGCAACAAAACAGGGCCCCCATGTACAGCAGAGGGCCCCTGAACTCTTCATGAAGGATGGCTGGCTACGAGGAGGGCCGAGGGGGAGTCAGTTTAAAACACATACCATATGCAGTTAGGAAGAGCCTCATTTATCAGCCCCTGAAATTCCTGGGTTTTTACACCTCAGACCCCCCAGCACTTTCTCTCCTCCCCTAGGGGTTAGCCACCTCCTAACTGTACACCGCAGATGACAGGTCGCTGAGACCCGGCTTTAACCAAAGACTGCAACTCTGATTTGTCTCTGCGTTGAAATAACAAGGAATTGATTATGTAAGTAATCTAGTGACGGGCGGTGCAGCGGCAAGAATGCGATAAATATGCCATGAAATGAAACCGTTGTCACTCTTTTCTTTTTCATCAAATGCGTCCCGGGTTGTTTTTTTTTTTTTGTTTTTTCGTCTTCTCGTAAAGTCGATCAACCTCTCCTGTCTGTTTTGCCCTTCCCCTACCCTTCCTGTCCAAGCTCTTCTTCGCAGTTGGACATCATCTGGCCCGTGAATGGCACATTGTTATGCCTGTTCCTCAGTGGCCGTCTGAGCAGATGCCACGAGCAGCCGCAACACCGGTCCCTGCACAAGGCTGGTAGCTCGCATTCAACACGAGGCCGTAAATTACATCCCGCGAACACACAAACAATCTGCGCTCAAGTGAGTTTCAGCAGTTAGGCGCGCCATTGAAGGAGCATGGCATATCCTGATTTGGTTTGAGTGAAGACCGGTTTCAGGCAGCGGGGGAAGTGGCCCCGCGGCGCACGACCGTGGCCTAGACGGAGAGATCACACATGGACAGCTGGGCTTTGAACTCCTTACCCCAGTGTTCCTGGGGTCAACAGCTTGGTGGCCGCAAGGGTCAACCAGCAGCAAGAGGCCGTCTTCCAGTGAACTGCCGGACTTGTTTTGACTGGGTCCCTGTGGCACGATTACCCCATGGCGACTGGAGGTGATACTCTACGGAGGGATCAGGTGAAACAAAGTTTAGAGATAACATTTGGATTGTCTGCGTGCACCGTTGCTGAGCGCGTGGGACTGGGAAATGCTACAAATGCCTTCTTGAATTGGGAAATGTCTGTTCCGTTTAAGACTTAAACAATTAAAAAAGACTTGCCAACAGTGTGAGCCTTTATCTGAACAAAACTTCAAACAAAATCAGGGAGTTAAGCTCACTAGAAGTACAGCAAATAACACTATAGATCTAAGATGAGACACAATAAAGTGTGATTTGTTATGATCTTGGGAAATACATGGCTCAAAATCCAATCAAACATATCACCAAAGTGTGTTTGAGGAAGAATCATCCTTGTTGCGACTCGCTACAGACAATATTTACACACTCAAATCCCACATCTAGTCAATGCATAGTGGCTCGCTAAGATATATGGGTTACTTTATTCATAGCACTTCAATTACAAAATCATGTATTGGGGGAAGAATAAATTAATAATAAAACCCCCTATCTGAACTTCTAATATTTTGCTTGGCGAAGGGAAACGAATTACCCTTTTCAGAACTGATGATGTATTACTAGCGTTTGATCCTTGGAGGTTTCACCATGCTCACATTCATTACTTTCAAGTGCTGAGGTGTATCTGCAATTAGAAGCACCTTGCAGTGGATTTCTGACACTCCCGCAGACTTGAAACACCAGATCATAGAATCATCACAGCATTATACTGCAGGAGAGGGGACGGTGTCTCCTTCGAATGGAGGCAAAGATAGGGGGGGTGGGGTCGGCGGTGGTGGGGGTGCTTAATTTAACCATGTGCCCGTAAGTGAGGAGAGCCGGTAAGCAAATGAGGACCTTTCATTAAATCAAAGGTGATTTTTGTTCTGCTAATGGGTGCCCCAAAAATCTAGTGCAGCGGCGAAACATGTGATCATTCTCTGTGGAGCCTGCTATACTGCTACAGACCGGTCAGGGCTATTCTTATTACAGTATGCATAATGTAATGAGCATGCTTGTTTAATTTAATCACACTGAGTGGACTGTGTTAGTATTTCTTTGAAACGACAAAGCCATACAAGCACGCGGTTTGATAAAAAAGGGAATAAATAATACAATCACTCACCCGGCTTGTACAGTTAATGCGCTTGCTATTTCACAAATGGCAGCCATTTACATGGTATAGTGGGTTCATAGTATAGAGTAGTCTTATCGCCCTCTGCAGTGTTTTTTTCCCACCACGGAGCTCAATTTTACATTTGAATGCCCAACTCTCAAATGTCTTTAGAATTATCGTCCTCAAGAATCGCTATCATCCTCAAGTCGTCCGCTGATTGGTCATGACAGGGCCAAAATGGCCACTGTGGTGAAACACCTCAGAGAAGCAAAGGAAGTTTAGCCAAAAAACACGCTGAGCCATTATGTTAAAGTAAACGACAGCACTTCCTAATGTCATTTGGCAGTGCTAGCACTCAGCAATTAGGGCCTCTCTTAATGCGACGCTGGGAGCATTTCTCCTCAAGGTTAGCGCCTCATTTCCCCACGATGGGTCTGCGGGGCCGCACCAGATGCATTGTGGGAGCTGGGGGGCGCAAGTTAGGACAGGTGTCCGCCACCTTGGATATCTCCCCTCGCAGCTGGCACCAGCTGGCACCCCCAGTGCCCCATCCGGACGGTCTGCTCTCTCTTCTCCATGGAGGAGAAGGAGGAGGAGGAGTATGGGGGGGCATGTCAAGGGCAGACCTGGTACAAGCTCACTCACAGGGCACCCATGCCATGACATGACCTGGCCCCTAGGGGACCTGCCAGCAGCGAGGGGTAGGAGTAATGTGGTGCAGCCGTGCCCGTTTGGAGACCTGCTCCAGCATCCCTAATGGACCGGCAATGATGAGGCCCAGCAGTGCCAGAGGGTCAGAGGCAGCTTCTGTGGAGGACGCTGCTCCTCCCGCTAGAGAGCAGAGGATGTCATGTCTGAAGGTGGTCTCTCTGGATGCACCGCAGCAGTTTTGCCAAGAGGTAGATGAGTGACGCATCTCGGAAACACTGACGCATCTACTGTATGTTTGCCCAGACAGATATATACACCCACAGGAACAACAACATCTGCAAGGAGTGTGTGTAAAAGGGGCGATTCCCAAACTTTATTCATGAAAATGCATTGTTTACATATTTTGATGTGCATGACTATGGGCAATTTAACACTGATGTGATGCAACATAATCTTTACACAGTGTGCCGTTTGCTAGTTTAGTAGCACATGCACGTTTATACTTTATATATGAAAGCCATACAATGTGCCAAACACAATATGGGACACTGAATTACTATTTACAAATAATACCGAACAATATAAAATTTAAAACACACAAAGTAATATATTTTTTGCAATTTCCATGTTTTAAACCATTTGTTTATGGAGCAAAATACTAAAAGATTCAGTAAATAATATAAGTATTCTAAATTCCATAATTCTTATAGATTTATATTTAAGAAAAAGAAACATTTGTGTCTGTGGTGAAGAGCTGAATGGAGCAAATTATTATGAATGTAAACTGGCTTCCTCGCCTCCAGTCAGGAGAAATCACTTCACATTATAAGCACATTATGTTCCAGGCAATACCACAGTGTTGTTCCCCTACTCATGATGTGAGTTAATTCACTTAATATGTCTTTAATGGGGAGAGGCTTTTCTTTGTGTAAAATGGTTTCCGCACTGACCATTATCTGAAATCAAGCCTAATGATGGCTCCAGTTTATGATAATGACCATTATCACACAAACCACCATCATGTCTGCCAAATGATCAAATGATCTTGCATTTCTTACTTGCGGTCTGAATTCGTTAGTCATGTAAATTTAAGCCCTTGATGAAGCTTACCCCCCGTTTCTCCTCACACCCTCCTGTATAATATTAGACATCTGATGCTTTTGCTGCTGTTGTTCAGACCTTATATTGAACTAAGGGTGCTTTTGAAGTTGTTAACAGCATATAAGATGCCATCTTTGCCCTCATCAGCCCTTAATGGGACAAAATAATAAGAGCAATAATAATAATAACATGCAGGAACCTCATAATCCCCTTAGTTAACATACTCATCAGCTCCCAGTATATAAAAGTAACTGTGAGGCAATAATAACAATTTGTAATAACACACAGTGGCTCTTGTGTCTGATGCCACATGAATCCTTTGAAGTGCAGACTGTTGATTACTGTAAATGAGAGCTGTTTCAGGGTGGATTGTGGGTAATTATATGCAGTGCACCCCAGGGAGCAGTGCTAGGACCCAGGGGACAGCAGTTCCACAGGAGAGTGAAGCACAGACAGAGCAACACATGCTGGGCCACCGATTCCCAGCATGAAACAAGTCAACAGGCCTGTCTTTTATTTCTAATGCCTGTGATTTACATGAAAGAACCACTGTCACCCAACCGCAACAGTGTGTTGTATACCGCGGTTTGATTGACAGGATTTCATATTTCACATGTCCCTGCACCCCCTACTCCCTCCCTGAACAACTTGATGATGATTGCAGCATTATAACGTAGAACATATTGCCAGTTCAGCTACTGTGAAATGTAACTCCTCTGCATTTAGCACGCGATACGGATCGCAATTTTTATCTGTTACAGTATGTCAGATCTAAAATTACATTTAGGCAATTAACAGCAAGCGTAGATTTAAATTAACGCTTCCAAAAATGTAAGAAAAGAGGATGTCCTGTGGTTGTTTTTTAAAACATGTATTGTATGCAAAGAGGAATAAACAAATAACAAACAAAACATCAGTTATTTTGGTATAACTTTACTTTTACTCCCCCATGCTTTAACACTGTATATAACCATTTAATAAATGGTTTATAACACACTTCAATGTTGTTGTAAGCACATATAGGTCATTTTTTAAAGCGTTTGTTAATATACAGCATTTTTCAACAATTAGGAGCTCCCACTGTGAACCAATATTTTTGCATTATTGCATCTTTCATAAATTAATTATCTGCCCATGCACCAGCCTCCACTCATGATCACCCACAGGAGGAGTTATAGATGTTCACATACAGGCTACTGATTCACAGGCTGTATGTAAACATTTTGTACATGCTTTGCAAAACACTATTATTATTCAGTTCTGTATTTTTGAAAAAGGGACAGTGTACTTTAATCAGCATTCAAGCAAAAATAAATGCACCAGAGGTTTTCACCAGTAGTCCCTTTGCCTGGTGTTAATGGACATCACTGAATAAATAAAAATAATACAACATGTGCAACAGTTAAAAAAAAACAAATACTTATAATAAGGTTAAATAGCATGAGAGAACAACATCCATTGATGAGATGATATAGTACAGATGGATAAAAAAGAATCAGTGTTCACATTTTTTAACACTAACAAGCCATGTTATCATTCCACTTGATATGATGGGGAATATATCTAATTGATTGTAGCACTGAATTCTATTAATGTGAAGCTCTGAAGGATTTAAAGATGTTTACAAGTTGCATGTTATTCTTAAGTTTTAGGTTTATAACACACAACAGTGTAATTGGAAGCAGATATAAGTACATGTTAGGTGTTAATACACAGTGTTTGTCAACAATTAGAAATTCTAGGATGAAGACTTATTTTGTATTATTACGCATTTATTTATTTTCTTATTAACTATCTTTTTTATGCACCAGCCTCCTCTTATGGGTGGCCAAATAGTTACAGATGGTGGTTATACACCGCATTTAGCGTCTGCATATGGACATTTTTATTAATGGTTTATACCTAATGTAGTTGTGATTAGATAAAATAATTGTTATCTATTTATGGGGACATAATGGAATATAACATATTACAGTGTAGCTATAAGCAGATATAGAACATAACATACAGTATTTGTCAACAATTAGAACTTAAAGACATATTTTGTATTGTTACAAATGTGTTTTACAAAGTAACTATGTTATGTTATGTTATGTTATGTTATGTTTTGTTATGTCAATTATATTCATGCACCAGCCTCCACTTATGGGTGCCCGTACAGTTACAGATGGTGTTACATACTGTGTTTTTATGCTGTAAATGAACATATAGAAGATGTTTTATAACCCACCATGCAGTTGTGTGCAGATGGAATTGTCGGCGCTGGTAAGTGGAGGCTGGTGCGTAAAAAGACAATTAATGACAACACTGTCAAACACATTTGTAATAATATCTCATGTGTCTTCATTGAGGATGTAAAGAAATACTACACATTAATAAATGTCCAAATATCGGCTTTCATTTAGTGTGTTATAAACCATGTATTAAGTGTTTATATAGTGATTATAGATGCTAAATAGGGGGGTGTTCAAGTCACCAATTTTTCTAAGTACATATTTTCTAATTGTCCTTATCTATCACATATACATTGGAAATTGAATTTAAATTAGGATGCAATGTGAGGCAAAGTTTCCAATCATGCTGGGAGCCCCGCAATCTCTTTCTCTTCACTTGAGCTCATTTCTCCACTAATGACTTTGCCCTCTGATGCAAGCCAAGGGATCATCAAAGGTCCTTGAAACAAAAAGGGAAATATAGCAATTACTGGGACTTTCATCGGCAAGAAAGAGATTAAAAGCCCCGTGCTTGTATAAGCACCCAGGAAGCAAACCGAGATGTGTTTCACTATCAAATGTATATTCAAGCACTTCACTGCAGACGTTATTCATCGTCACCGTGTTCTTCCTTTCACCACCTTCATTCATTTTTTTTCTCCATGAATGATAATAGAATCAAATGTATTATGTATTACTAATCACATGATAAAAGCCTGTGGTGCTAGTAACGCATGTAGATTCCAAAATGCTGTGCATGTACAAGAAAAGTCATTGCCTTTTTAACAGTGGCCTGAGGGAATGGAATTGTCCCTTAGCCTCCATAACCATTGACACAAAAGGTCCCCAAACAATTTCAAATTACTGCTTTATTTCTCTCTCTTATATAATCCACCCACATTATTAAATCTTACCACCTTCTGGGACTTTACTGATACAATAATATTACAGTGCTAAGATGTTTACATTCGAGACCGCCAGCTTTCCTTGTTATAAACATGTATGCCCTCAGGACTTGTACAATTCGTATGCATACTACTTGGCCTAAATGAGGCACAGGTCATTTTGTTTTTAAGAGGGGTCAATATTACCTCAAGCAAGGGGCCAAGGCCAGCGCCAGAACCTGACTGAGCAGAAAATGGCTCCTGATACTCACAGATGAGATCTATTATACATTAAACATGCTTGTAAATATTCACTAGTCAGACCATTCAAATGGAAAATATGGTTTAGGTCAAAGGTCTATGAAAATGTTGTCTCCAGAGGAAGTCCCCGTAGAATAGAGGCAATGATGATAACAGGGAGAAACACCCATAGGGGACTGGGGAGAACATTAAGAGTTGTTTTACATGTTTGACTGTGGGACGGCGATGATACCAGGGAGATAAATGATGGGCACTTATCAGACTGGACTGACCTAGAGTTATGTACCATGCCTAATGGAATGTAACACTCCCATCAATTATACACAGCCAAGCTGAATTACAATGAATTAACGTCCAATAAAGTTTACTAAATAATTCCGCTCAAGCGTTTTATTAGCATAAAACATGGAAATAATTAGACCACACAAATATCGGGGAATCACCCCAGGACAGGTACGCTGTCTTTTTTTTTGGAACACAACAACCGTTATTGAAATCTAGGAATAGCAAAGCAGCAGAAGGTACAGGGTAATTCCTGGACGTCAGTTTTATTAGCAGTTTGTCTCGCTGACAGGATCACATGGCTCGAAAATTATTTCATCATGTTCAAGTCCAACTGTGGGACTACGGTGTTATCTTCTATTTTTGTCTCTCTCTGCCGTATATTTCAGAGGCCAGGAACAATGTAGTCTGACAGACATATTCTTTATGAGGGGCTCGTGGCCTCTCTAATTTGACACAGTTGTCAGAGATAAAGCTCCTTAGAGAGTGTGGCCATGCTCTGGGTAAGAATGGGGATTAAATTAACACCCCCACCTTCACATCCTCTGACCCCAATACTGGAGAATAAAACATACATGGTGACTCACTTCAACACCCCACACCTCCCTTCCAACTTCATCTCTGGATGCATTTGATTTTATTGCCAAATAAAACAATGATGCACTGCTCAGCTTCTTACTCCTGAAGCCTTTATTTTCAAGACAATTCTGCAAGAATCGACCAAGAATGTGGGGCGAATGTAATTAAATAAATATGCAGAAACAATTTAGAAAATTTAAGTAATTATAATACAGAGAAACAATGCCGTTTATCAGCGAGCATCTTTACTGTAAATGTGGCCAGTGAGAGTGAAATGACACCCAGAACAGCTTACACGGTGTAACAATACACGCCCTCTCCTTGGTAGTTTCATATCAAATGACCCGAGCACGTAAAATCAAATCAACACTGGAATGGATCATATCAAATTCTAATGAAAACATAATGTGCTCTTAAAATGTGTGTTGGCCCGGCAGCCAGTCATCCAGAGAGTCTCCCCCAGATGACGTGATGAATAGGGAACACTGATGGAATATGCATCAAAGTCGAGCTCATGATTTATGTAATAGCAGTCACTTGGACACTGATTAGCTGCTCTGTCAAGCGTGTAATACGAGAGGCACAACCCCTGGTTTATCAGTCATTTATCTGAAGTGCGTCCTGATATTATCACTGGATCCTAATGTCATCATTATGCCGCACAGCATGTGCGGGCCAGTGTGTCATGGTGCCGGCGACACTGCCTGTCAGGAGTTCAAGCCTCTTCATTTGCAAAGTGCTCAGACATTCATAGCACTATGTCAACAGTAAAATAGAGAAGCCACATCATATCAGATATGGAGGGACAGAGGCACACAGGCACACTAAATAAGTGGGCACTTGAGGGTACAGAGAAATTTTTGTCACGTCTTTGTGGCTGTGGCATTGCTTATATGATGATCAGGCTAATTCTTTTGAGGGGAGTGGAATAACAGTGTCAAAGTGAAAAGAACAAAATAACGGGTTGCCTTTTTCATCCCCGCCTCATGGTTTGATTTAGAGGAACAGGCATAACATGTACTGTACACCGGGTATACACAATGTGAACACTCAGACCTCCTCGATGTGCAATGTGAGGCCCACAGAGCCATTTTTCCTGATTAAAATGCACACTCACACACACCACTGTGTGAGAGGATGGCGGTTGTTCAGTCTGTCAGGACTTTCCTGCTCTCCTAGAGAATATCTGATATCATAAATGACTTCAACTCCTCCCACGCCAACATGAGAGTGAGATTGCGAACACAGGAAAGGAGAGCAAGACACAGACAGGCAGTATATGACTGAGCCATGACAATCATACATTACCGGATGGACAAAACTGCTAATAAACAATTTCTGTCATTATGACAAAAAGGTTAGGGTTGTTATTCTCACAAACATCTGGTGCTGTACACTAAAAGGAAGCTGGGCAACGTATAAGTCTATCAACACCTCACACAAACAAAAATAGTGAGGGAAACTGTACAGGAAAAAGAGCTCTTTGAGTCTCAAACAAAAGATATCAGCCCGGCTGCCAACACAGACAGGGCACCACACCTTGGCAACGATGCCGCTCACAATCAAAGGAACAGTCGTCATCAGTGCAGCCGTGTTTTTAAAGGATATCTTAAAAAGATTGAAAATATGTGTCATTATGGAAAACAATTGGGTCCGGAGCCTTTAGTATACCATGTTGTTATGTCACTCACACGCACTTCAGGCTGTTTATTTCAACACAGCATGGCCAAAGTATTTCCTGTTTTTAAAATAAATTATTTGCACCCATCAGAATGAATATATATACGACCGTACAAACTAAATACAAAATGTACAAAACAGCTTTGATGTGCCAGTGGTAATTTAAATTAATTTACAATAAATATAGGATGCCAAAAAGAAAAGTTGTGTTTAAACCATTTTTTTATTGCTCATACAAGGTTATTTTTTCTCTCTCTAAATGCAGTAAAGCAAATGCAAAAACATCCACTGTGACTGCCACATATGATAATTGTCTGGCCAGTGAATGCAGCATTAAAATGATTTCAAACAGTATGGCTCAGAAGATCCAGCAGAGGGGGCTGCTTACTGCAATCATATGCTGATTAATTGAGCTTGATTCTCCCCATGCTGCGAACATAAGTTGTCCCACACTGTAGGCTACATGTTGGTATGTGGGTAAAGGTTACAAGGCTTTATCGAAGTCACCTTTTACCACAGGTAGCCCTTCACATCATTTTTGATGAATATTAAGAAAACAGTGATTTTCTGATTATCCCTCATCAAGCCTATATCAAACTAGGTTATGTTCATTTTTATTAATTGTGCATGTTGCTCTCTAATTAGCTAATGAGAGACAAAAAGCAGGTTTAGAGCAGAAAAATGCAAATGACTCTTAGAAAATAGCACAAAAAAGTAAATGGCAAGGCTGAGAATCATCCTTCATTGAAATGTCAGAGATAAATGGCTCAAATGTCACATCAATTAAAACGGGGGACAGTTAGTAGTTCATTAAAGAGAGAGCCATATTGCACCGTCGGGTACCGTTGCCAACCCTTACTATCTGGGGCAGACTGGCAGCGGGTCCAGATGGCACGGAAATCCTCACAGATTTCAAAATGGTCTCTGCAGGGGTGGCGTTTTCTCCCCCGCTCCCACCCTCACCGCTGAGATGGGGTGTGGGCCACAGGCCCACGCCGGCCTACACATTCCAAACGGAGGCATGCAGAGAGCTGAAGGCAGCACAGAAATAAAAATAAAGCTGCAGAGGACAACAGACACTTTTAAACAATACATGACTGATGCCACACACTTGGCCATAATGACTGAAATATATGCTTCAGTTAAATCTATGACTGCTCCAGGCAACATAAGGCAACTCCCTCTTCTTTAAACTACATAAAACCCTGATAAAAGGATTGCGCTCTGCCTCGTGTGTTGTTCATAATAACATGCTGACTTTATTAGCTGGTAATACATAAGACGTTATTGGATGCTGGAGTCACATAGGTGTTTTTTTTTTATTCTTTATCCTCAAACATTATCCCCGGGACTCTGAGGACCTCACTGAAAAGCTGCCACTGGAGATGCAGATTTGGATGAATGTCTCTGCTATAAGTGAAAAGATGTTTTAAATTAATGCTCAAAATGTGCATTATCATATTTTTTTTTTTCTCCGGCTGTAAAAACCTCAAGCAAATCAAATATCTAAATCACTACTTTTACTAGTCTTCGGTGTGCTTGGGACCCCCTGAAGGACCCCAAATCCCAACTTGAGACCCATTAGACAAGCCTTCTGTGTCTGTCCCTGGCAGGGGGCGGGGCGGGGACTTTATACCGACCAATTACAGAGCGGGCGCGGACTTTTGACTCTTGTGATTGGCCGGCGCGACCACGCAGTTTAGAGAAACAGGAAGAGACTTTTCTGTCACATTTGTTTTGCTGAGGGGAGGAGAAGCGGACATCGCACTCGCACCGTATGGTTGCTAAAGGCTTCATTGTGAGCTCAAGAGCTAATTTACGATGTTAAACTTCCTTTAAAGACGCCTCACTCAATCGACAGTTCAGTAATTACATGTATCCTTTCTAAGCTAACGCGGGCTATCTTTTGAGGAAGTTAGCGCCGAACCCCTGCTTGTCTTTTAGTCATTTTAAGTGCACACCTATTATAAAAGGTATCTTTAATCAGTTTGACGACATTTAACACACTTAAAGCATTGCAGCGATCTTCTTCTATGTTTCGGCATGTATTCCCTTAATATAAATAGCCCAACAAGGACACATGTTGCATATTTTTGTACACCTGCGCAGTCACGGCGCGCTTTCTACTCAATTAATCACGCAGGTTTGACCAGGAACTAGTCTAATGAGAAACGAGTCAAATGATTGACGAGCACGAGGATGCTGCCAGTGAATGTTTTCTATTTTTTGTATAACAACACAAGCTGCTTATTGTTTGTTGTTTCTCACCGTGGAGAGCTGGGTAAACATCCAAACATCCTAACAGTCACTTAGACTAGTCTGCCGCGCCGAAAAACGCCACAAAAACAAACATGATAGCATTATTTTTAATCAGTGTAGACTATTAGCCGAGGCCATTATTGCCAAAGTCCATTATTCTATCTATGAGTCTATTACCAGCTTGCTAAATGGCAGGCGGTGTGTTCAGCGCTTATCCAAAGTGCACTGTACCATTGTTTGGCTCAGAAATTTCTCGCCTTTATTGTCAGTTCAGGCAAACCCCCGATGAATACAGTGAGAGCTGCAAGAGTAGAAACAAGAAAGTTGAAGCAGACGCATTTGTGATCGCATACCATGACAGATGTGGTGGTGGTGTGTGTGTGTGTGTGTGTGTGTATAAAGGGGGGGTGTGCAGCATATAGTCTAAATGAAAAGCTGTAAATGCATGACTACCTTTTATCACATAACCTTTGTTTAATCTAAAAATAAATGCATGCATTCTTAATTGAAGAGTACATGTTACATTAAGCAGTGGAGGATTTTTTTTAATTCTTACTTAACAGTTTGTTTTATAGCTGCAACTCGTGATTATTTCAATCAAGAGGATAGTTTAAAAAAAAAAATGTCCTTAAGCTCAGGGAGATATCTTTAAATAGCCCCCACCTTTTTTTTTGTTGTCCGACCAACAGTCCAAACCCCCCCAAAAAATTCAGTTAACAATCACCGCAGACAAAGGAGAGCTGCAAAATCCTCACTTTTGACAAGCTCGCACCAGGATATGTGTAGTATATTTCCTGAAAATAAAACAAAGGGATTAATTGATTATCAGAACAGTTGCAGTTTGCAGTTAATCGCTTAATTGTTTCAGCTGTAGTTTGTTAATTGTTGCTTGATTTAGGAACTAGTCCACAAAATCAATACAAATCAAGTGCATTTTAGTGAAGTTTCAGTGATGTGTTTGTGTTGCTGCTTGAGAAAGCACCTACTGATTAAAAAAATAAAATCTTTTGAGATTTAAAATGTAAATATTAGTGAGTAAGCAGTCTGTTTATATACTAGATCTGCAATGATGAGTCCATTAATTGTACCGTTTTGACGATTGATTAATTGAGCCGCTTTTGTAAACAAAACCTCCAGTAATTCTCTGGTAATGGCCGCTTAGATTTCTAGATTTTTATACTTTTCCTGTTTTATATCTTTCTGAACTAAATATCTTTTGGTTTTGGACTGTTGTCCGGACATCACAACATGTTCGACAAGCAGCGTATGAAAACGTCACCCTGGACTCTGGGGAACTGTGATGGGTATTTTAATCTATTTTCTGACATTTTATGGACTAAACAATTATTGGAATAGTTGAGAAAAAAAAATCACTTGAATGATCAGTAATGAAAATAGTTATTAGTTACATGTGAGTCACAATTATTATACAAACATGTTATTTAAAATGTATGAAAGTCAATTAAAAATGACAAAAGAGAGATATTGTGTTTGTGCCCTTTGGACACTTTCCAGTTCAAGGTTCCAGGAAGGAAAGGTTCCCTTAGTTGAAACTCTTACAATCAATGTGACCTTTATTTATTATAACCCCCATCTCTCAAAAACTCACATATAACATAGTCAATCATCTCTCCTTCCCTCAAAGTAAAAATAAAAAAGGAACTGCTGTCTGGTTATTGCCAGTATCCATCTCAGTCGTCAGAAAAGCTGCACGTTTTTGCTGTTGTTAAGGGCTGGAAACCAGAATCCCATCGGAGTTGCACCCTAAGGAACAAATTTAATGCTAGAAAAACATCCCGACCATCAACCAAAAATGACGGATTGAAAATAATGTCGAGCTATCTTGGGAATCCCCCACCAGACAAGGGAACAGACTGCATTGTTTTTCTCATTTATGTGATATATAGAACAGAAAGAGGGGAAAAAATGGGCGATTTATTGGTTAGATAGGCGTATACTTTTCCATGCACAAAAGAAATATTGGATAGTAATGTGGGGGATCAAGTCACATCATGACATTGTTTGGAGGCTAGGTGTTCAAATATGTAAGTCATCATCCGTTGGTGGCCCGCTAGGTTTTCAATAGATCATTCAATGCAAATATGTGTGGGAAATTGTGAAAGTTGCCACATGAATATGTCAATGAACGGAGTGTAATTTGTGCTTCCTTAGCAGGGCAGCGAGATGAAGAAGCAGGGGGAGAGCCAGTGCACTCAGAAGACCATCTCATTGCTGAGCCCCCTGGGGACGATCCAAGTCAGTGGATGTGAGAATGGTGTGCACACCATCCAGATCCTAATGGATGTCGCACCTGCTGAAAGGTACTGTACAACAGCCGGGATGGTGACGTGATAAACAAAGGTGTGAAATTTACAGGCGGACAGAATCCACTCCTGTGATGGAGTGCCACCATTCCTCATTGGAAGCAGGGCATTTTTGTAGATCCCACAAGAAATATCCGGGAGAAAGTTGGGCAAATATGAGCAGGCACTAGAAATATGAGGGGCACTAGAATACAGTTGGGCTTGAAATTAGATTTCTGATGGCATGTGGTTGTGATTCTTCCTGCAGTATATTTGAAATTTCAGAAAAATAACTTGTTTATTACCCACAGGGGAGTCGATTAGAGCTGATGTCTATAGGGTCAGCAAAGGCCATGAGGGAGCACGGACTGTTCACTCCTGTTTATTTATGTTTCCTCCAAGTTGTATGCAGTACTTCTGAGTGTCAAGCGACACTCAGAAATGTAATATGTGATTGCTTTTCATGCCCTGCCCATCCCTCAAAATTGTTAGAATGTTGACAGTCTTACTGAAGCGGTTGAAACTGATTAAACTCCGCGTTAATAAGCACTTATTCCTTATTTTTACAGGTCCAGATCCTACATCTCAGATTAGTTTTGATTAGATTGAAATTAAATATCCATGTATCGCAGATTCGCATTTGATAAACTTGAATGGTTTGGGAAATTAAACCATTTTCAAATGCAGCCAGATAGGAAGCTATCCTTTTGAAAATGTATGTTCAAATTCTAATTTATGGAAACCCATTAATGACCTTGTATATTATACCTCAACATGTGTTTCCTCCTCGACTGTCTGCTATTTCCTAAAATTCATCAAGCAGTAAAAACATTCCACTTGTTGTTAATGAGTTGAAGTGAGAAAATTAATAATATGGAATTTTGATTATGGAAGATGTCCTGTAACCATGCGCAAGCACCTTTCTCCGTCTCCTTGTGAACAGGGTTTAATTTGTGTGTTCAGGTTCAGTAGGAATATGCAAATGAATTTAATGATTCGCATCACTAGATCATTTCTCAGTTTAATATCATTTGCTATGTCGGTCATAAGTGAAGCTCCGATCACATCGCTTGTCTGTATGTTCTCAAAGGTGCGAGCGAGAAATCATTAAAGAAAAATGTTTAGATTTTATCACGACCAGTTGAATACGATGTTATTGTCGTAGGACAGGGGAACTAGAGCCGCCTCAGATATATGGAGTAACGCAATGTAAACAGGCATTAAGGGAGGCGAGATAAAGTGACAAAATATGGGCTTATCTGTGCAACCGGCTTTACATGTAGATCTCACAAAAGCCCGCCTGTAGCAGTAATAGTTCAAATCAGCCGTTTCCATTGATTTATTTATGACATACTAAACAAGGCTCTTTCCAGCTTTGGATGTGGTGTGGCAAAGGCTTAGGAAGTCAGTGTGATAAATGATCTCTAAGAGCATATTTTGGATAAGGGAAATAGATAACGTCCATGCATAACATAGAGGGAGACCCACAGAAGATATGTGTGAGCTTTGAAGGCTCATATGATTGTGTTTGCTCTCTGTTTTTTTTTTTTTTGTTCCAGTATTCACTATTGGCTGGTGGTGAACAGCTGCAGCAGCAACAAAAGCATTCTTGGCATTGATAGATAGTTATTGATAAATGCCATTATAGCTACATAAACGATCTTGAAGTATTGCTTACACACCATGACCGTCAGCTCTTTCTAATAGAAACGTCTCAAGCCCCTTTTGCTTCCTAACTGATCTTAGGAACATTTCCTAAAATCAACCTCCTCTGCCAGTCTAACGACAGCCCTGAAGGCACCATCAGATGAACAAATTCATTACATCTCAACAACCCCTGTTGGGGCCCAACGCACCAGCCTCCCTGTTAACCAGCTTTTCCCCCCTTTAGTTTTTAGCACGGCCGCAGCGTTGCGCAGAAAAATGATACGCATTTTGTTTACAGGAGATTACTATTATCTGAAATATGATGCTTCTTGCCTCTTTCACACAGAGCACAGACACATAATACAGAGGAAATCATAGAGTACTTTTTTTATTAGGGTGAAAAATGAAAAAAGGGCTGGACTCCTGCCCCGAGACATTTTGTGAGCATATTATTTTACAATGCTTTGATCAATTTGTCTGTCAAGCTGGCTGAGATGTGGGGGAGCAGGAAAAAAGCAATTTAGCTTGTGAGGTCCTCAATAGAAATGTACTACAGGAGCCTGTGTATGACATGTTGCATTAGAACCTGAGTAGCCTTTATTGCCTGATAATGTCGCAAGGCAATGCTGATATCAATCACCCTTTAACAGCCAGTATGATGTGTTTTTATGAAAAGAAAAAGAAAAAATAATGCATGAAGCATTTCCTGGAAAATAATTGATTTAATTCTGAGCTGAGGGATTTCTGTTTTTAACAACATAAAAATATTGTGTTGGAAAAAACAGGCACAAAATGTGCTAGGAGCTAAAAATTGTTAAGAACAAGCTCTTTGCATATGCTCCTATAGAAAATTGTAATTAATTTTACACGGATAAACATTCAGTCTCATTTGCATATAGATATAAACAATATATTTGTGCATCTGAATTCCCAGCACACATGCATCACGTGCTCTGCCTAAAATCCTAAGTGGCTAAAACCCCAAATTATCATTATTTTTCCCAGACCATAAATCCGCCTTTTTTCTCTGACACAAAGCCTTATAAATCTGCGTCTGATTTTTCACATTGCACATTGTTTTTAGTTAATGATTTTCATCTGTTTGTTGTTGCTGTGATAGTGGGGAAATGTACCATATGCTCCGGCAAAAGACAAATGATTAGCAAATGAAATTCTGGACAGCTGTCTGACTGAAAGCGTTTGGTTGATAGCATTCTGCTACCATAATTAGCTTAAGCTTTGGGTTAATTAACTTTCTACCTGGATATGCATAATAATAGCATTCTGCAGAAAGCCAAGGAGCTTCCAGTATATCAGCAGCAAAGGCTGGCTTTTTATTTTGTATTTCGCCTGCATATTTCAATTTCAAGAGGCGATTTAGCTCGGGAGCATCGTCAAATATTGTAGATTTTACTCCCCAAGCCAGATAATTCTGAAACAATAGGGGTGTATTATGTGGCAGAAATGCCATTTCTGAATGTAATTAAAGCGGATGAAAGCAATCACCAATTTTTAAACGCTTTTGTCTAGCATGAGGCCTACTTGTAAAAAAAATACCCATCAAGAGGAGAAAAGAGGCAAGAGAACCCCCAAGTCCTTATATAAGAGGCCTTTGAGACTGAAGTGAAGTACAACAGTAATTAGTCTTTTGTATGAATTTGCCGGCCATGGTCATGATTAGTTAAGCATATGAGAGGGACTGCAGGACTGCATTGGTCTTAAGGAGGAGGGTGTTAAAGTCTATTTATCACCAGTTATCCTCACAGCTTTCCATTATCACTGACAACACTGGATGGGGCCTGAGAACAGCCTAATTGTTCTGAGGTGGAGTGTTTTTGTGTCAAACCCGTCACCCCAGTCACATTGGCATTCATAAGCAGCCAGACATTTTCCATCTATCTAGCCCTAATACCCAAGCTGTCACAACAGCTTTTACACACTACCAACGCCGGTGTGAAATATCTGAGGTGATGCATTTATCGTTTTTCTCACACTCATGTAGTGTTGTGAATCAATGTCCTGGTTCACACTGAATAGCTGTATGGTAAATGTGTTCCCTGTTTGGGGCCTGTTTACATGATGTGCTCGCACACCGGGAAACATATCAACAACTTATTTTTTCTCTCTCTCTCTCCGTCTCTTTTCCTTTCTCTTTTATTTAGTCTACCACGTAATTTTAATCAGTTTAATTCATTATTTTGCTCGACGAGTAGACGCGACTGTGTGCTAAAAAAACTGCTTACATTTGTATCTAAAATGCTTTGTCATACAATCTGTGATGTACCGAGATATTGAATGAAATCATCAATAAAGCAGGGAGGAGACTTTTTGACGTGGTCCCTTTAGAAATGGTATGAATAATTCATTGTGTAATGATATTCAGATGATTTTTGTTCTGTTTTTTACTGCGGCCTTAGAATATTGTTTTGCATGTTGTGAAGTGTAGTACTCAGCTGCGTATTCATTAAGGTGCTGCTCCCACTGGCCCTTGGACCCATCTGTGCTCTATGTTTATGCCTCCATCTCTGGGGACCATCCCAATCAGGCTGCATGTGCCATTTCCTGTGTAAACCAACACCTGTGTAACACACTACCTGTAAACCGCCCCACGCAGACGAGACACTGACATTCGCTCAGATAAAAAATCTGCAAATGTTGTGGTTTCTAAAGCAGAACCTCCAGGGTGAGGACGGGAGCCGAGCGAGACTTACCCTTCACTGTCGAGATGCAGCTAAAAGCAGCTCCTGCACTTTTTTTTCTGTTTTTGTTTTTTTTTTCCCCTGCTGTCGACCGGGAAGTTTTTCCGGCGTGAGGGCTGTGCTAGTTTGTTTTAGAACTTGATTGGATTCTATATCTGCAACATGCAGAAGTGTACAGTGTGTGACATACTAAAGCAATATGCAGAGAGATGATTCCGCTCTGACATCTTGGAGAGGAGTACGAGTCAATTATGCCCAAGTGTTGTTCTTGCTTATCTTCCTGCGGCACCAAACAAGGATTTAGTCAAGGATTTAGGGGTGAGGGGGCGGTGGTGGGGATCATGGTAAGCGGTTCACAACAAAACACTCAAAACTCCTGGGAGCGGGCACTGATTTAAAAATAAATTACAGAAGACGAAGCGCTAACACTCAAGGGCCCTCAGCAGTGCTGGCGTACACAGGTGAAGATTAGCCTCCTCGCTAATCAGAGGAACAAGGCAGTAATTTGCTCTGAACACAGACAGTAATTAGGACTTGGTGACACTGGATTCCCATAATGCCTTTGAGCTTGACGTGGTCAAATTTTGACAGAGGCTATCCATGCAGGGTCACTGTCCCCCCAGTCTCCTGGCCCTCTTCAGTAGAGGCTCTAAAAGGTCCCTGCAGTTACAGGGGATCCCTAATGTACTTTATGCCTCCCTCACTGGCTCCTTACCATTCGGGTAATTGGAATCTCTTACTGTGGCACTTGAGAATAGAGGCTAAAAACACTATTTGAAACTGCTCAGTAGTCTGTTGTAGATAAACATTGCTGCGTCGGGGTGTGGATACACTACATAATGGAGTAAGAGTTAAGGCTCTGGTAATACATGCCTTCACTGACTCCTGTGGCTAGCCAGTTGGGAGAAGACCTAATTGTTGTGTGCTTTGTTGCCTACTCTGCAGTATTTTACCACCACCTTTATGTATTGGATTGAGTGTTGCGGCCTCTTCGGCGGACATTCGCTAATAAGAGCTGTTGGATATCTAGAGAGCAGTTTACTCGGCCGAGTTGTTTTTATTTTGGAACAGCGGAGCACACAACGTGCGCCCCACAACAGAATGGGGAAGCGCTCCTCACAGCTTACCACTCGGAAAGCTCTCGACTTTAGCGCCGCAGTAGCTAGATAGGCATCTGAATGATCTTCAAATGGTTGAACGAGTCGCATTGAGCAAGTGGCTTACAATTGTATCACAGCCTTTGGCTCAGAGACCATCAGGATCTTGACATTCATAGAGACATGCTGTATTTTTTTCCCTTTTTAGACAGTCATTTTAGGCTTTTTTCATGCTCTCTTGAGTCTTTGACGTCTCTGAGTTAAGTATCTGCAGCTATAAGGCTGAGGAAAATATTGGACTGCTCTTGGCCTTTTCTATTTCATCCTCTGACCCGCCATGTTACCCATGATCGGTGAAGGAGAACTCTGGCAGGCTGTGTCAAAAGTGACAGCCGATCGAGTCGGGATGAGCGCCATCACGCTTCACAGGATGGAGGCATGAGTTCTGAGTTTTTCCCCCTTTTTGTGCAATATACCATTACACCCTTCGCCAGATTCCTTTCAATTAGATCCTGTGGTTAACCTGTTTCTTTCTTACGTCTGCAGCTGATAGAAAAAGTCTTACTTGAAGTCTTGTGCAACCAGAGATACGGAATATGCCATAGGAAATTGACAAATTTAATGTCTTTTTCTTCCTTTGTCTCCTTTGATTGTTTCTCGCAGGATGAATGAAATAACCTCCAACATTATATAAATGCTCGATTCATTCTTTATATTAGAGTTGGAAAAAAGGTAGAACTCCAAATGACTCCCACTTTACGCAGCAATGATTTATGGTAATTGGAAATTGATTGTGACAGGAGCACAATATTAGAAATTTTCTCAAATCACAATCTTCTATCAAGGGAAATATTCTCTTTAGTGCAGCAGATCCTGGCTAGTTTGGAATTAGTTTCTTATTTCCTTACCTGTGATGAAATAGCAAACGCCTGAAGGACATTGAAGAAAAAAAAAAAAAAGGATTTCAACTCGTCAAAAGATAATAAATAACAATTTTGCTTTAACCAGATTTGAATTGTTTATTCAAACTCAAACACACTTGTTAAACACAGTTATTGAACTACTGTTTATAATCACTACTAATTAAAATGATTGTTTTTTTATACAGGAGACGGCAGTAACTTCAAGACAATATAAAGATTGCTTCTCCTCTGAGAGCTTCTTTATAATTAGCCCGGACATTTATTACACATCTCTAATCTCTCATTTGAAGGGCAGAGTTTGTAATGTGCCGGTCCGGACTCTATAAAGATCATATGATGCCGCTTGATTTGTGATTCATTGAAGCGACTGGAAATGTTGCCAGCTACAGCAGCTACATCTCCACTGCCCACATGCTCTTTAAAAACAATCCCCCATTGCACCCAGAGGTGACAGACTTCAGCCCGACTGATGTTGTTCCACTTTTATTTATTTATTTTGGTGTTGTTTACCGGCCATAACATGTACTGCATTGCATTAACTTTTAGTACTGTCAATGTTGTATCACTCAGAGCACCTTTAAAGCCAGCGCATCCATAACGGAGGGCTGAAGGGAGAGGAAAATTAGCCACGGTGACAAGTCTGAAGTGTGAGTTGGAGGTCAAAGGTGCCAAGCCTTAAGCAAAGGTGCTCTAGCCTTTGTCCGGTAGATTGTAAGGGCCTGCGGGTCCAACAGGAACATTTCCACACACAATATCCCCGAGCTGTCAGTGTGCAGCGGCTGGAACATCCTCTCAGAGAGAAAGAGGGGCTGCGGAGGGGTAGAGGTGGTGGTGGTGGTGGTGGAGGTGGGAGGAGGCGCGTTGAAGGGGGTGGTGGTGGAGGGGAAGGGAAGGGAACAGTGGCCTGAAGATCCTTGCAGAGAGAAAGAGAGGTGGGGGGATGGTGGGTGGGTGTCTGGGGGTGTAGGTGGTGGGCAGCCAAAAGAGCTGGAGTGGGAGGATAGAGAAATAGAGAGGGGGAAATGAGGAGGGAGAGCTGGGGGGAGGAAAGGGAGGGGAGGGATGGAAAGGAGAGACAATGACAAGTAGGGGCTGGCTGGGCACTCACCCATGCCGACAGAGATTGCCATGAGCCATGGCCATTGTTTGAGCGGGTCTCAGCGCAGGACCCGCCGGTGGGTTTCCGAGTTTTCACCACTCGACTATAAACTGCTGTGCGGTTTATTTAGAAATGAGAGTATTTACACATTTTACTGTATTTACACCCACTGTTAAACGGCACCCGGGAGATTTTCATCACACGGCCACAAACTAGCAGGCAGAGCGGCTCCCTGAAAACTGACCTGCTCAGTCATAACACTCCAGTAAACCTCAGCTTCACGTGGCCAATATAAAACGTTGCTCAAACTGTGACCTGCAGAAGTGTAAAAACACTTTAGGGCCGCGTTGTTACGGCGGGCAGGAGAGAGACGGTCTGTGTGTTTAACAAAGTAAATGTCTATTATTAATACCATACAGGATAAGCCAATTTTGAAAAAGGGGCACTTAAATGGTGATATTATTTATTTATAAGTCCTGTACACCAGTTAATGGAATTGGCGGCCAGCTTTAGATCCACAACACAGCTTGAGGTCCACTTTGCAGTAATGCACATGCTAAGAGAGGACCTTCCCAGTAGGGTCTTTAAGTGTCAAATATGGGTCAGTCTGCTTGCATTGACCTGGGGGGTGGTCAGCAGCGCAGAGAAATTCAGCTGTTAAGTGATGCCAACTCAACCATCGGCAAATTCCTCCAAGCATCTACTCATGCTAAGATGCGCGTCCAAGTGCAGCGCTTTGCCGGCCAGCACTGCTCTGGCCAAAAAATCCATTTATTCTTGTCATGAACTATAAACTAGACCCAAGCAGAGTTGAAACTGTTGTTAACGCTCTGCTCTTAACTTTTTCCCGTAACAGCTGCAAGACTTTTAAAAACTCTCCTTTTTTTTTTTCTCCCCGTTGGTTCTGCTCCCTTAAAGTTGTTTGAAATAAACTGTTAGCGCCGTTCCTTATGACCCGACAATGTTTTTCTTTCATACTCGATCATGCTGCACTTAATATAGATATATATCTGCTGTAACTGGAGTACTGTCTCTGTATTTTCTTGAACTCCTTTCACAGCACTGATATTCATCTCAGGCCCGATGCATAACTTAAGATTTTAAACACGTCTTGATTGACCAACTTTAGTTTCACAAATTATGTCATCTTGCATCTACATCACATGTGGCGTGTTATTACACTCCTGTGACATATTTTAGCACTGTTCGACCAAGAATGGGTTATTATGATTGCTCCTCTGATCCCCACCTCAACTCCCCATCCTGCCTTATATCCCTCGCAGGAGCGGCGAGGCCCCCCTGAGCTGTGTGGTCAACGATAGCCCGGCAGAAACGAGCCCCGAGTTGCAGCGCTGCGTCGAATGGCTCCAGGCGTACTTCAGTGAGCCGCAGACCGCTGGGAGTCTCCCGCTCCCTGCCTTTCACCACCCCGCCCTGCAAGGAGGTCTGTCATGGATAAATATTTGCAGAGCCATGACTGGGATCAGGCTTTCACTCTTAATTGTCAGTTACATCACTTACACTCACTGGCTCACTGTGTTATAATGAAGTATTTTATGGCTGAGAGAGAGGGAGAGAGAGAGGGAGAGAGCAGGGGAGAAGCGAGTGAGTGGGTGAGCGAAGGAGAGAAACAGAACACAGAGCTGTAACTTGGTTCAGTAATCTGTGGCAGCTCTTACCACGCGTGTTAGTCTTGGCAAGCTTTTCCATGATTCTTGGCACATTCTTTGAAACTGATCGAATTCCACTCTTGACATTTTCAGACAGGAAGCTTTTTTTTTTTTTTTTTTTTTTTTTTTTTTCCTTCAATGACAACATGTGAATGGTGGTAAAGTTTGAATGAGCTTATTGTTGGCTTGACCAGTCACCTAGGGCGAGTAAAATGAAAGCACCTCAAAAAACGGACAATTAGCGTCCTTTCAGCTGGAAGCTGCGGAGTGAATGACTGAGGATAGAAATGAGGAATTAATTATCCCGGGCGTTTTTTTTTTCTTTTTTTGGTTTTGTTTCATAGACGCAAACAATACTCGAAGCCTGACAACTCATTTTTTGAAATCGCAAACTTATCGCGCTCGTGCCGTTTTTCAAAATAATTACTATTTCTTTGTCAGGCCGAGACGCTCGTTGCATTTTAACTTAAAGGTTTTCGCAGAAGCGCTCATTTGGACCCAGAAGCACACCTACGCACGGAGAAAAAAATAACTCTAATATATGCATTTAACAATTGTGCCTCTCTTCCCCTGCAATCAGGCCTCAGTCGCTCTCTAATTTCATGCAGATCTGCAGTGCTTGAGTGATGGCATTTTCAATGAGCAGGTACTCCATCGAGACCCTGTATACAGCTATGAGTCCCACGCTCCCGCAAAGGCAATGCAGAAATACATCAGGACCAATTACGATATCAACTTTCAGTGTGATTCCCTTCGCCACCAAGTGCTTGTGTACCAGCCCCAGGCTCTTTCAAATCGCATCTCATCTGAAGTCTTTGGGGTTTTAATTAAATTTCAGGATAGATGGAATTCTTCATTAGTACCTGATCTGAATAGGTGATTGTGCTGTGTTCCACCTCTCTCCCTCGCCTGTTGTTTTGGGGCTCAGTAAATACAGGGTTTAGGCTTGGATTGCTCTCAGTAGTCAGAACCACAGGCCATGCCAGTATAAAAATGTTAAATGTGAGCATCAAGAGTATTTGTCTTTTGAGGGAGAAAAATAGAAGGTTTCCTTCTCTTTTTTTTTTCTTGCTTGTTGATTCACAAATATTAAGGATTATTTTTTGCCTTACTGCTGTGCAGATTCCTGCTCGATCCAGTCATGCAGCCGCCGCCTGCCTGGGTAAAAAAAAAATAAATAAAAAAAATACAAGTTTAATCAGGTCATTACAATCTGTGACAACCAACTTTTGTTTGCTCAGTTATCTTGTGGGAGAACCTGAACGCGACAGCTCTCTCGCTGCACTTGTCATGTAATATTGAGTTGTGACCTTCACTTGAAGTGTTGCCATGTTTATTTACACATTTCTGACAAAACAAGCCACTTTTCATATTAGCTGTCACACCATACCTGAGCAACAGAGGTGACATGAAAGGAGACGCGAGGTGTGGTTTTCTATACTGTCTGACTGATTGTCACGCGCAACATCACACGCAAGTTTGGTCGCCAGAGGTGGAGGAATGGCGAGCGAAAGCATTGGTGCGTGCGTCCCGAGCGGGGAGCTGATGTATGTTTGTGTGCGCGCGTGCACTCGCGTTCGCCCCCTTCAGAAAAACACAGACACCATCATGAGTTCTTAAAACGATGCATATTCTTATCTCATTAATTATACATCCATATGTAACAGACGAGAGGATCTTAGTCTCGGTAAGCGGCACAGGGAATATGCGGGGAGGGGGGCAAGGCAAAGGGGGGAAGGGCGCTCTTCAAAGCCCAAATGACTGTGTTCCTGCAGGAGCCTGAACCTCCCCCTGTGCACAGCGCAGGGCGAGATGAGACACTCACCAGGACTCGCCCCTGTGATGTGGAGAGGAATTAGGGAAATGAACGTTTTCAGAATATCGAATAATCAGAGAATCATCAGCACCCCGTCAGCCTTCAAAAGTATGGATCCCTCAAGACTCAAGAGACACTTTGACTGGGAGTCAAAGTCTTCCCTCCCATTAGACACAAAGGATAATGAGGTAGCTGCATTTCCACTATTGTCTTTTTATTGTCACAGGCATGTATAAGGTGACTGTCAGCTGGAAGTCACCGCTCCAAATTTATCATTAGCTGGGCTGAGTTCACTTTATTGTTTTTTTTTTTTGATTCCTTTCAAATTGCTCTCATATACAAAATTATGAGCAAATCAATCATATATGTCAGTATCTTCATAATCACTAGATTGTACATTCGATTTTACCTGCGGTCGATCTCTGCCTCTGCAGCAGCCCTATAACCTGGCCTCATGGTAGGTAATGACCTGTGACATAATTATGGGACGTCTGTAAACATGTAAGTGGTTCCTCTCAACTTTTATTTAAACAATTGACATCACTGCACCCCGATCTAAAGAGGGTCCTGACCCCAGACACACCGTATTAGGCTCTTTATGAAGTATGGGGCTAGGGGACTGCTCTCGAAATCATTGCTGGTCACCTCGAGTGACCCGCATGAAGTCTCTGTCACTAACACTGATGAGGGCAAAGTTCTTTAACCTCTGCAGCCGCAGATAAAAAGCGCACACACTTGTTTTGGTCCCGAACTGTTGGAGATAAGAAACCTTCCAGGGGAAACAGCTGCTCGGGATTTATAAAAGGTGTAAACAGCCCTGTAGCTTGTTGCTCGGTCTGCTCGTAGGCGAAGGAGCGCTCAGCGGCGTCTGCTGGCGTGACGCTGACTCCGGTTGTTTGTCAATAACGTTTGCATCAACAGGGATTTGTCCGAGCCACAGTCTGGGCAAGTTGTCATCTACCCACCAGTGACAAAGCGATCTCAATATGTACCACGCACATCATGTGGCCAAATCCGAGCTTTATGAGGGAGAATAATGCATAAAAGAAATTTCAGGGGTGTATCTTATCTCCTCATAACATTAAGTCTGTCTGCGTAAGAGCCCGTCATCTCGTTGACAGCGTGATTATTACCTGAAAAATTATTAAACAGTACCTACGGGCCTTGTTCAAGACAAAGAACTCACATGGGTGCGCATCAATCAAATATATCCCCTTTAGGTTTTACACTTATTCCCCCCAGTTTAGGCAAATTGCCTTGTTCGCGTGGCTTTGTGTAGCGGAGAGTGACTATAAGGTAGCGAGGGAGCCTGGGGAGCAAAGGATGTTCACTCTGTAGAAGAGAGACAGGGGTGTGACATGTTTTCACACAATGCCAATTTAGAGGGATTTCTCATAGATCACTTGTCATGTGCTCTCTTAGACCATATAAATGAGAGAGAATGGGAGATCACTAATTGAATTTTCATGACTGAGTACATGTATATACTAGAAGAATGTCACCCCCTGCTTGATAACGAGACCATTGTTCCCCCATCTTGTTCTCCGTGCTAAAAAAAAAAAAAAAAAAAAGTGTTGTTCGCTCGCTTCACAAGCTCAGCGCGTCAACGTCTTAAGGTTTCTCCGAGATGCTTCAAATACTTTTCTCCTCTTCGTTCTTTTGGCAATCAGAGCTAGACAAACATGCCTCTCAGTCACTGCCTGGTAATCCAGAAAAAAAAAAAAAAAAAAGATAATGCTACTGCTAAAGTGCTAATGAAATCAAAGCCGTTAATGTGGTCGGTTAAGCTGCGGATGATTTGAAGAATTCCGCCATTTAAGTGAAGATGATATAATGAATCTACTCTGAATAGAAAGCAATTAAAAGGACAAATTGGTCTGATTAACCTCAAAGTCATCCCACTGCCACAAATGGTATGCAACATTCAAATTATTATTATTAAAAATCTGGAGCAGATTTGCAGTCTTTTTGGCCTCTCTTAATCCTTTTAAATGAAGGAGCGAACTTTTTTAATTTTAGCTGTGACCTTTCAAAGCATAACCTAGATTTTTCTGCCATAGAAATAATTTTCTCACATCTGCTTCTGTAGCATGTTGATACTAGTTCTAAGGTCAAATTGGGGGACTTGGATGTATTTAGTTGTTTAATGAGTCTTGCAGAGGAGGAAGAGGGAGTCGTACTGGAGCCCTTCTGAGGAGGAATTAGACCTTGGACACGGGGTCGGACATTATGAAAATCTATTAAGTGGATCAAAATGTTGCTATGTGTCGAACTCTAAACACCAGTTTCTTTCAAAGGTAGTAAAAATGTGCTTAACTGTTGTCTTGTTGTCATCAGCCTCTCAGTCAGCTGTCTCAGTTTGATTGATTAAATGAGGAACTCTCTCTTCCTCTGTTCTCTCCCCGCTGTCTCCCTCGCTCGTCCTCCCTGTCCTCGGCTTTGTGGCGAAGACGCGTTCACCAGCCGCGTGCTGCACGTACTTCTGAAGGATGTGAAGTTTGGAGAGACGGTCTCGTACAAACGCCTCGCTGAGATGGCGGGAAACCCCAGAGCGGTGCGGGCGGTGGGAGGGGCCATGAGGAGGAACCCGGTGAGTGTGGCTGACAGTGATTGACAGGCTTCTCTCTTACTTACTTTATTTAGTCAGGTTAATGGAAATTAACGGTTTGTATGAGATTTTAATGACTGATGCGTCTGATCGCGCATGTTGTGTGTGCAAACATTACAGCTGCCTGTAGTATGAAGTTAATTAGTCATTTTATAAGAGTAGTAAATAAGGGATTTGATAAGTAGTACCAGAGACAGCATGACATCATTTCCTCATTATTGAATATAGAGCTGCGACGATTAGTCGGTTAATCGATTCTCAGGAAAATGAAACTGCATCTGTTTTGATCATCTATTAATCATTTAAGGCCCCTTTTTATAGCTAAAAGTCAAATCATTGTGTGATTAAAGCTTGTAGAATATGAGGATTTGCTGCTTTTCTCTGTCTCATATCACCTGCACACTGAATATCTTTTGGTTTTGGACCGTTGCTCTCAAACAACAAGATACTTGAAATCGTCACCTTGGAAACTGTGATGGATATTTTCCACTGTTTTCTGATGATTTATAGATTCAACAATTAATTGAGAAAATAATCAGCAGATTAATCGATAATGGAGATAATTATCAATTGCTGCTGCAGTTAAATATTAAATGTAACAACCACACACACGTTTCAGTAGATTAATTTAGTTTAAATTCTAAGTGTGTGTTATTGATAAGAAAAGAGGTTAAAGGTACACTATGTAGTTTTGGAGAATAAATTCAAACTCAGAATTTAATAGTTACAATAATAATGAGGTAATAATACGAAGTCAGAAATATTTATTTTTGCGTAACTGAATGAACAAGCTGTTCTTAAATGAACAATATACCCCCACAACACTGTTCGAGGCTAGAAAGGTGGCAGGGTCCGCCCAATGTAAACAAAGTGAAGCAGTGTGAAATTGTGTTGTCACTGAGGTCAGTTTGTTTATTTAGTTTATTCAGTCATGAAAGCGACGTTCGACGTTTGTTTAGGCATAAAAAAAAAATCAGTCAGTGGAGATCTTTCTCTTCTAAATTTAAATTTCTTCCCTATAACTATATAGCGCACCTTTGACTGAATGAATGATGAAAGAAGTAGGTAAACACATACAGAAACAGATAAATAAATAGATGTGATGTGTAATCCATACTGTGGATACATTTTAACATAACATCAAATAATCACTTCACATTTAAAAATGCATAAGATAGAGACTGGTTTTCTGTTTCCTTTCCTTCCTACAGAAAAAAAGTCCTTGCAAGCTCCACTGTTGTTTTCCAATAACATCATTTAAAAAAACACCTCTCTGATGCAGGATATGTAATCTTAACCGTAGGTGTGTTTTCGAAATGTGTGCAACGGGCGAAATAAACGCCTCCCACTGTGAGGGGCTGAGAAGTAAAAGTCTACCTACAGCGCAATTTTAAGCCCACACCTTTTGTTCCCGTCCTCTCAAGTCTTTACTGTAGATGTCCGCTGCAAATCTCCGATTCTTGTCGGAAACCTGGCCCGCATCGTTTTGCCCATGAATCCACTGTGTACAAAATGGAGGGCTAGAGGGCAAGTGGTGTGTCTTCTTTTGATCAAACCCTTTGATCAAAGCCCGTTTAGCTCTGCCCATGTAGTGCTGTGGGCACCACCGGTGTGCTCTGTGAGGCAGAGAACACTTCTTGTACAGAAATGCAGCCAGTGAGATGTTCTGCCTCATATGTGCTGTGAAATATCTCGTCTTAGCGCTGCGCTTCTCCTCTGATGCTGTTGTTGTTATTAAAGTAGGAAGAAAAGTCATTTATGATAAAAACAAAATCATTTCAAACACAAAATAAATGCAAATAAACCAGAGAAAATAACATTTAAGTGTTTTTAAAACTACCCCTCGGTTTCTTTATATACTTTACAGGTTACATTAGCCAATGGCGTTGCTTCTGGATGGCTGTATAATACCTCTCAGTCTCGTGTTTTACAGACATTTCTTTCCTTTCGTCAGGGAGGCTGGGAGCCTGAGCCCTCAGCTCCTGATACAGATCCAGAGTCAGATTGTCAGTGTCAATTACTTGTCAGTAGCGCTGCTCCACTCAGGCTTCAGCTGTGAAAAGCTCAGTGTGCTCAATCGATCCTCGCCTCTCTGTGGCACTTCTTCTTCACCAGGATTTGAGTATTGATAAGCCTGGTGTAGCGCTCTTTTCCCCCCAAGTGAAGAGGCAGATCCGAAGGCCTTGAGGGTACCCTGCTCTCCCTCCAAACCCGGGGAACAGTATTGATCGGAATACTCGAGCAGTATTTCTCTGTCTGCAAGGTTAATCTGGGGCTCGGAAAGTTTTATTGCTGTTGATATGGGAGCGGGTTTAATGATGGATTTGTACCGAAACACACTGCATGTCCAACTTTTATATAAAAGGTTGGATGTGCAGCCATCATGTCAGGGTAACTCGGTTAAATTGGAGGGATAGAGTCCCAATGCAGCTGCGATTATGATGTTTTTTCTGTCTGGCATAACAAGAACAAAACAAGGGCAACATTAAGAATATTTAAAAAGAAATAATTGCCGCGATTCTCTCCAACCATTGCCACTCTTCTTGTTCCGAATTCACAATGATCGAAGTGTTTTAGGCTTGCTTGTTTAATCTTTCTCCAGCCATTTAGTTTACAAAGAACTCGGGACCCCCCTGGCAGTCGTCTGCAACAAGAGTAAACGCTCCACCGACTTCCTCTTTTTAATGATCACAGGGTTATCAGATCTTAATGTTGACACCCTCTCGATTGAATATTCATCCTGCTGGTGTTTTTGCCCATTAATTTTTGATTGCTTCTTTGCTTTACACTATTAAAGAGTAAAAAACATTTATACCCAAAGACTGAGCCATCACCCTGAATGTGGATTTGTGCAGGATCAAACCAGACACTTCTGCTGTGGCACTTTGTTTTCATGCGGTGCATGCACATAAAAAAGCACGCGCGAGAAAAAAAAAGAAAGTGCAGATTCATATTTTCTGCACGTCGGTTACTTTTAAGTCACACCGTTTATGCAGTAAATCAGAGGTTCTTTAATACATAATACATAACTGCTATCAAGAACTCCAACTGTTGTGTTGCTGTGGCAGTAAATGTCAACCTGAGAATAAGAAAGCAGTCAGTTTTTAAAGCTACAACCTGATTTTTTTTTTATATTAATTTTTTAACAACACATCATAGCATTGTGGTAACAGTGCTCATCCTTCATGGGATTTCTATATATTTTTTTTTACAGATAATATGCTCTTTGCAAACTCCTCACTGAATTCATAAACTGGAAAAAAACATTAAAAACAAACATTTTCGAAGTGTCTCAGTTTGCGTGTTAAAAAAATTTTCTTGCGTAATATTTGCAAAAAAAAAAAACCTCGCACACATGTTTATTTCCTCAGAGTTGAGTTTTCTCTCTGTTTTCTGTCTGCCCGTGCCAGGTTCCTCTCCTCATCCCCTGCCACCGAGTCATTTCGAGCAGTGGACAGAGTGGGCCGTACATGAGCGGCAAGGGCGACCATCTCAAACAATGGCTGCTCACCCATGAGAGGCAGTGAGGGGAAGGCTAAAGCATGACAGAGGCCAACTGTCCTTCATTCAGTGCACACACACACACACACACACACACACACACAGACACACACAAGGCCAGTATTTTTTTGAGAACACAAAACAGGGCCATAAAGTTTAGCGTGCTTGGCAAACACTGTGGAACAACTGGAGATACTTGTAGATATTCAGTTTATACTCCCCCCCCCCTTTTTTTTTTTTTTTTTTTTTTTTTAACCTAAGAATAGAGATGCTGCATAGTTAATGTGATACAGAGTTGTTGCAGAATTAGAATGTACAAAAATAACTTAAACAGAGAACAGTAGGAATTACAAACATATGCTCCCGTGGGTCTCCGTTGCGTTTGCCAGATAGTGCTGGAATGGTTTTTCTAAAGAATTATTATTCCCTTAAAAATATGTCTCTTGCATTGTTGTTGTTGTTGTTTTTTTTTTTTTTCCTAAGCAGAATTAGTCTTTGTACCTCTCGTTGGTTTTTTAATTTCCTGCCAAGTGAATGCTTTGTTCAACATCCAGTGATAAAGGCTCTGAATTTTACTGCTACAAAGCTTTGTAGTGGAGCATTTGTTTTGTCTTCATTTAGATCTCATTGTTTGCTCTCGCCTTACAATCCACCTCGAGTGGAGACGTCTTATGCATTATATACTGTACTTTTGTTGCATTAGACATGTTTAAATAAACACATCTCAAAATGACAAATCTCGCCTTTTCATCACTTTAATTGTATTTAATTTTAAAATTGGTTTCATGAAGCGTTCACTCAGTTCAGCTCATAATTAATTATGCTGTATGTCTTCTCTGCTCGCAGCAGCCGTCTGTATGTCAGAGCTCCTCTTTTTTTTTTATTTCTGAGGAGTGTTTTCCATTAGAGGGCAGTACAGAACGGGAAACAGAAATCAACATTTCAACCTTGAATTCATCCTGCACATTTAATCTGTGACTTAAATGTTTATATGTTATTTTATTTTCATCACAAGCCTGTTAAATCCCTCTGGGGCGAATTATTCTTTCTTTAAAAAGACCGTATGGAGAGGGCAGCAGCAGTGCTGCTGGTGTGAAAAATCAGTTTAGCTTTAATTGAAAATGTCCTTTACTTCTATTTTTCTGCGTTTCCTCGAGACGATCTGTTGTAACATCGACAGGGTTTTTTTTTTCCCCCCACTAAATTCTTGATTCTCCTAACTGTCTGCTGCAGCTCCAGAGTGACCCTTACTTGCCCATAGTTATTCCTCTTCTGTTCAGCCCAGGTAGCCTAATAATCCACCCTCCAAAAATAACCTCGTCTCTAACCTTTGCAGAACCAATTCAAGTGGCCCACTCGCTGAATACATTTGAACTTTGCTGCATTTTTGAATTTCTTATCCGATGAGCTCGGTGCGGCTGCTGTCTTGCCGTGCTGCTGGACTCACTTACTCTGCCGTTGGAGCTCCATCGCAGGCGTAGATGTTGAGGCAGCAGACAGGCAGATGAAGAATGAGACTCAGTCTGTGGTTTCACAGAGGGCTAATGATGCCTGTGGTGACTACAGGCTACAGTCAGCCCCCTAACGAAGGGAGCTGTGACACAGCCACAAGGGGTCCCATTTAAGCCAGGCGCACTCTGAAGTGCACTGTAAGCACCCTCCTTTTTTTTTGCTTGTGGCTAAGTAAATTCTGAGGAATGCTACGAATTTAGCAACCAGAGAGATACTGATGTCTGTAGAGTTCTGGAGTTGATGTTAAAAAACAAGTCCAGCATCAAAGCGTCAGACATGCTGCCAGTAATTGACCATGTAATTGCTTCGGTACCCAAGGAATGCCTCTGAAATAATTCACACCTTTTATTTTCTCCGTCTCTCTTCACATTTTCTTTGCGTTTATCCGCGTTAGCAGCAGTGTTATTATTACATCTCTATTATTTTGTGGTTGTTTTTTCTTCGCCGTGCGCGCCACTTCCGTATCACACTGGCTCCCAGATAAAAAGGAATTAGATTAAAAGAGGCTGAGACGATCTCATCATCCGCACTGTTAATCTCTGTGAAACCTTTAATTTTGGCCTAATATCTGCCTCCATTTCAGAGAGAGAGGGAGAGAGCGAGAGTGCACGTGCTGCGTGCTCGTGTGCGTGCGCGTGTGTGTATGCGTGTGTGTAAGAAAGAGAGGGGAGAGAGAGAGAGAGCATGTGGCCATGCGTGTTGGTGTGTGCACATGTGTATGTCCATATGTGTGTGGGTGAAGTGGATGATATTGAGTCTGACTTCATAAATCACCCAGACACTGATAAACTCCCCATGCACCCACACACCGCTAATGGGCAACCCTTAAGGAGTGTGAGTGTCTCGTGCGGCGTTTGATTCAACATTTATTAACCCCCTCACACACACTCTCTCTCTCACATACGACACACACTCATTTGAGCCCCCGGAAAGTGCGAGGATGTGGTTGGTGGCATCGGCAGCGTTAGCGCGGGGTTCTGACCTGGCCGGGCCGTATTAATCATGGAGCGATAGTAGTAAGATACATTTTAGCTTATACAGCCACAACAACAACCTCCTGCGTTTCCCGGCATTAGTTCCCTTCTCATAACTTATATCCTGTCTCCAACTCCCCACTTCCCATCTCATATCCTGGCACCCCTCCTCATTATAGAGCAATTTTCTGCCCCCACATCAAATACAAACACACCCCGCGCCTCCATCTCTTGCTCTTCATACATGTCGCCTCATAATTCTAATGTTATCACAACCTGCGCGCGCCCCCCCCCTCGGTACAAGTCGCGGGGCTTAGCGGTGGTGGGGACCCTGCAGAAGTTAATCCTGCAGCCACATCGGTGATTCACAAATAGCTGCTTTTATTCTTCTTAACAAGTTTTTTTTTTTTTTGTACGCTTGCAGGAGAAACTTTTCGGAAACATATTAACTCCGCTGCGAGGGGCGCGCCGCGGCTGCTGCTGCTGCTGGGAAAGCCGGAGGAGTATCCGGCATGCAGATAGGCAGTGTCCAACAGTCAGTCAGACAGATAGACACAGGGATAGATAGCCGGATAGACAGACATTAGGCTGGGGCTTGGCTGCACTATCGGGTTTCCTCCCCCTCTGTCTGTCTGCCGGGACAGCCTGGCCTCGGAGGCCCTGACACCGAGGCACCGCGCAGCCAGCCACGACAGCTGCCGCAGCAGCATCTAATACCAACACACTCCACGCTACGCCACAACTACAAAGAGAAATATCATTTCAAACATGGCATACTTTGATGCTCTTGTAATGATCTTTGTGTTTTGAGAGAGAACGCGGGAGGATGGAGGATTCGTATGGTGCCTTTCTTTTTGTTTTGTTTCGTTAGAACAAAGAGACCCCCCCCACCCTCCCCTCCACATGAGCAGGTTTAGGACAGTGATGATGAGATGCAGCAGGATTAAATGAGAAAGTAAAAGAAACCCTGAGAGGTATCAGCATGCCGGCGTGCGCACGTTAGTAACCTTGTGTCAGTGTGTCATCGTAACCTTCTGAACCCCGGGGTTGTTGAACTGGGGGTCTCTAATTAGGAACGGCTGATGAACGGCCATGCGTTACGTGAGAACGGGTGCCTGCGAGCGCGTATCAATCTGTGACTGTGCAGCGCGGTTGTCAGCGTGGTAAGGAGAGTGTCTCAGCCTGGAGAAAGTGCAGGTCTAGCCTTGGTCATGTTGACGGAGGGGCGGCACTTCACAGGCTCCAGGACCCCATGGCACCAGTCTCCCCAGTCCCCCAGACAGACTGGGAGCATCTGGGCTCTGTCAGCGCCTCTGGCCCCCGCAGACTCCGATCTATATGACGGGGGAGAGGAGTGGATTGGATCAGGGAGAGGGAAAATATGAGCCAGATTCCTCAGCCCTGTGCGAAACGCATGCTTTGCCAGTTAGCATGTTTCATGTGCGTGTGTGCGTGTGTGTGTGTGGCTGCATTAAGGCCTGATAACAGGTCCTACTGATTAATTTTATATGATGTGAGATGTGGGCTTATTGATTGGCGTCTAACGTTGGAAAAAAGTCCTCTCCATAAATTGTCCAATTAAGCATTAATTAAAAAGTGTGCAGCTCAAAAACATGCAAAGCCCGTTCTGAAGCGAAAAACATCAAGATTAGACTGACAGATATCATTCCAGGGTTTCCTTCTGAAAGCAGATATGGCTCCTAAGCTTTCGCCGCATGGAAACCGATACACACACACACACACACACACACACAAGACTAATTAATCCATACACTAAATTAGGTATATAAATTGTGGTCCCCGATTTAACAAGGTCAGTTTTAACTTCTCCCTTTACACTTTATTTAACTGTGTAGGAGAGGAAAAAAGGAAGCCCTATCAATGCGCTTCGCTTATTATGATTGACGATTGATGATTAAGTCCTCCAGCTGACACACACCACCAAAGCCGGTGAGTTGGAATTGGATGTGACACATACACAGTTCTGCGTGTTAGGTAATTCGTTGACGAGGGGCCAAATTCATTTATGGAACAGCGGTATTGGCAGGCATGGACACTCTCTGCAAAAACAACGATAATCACAGAGGTTTGGCGCGGCGTGACAAGGACTCTTCAGGGAAAGGCCCTTACACGCTGCTTTGTTGGCCGTTCCTCCCTAAGATGGAGGGAAACATCCGCCACTGTTCTTAAGATGAGAGTCGCTCAGAGCGGGAGGAGAGGTTTATGTAAGGTGCGGATGATGCCGAAAAGGGCTTGATTAGCACTTGTTGGGTCTGTTTTGATGGGAGCGCTTGTGCCTCATTACAATATCTGGAATGTGTAGATTCTCGTAAATAAAAATTCCGCCAAAGTCTTTACTTTTCAGGGGACACAATAAGTGATTTTCCTCCCTCTTTTTTTTGCGGGGAATTGATGAAATAAAAGCTCTGATAAATCCCCCGTAATGAAACATGAGGGGGACCCTGTCTCAAGCCATTTAATCTCTTTTCGCATTCTCCATTTTTTCTGCTAATGAGCCTTATTGACAATCAAACAGAAGCTGTCATCCCCCAGGATGCAACACTCCCAGCCCCTGCGTGTTTGTCATAGTGTCCTGGCAATCAGAGCTGCCTGCAAGACCAGGCTGGCAGTTAGTGGTTCTCACAGCAGCACTGCCTGAAAATGGCACACTTCCTGTAGAGTTGCAGCTGCCACCTCTGCTACTTCCATTACTTTCTATAGCATGCAGATGTTGTATCAACATTCCCTGCCAAGGGGACTGTAATAACTGTGAGATTCATGCCATGTTTCAGAGGCACGTCAATTTCTCAAGTGGCACAATTAAAGAGGGAAATACAGTACCAGGTTTTTCACAGGCGCTGAAATCGGAAAAGGGCTTTTTCACTTCTTTTTTTTTTTTTTTTTTTCCAGGGGCGGATGGGGTGGAGGGGCTGTTTCATAAGGGTTAAGAAATCCACCCGATTTTTACTGCCCTTTTCCTGAGTTGAGCTGTTCTGTGAGCCTTTGTGAGGCAGACCTGTCGTGACCCACAGCGGATATGGAAATGGGGCTAAGGTTTTATGGGCCAAACGGATTGGACACAGTCAAGCTCAGGGGGCATGAATATTGGATGTTATTTCTGGTCCCTTTTTATGTAATCCATTGCCAATACATTATTAATAGATGATATCATATCCAGAACTACTGGACAAAGCACTACAGAGGGGTGCTATGAAAGGAGCTCTATGTGGTGGAGACTGTGGCAGAAAATACAGTTCAAGCGATATTATTTTATCACCGTAGCCTAACACTCCCTGACCAGGCGATCTTTACGGTGTAATTTTTGGAACTAAGCGAAGTTCATAGAGGGAAAAAATATAGTGAATGCTGTATTTTCTACCGGGGGTAAATCCTGCATTTGTGGGTTCGAGATGCACTGAAACATTGATGAAGTATCAAATGACACCCAAATACAAGTTTAATGGATTTTGAAGCACTGGGATACTTTGCTCATCCTCCTTGACTGCAGTGAGTGAAGTGGAAATCTTTTGCGAGGATCTAGAGTTTTCCCTGCTGCAAAAAGCTGACTCCCAGTGTAAAGTAGCAGGGGAGCAGCGTCTTATCTGATGTACCGATTCACAGACACGGAGGCTGTGCAAATGTGGGACTGTTTTTTCTTTTTGTTTTTTGTTTTTTACACTTTTTTGTTTTTTTTTATAAAAGAGGTCAAATTCTCTGTTTTCATTCAAATGTGGAAATTGCTCACAAAAAAAGGTCAGACTCCGGATTTTCTGATCCATTGTCGTCCCGAAAGTTATGATCTCTGCTTGTGCAGTTTTTATGAGTCAGAGCAGCAGTATCCCGCTCCGCGTATAAACTTCACGAGAGTTGAAGCCGCTTTTTTTTCTTTCTTTCTTTTTTTTTTTTACCTTTCGCAAAACACATCACTCAGCGGTTACACAAATCCTGTATGTCCAAGAGAAAATCCTTAAAAAAAAAAAAGTACTTCTCAGCACTGGCCATCGAACAGAGAAGGGGGGGGGGGGGAGAACAACGACTGCCCTCCACCTTTGAGGTTCCCGGCCTGTCTTCATACCGTACACATGTCGGCACAAAGGTATTACCACATCAACATCCATTAAAAGTGAAGCCCCTCAATGAGCGTTACATAGGGAGCGGATGCGTAAGGTAATATTCTCTTTTTAAGGTCAGTTTGAATTGTTTTTTCTCATGGGAGAGCGGCAGATTGATAAAGAGCAAACAAAAAACCTCTTTTCTGAATGCGTGTCCTCCATGGCCTCAATGAAGGTTTCATTCCTTTATATCATCCAGCCCAATTCCCAGCATGCACGGCCATTGTGGCTCTTTCAACTGGAGCTCTCCATTGACTGGCTCATTGTCCGGCCGCTCTTTTGTGTGTCGCTATCACCGGAGCACAATCTTTCACCTGAACAGCACAGGAGCGCAGCCGGGATGTGCTCACGTGAAAAAAACAAAAAAGAAAAAAAAAACAAAACCCTACCGAGTCGTCCGTAAAGATGCCGGGCTGCGCAATTAACCCGGGCCCACTAATTAAGAAATATCCAGCTCATGTATCAACATTTAAAAATCTTCCGGTGATGCTCGTTAATAACGCGGTTTATTTGTCATGCGTCACACAGAGACGTTCAATATTACCGCTCAGGCTTTTTTTTTTTTTATTGAGAGGAGGGTTTTTTTTTTCTTTTTTTTTTTTTCTGAAATATAACAATGCACGAGCAGATGTTTGAAGCGTGGCCCTCGGCAACACAAGGCTAGTTAAGATCGATATTGCTTTCAATATTTCTTTCCTTTGACAGATAACCAGTACTGAGGAAAGTCTTGATAAGAGTGGCAACATATGGATGTGGCGCGGCTCGCTCTCTTTTGATTGCGTGACCCCGTGACCTTTGCCTGCGTTTGAGAGGGAGGCGGCCACATGGTACGGTGGGGGTCTGTCGGGCTCTGGTTATGGGGCATTATTGACCCAGGATTTATAAATATTTAATGCACACATTAAGATCATGGTGGAGGGTGGCCATTAGAGTTCTCCAATAAAGAGGCTCTCACGATGATTGAGTGGTGTGGCAGAGCGAGGAGCTTGGGTACAGAGAAACCTGCTGAGACAATATACCGGACCTCCAGCCTGCCTGCCAGGCTTCACAGCTCTTAAAACTGGCAACAACTGAGCAAGCCAGTCGTTTTTTGATTGTACTTTCACCCTCAGGATTGCTCTTTTTCGTCTCCTCCACGAGAGGCTGTTTCCTTTGCTTCATTTATCGGGCAGTTCAGGCTAAATAAGTGTACAGTCTGTGCAACATTTTCGCCATTGAACAGTTGAGACAGCAGTAAGCAGAGCGATAGATCCGAAACCTGTGTATGTGTATCTGAAACAGATAATGCAATGTCAGGAGGCAGATGTGTGGCCATTGTTATCAGACACATTGGATTATCGGGGGAATGATTTGAAGCGCAGGGCGATCGCAGCTGAAAATTAAATCGCTCCTTTTGAGTGTATCTGTCCTCTGTGCTATCAGCAGCTCCTGGACTATCTCCCCCCGCGCTGCCGAGGGGTCCGTGCATGCCGGCTGACATAATAAGCCGTGATATGCTGATTGCCCACTCGGGTTGCTGTCGTTTAATTGTGCATTAAAGGGAGAGGTGGCCTCGGACAATGTTGCCTTGATGAGAAATTGACATTTTGTGACCTGCTCTGCGCGACCACTCAGGCTGCCAGATAAGATGCTCAGTTGTTTTTAAGGAGAAGCCACCATTCTTCCCTCAAACACTTCTATCCTTCTGTATGACCCACTTGATGAGTATAGATTTCACAGTGGCCCCCCTTTCAGCGCTCAAACTATAAGAGGTTCAAAACGATACCAGCCCTTATAGACAAAGGATAACCTTGCTCTTTCAATGTATTGATTCTTTATTAACTAGGTGGCTTAATGCAATGAAATGAGGGATTTGAATGAGCCCCATTTGGGGTGCTTTGAATAAAAAGCTTGCACTGTTTATGAATGACTACAATGAACCTTTGAAGCACCACAGATGCAGGATATGCTGATACAAAGACCAGTGAGGAATATGTCACAATGTCAGAGTGCTTTGCTTGAAAGAATATGAGTTGAGAGCAGTTTTCATCTTTTATGGATGTTACACTTTTCCACAGGTTTCAAACAGTTATCTCTATGGCAAAGTCTAAACACTACAACTTACAGACGAATCACAGGTTTGTCCTCAGATGTTTTTCGACTGTCTCTTCTTGTCTTTTTTTTTTTTTTTTTTTTTTTTTTTTGTCCTGATTGTCAGTTTGTCTGCCAGCCAAACTGTACTTAAAACTGAAGAAGTCCACAGTTGAGGAGCTATGGTGTTTTTACTGAAAATTTTAATAAAACATCACTTATTTCATTTCTGTTTCCATTCCAAATGTTGACATTTTTAAATTTTCTTCCCTGTAAACACATGTAAGCTATGTGGCAGAGTCGTAAGTGGTGAGTAAAAATGACTTCTATACATTCTACAAAACAGAAAAAAATACAACCACAAATGGAGTGTTTTTTTTATCTCCAAGGTTGTCCCTCATGCACATTAGTCTCTATTGGATCTTAACAACTATCATATGGGTCACAAACAATTTATTTTGACAATACAACCAACAAAGTTTTCTCCAAAATGGTCTGTATAGATAATTTAAAATCAATATAAAAATAAACAATGAAGTTTGACTTCCCCTTTAAAAAAATGGACAGAGAGTCTTGACGGAGTAACACAAATTTTTTGAGGATACACATGAAATATATGCACATTGCATTTCATCAAATACAAAAAGAAAAACAAATGAAGGCAACAGTTCTTGGCTGAATTATCTGTGCTGCATCACTATATTAAGGGCATGACGATTAATACATACATAATGAAAAGCAATATACAAAATTTCAGAGATAAATACATTATTTATAGTTGATATGTTACAAAATTTCCCTCAGTGAGCGCAAGTGTGTGTTTGAACAGAAAGATGACGATGAGCTACTATACTCCTACATTCTCAATGGATTTTAAACTTGTTTTTTAAGTGTTTTTTTGTTGATCTAAAAGAACATGAAAAAGACAGATGTATAAATATTTAGCACAAGTTTGGCAATATCACAATAGTCTACAATTTTTAACCACATATAAAACACATAAGGGAGTCGGAGCTAGAAGGGGGAGACTGCTCCTCATCAACAAGAAACAGACTTCACAGTAGCCTAGGAATGCATTAATATACAGTGCTAGCAAAAAAGTTGAAAAACATGGCAAAACACACTTGCTTAAAAGGAAGCTCTAGACATGGAAGTACATCATATTCATCAACAGAGCAGTGTTTTTGTACACGTCAGTGTGCTTGTTGAATCGAAGAGGATTTTTTTTCTTTTTTAACTTTTGAAGATGAGTTCTAGCTACAATAAATTACAAAATTTAAGTTAAAATGCAGGAATGAAACATGATACAACCTTACCCACCCAGCCCCCGTCCCGTTTTTACTCGTATTTGTTGTACTTTTATGATCAATTTTTCTACATTATATATCTCATATATTTTCCAGTTGAAATTCAAACTGTCTTGGCCCCTGTGTATTTTTCTCACACATAAAAATACAAAAAGTCACATTATAAAGACACACAACTGTTGTGAATCTATTAAAAGAGAGTTGAAACAGAAAAAACAATTTCTCGAAGTTCATTGGCAAATGTACTGTACATCAGTGTTTTTTTTTCTTTTTTTCTTTAACTTTACAACCAGATGGTGAGTCCACAGAGTCCCTTCCAGTATTGAATGTGTTGGTTGATTGGACGGATCCAAGGCCGAAGCGCAACCCGACAAGGTATACAAAATAAACCCTCCATCATCCTGTGTCCTCTTCAAGGGTGAGAAAATGTGGGGCAGAAAAAACAAACCAAAAAAAAAAAAATCCCACAGAAAAAAAAAAAAATATTGTTCCTCATGAAATCCTTTTTTTTCTGCAGGTTTTTTTTTTTTTTTTTTTGCGAAAAGTCATTTAAAAGGAAAAAAAAAAAATCTTTCTTTTCTCTTTTTTTTTCGTCTTCATCTTTAAAAACAGAACAAGCGGTTGACTATACATTAACACCAGCGATCGGCTGTGTGCTGAGGGGGTGTCCTGTGAAGTGGTAGTGTGTAGACTGGTGCTTGAGATGATGAAAGTGCATTTACATTGGAGGGACAACCAGGCCGGACATGGCTGGAAGAAACAGAGACAGGAAGGAGAAGGTTAGTTTATTTGGGCTGAAGAAAACAGGTTTGGATATAAATTTGAAAAAAAATTATTAAAATAAATCTTTGAGCATGCATGTGTATGTTATGTGTGTGTGTGTGTGTGTTGTGTGTGTGTATGTTTGTGCGTGTGTGAGTCCGGCCATCTGACGCTGCACAAGTGCGTGAATGTAAGCCTTAATGTGCCTGTTTGCGTATGTGCCTGTGAGTGTTTGCCGTGTCCGCCAGCCTGCTGCTGCACGTCCTCCTAACGGGGGGGGAAGAGTTTGAAAACCTCCCTCCTGCTCTGACATTTCAGCCCCCAGCATGCCAGTCTCGCTATGTGTGATATTTCTCCTGGCGTTGGGGTAATGGCAAACAGTGGCCCAGACTCCCAGGAGACGCGGCCGTGGTGACGGCAGAGCAACAACACGGTCACTTCCCACAATGCCACAATGCTACAGTACTAGACTCCCCTCAGATTCCCCTTCTCCCCGCTTCCTTTCCCTCCCCTCGTCCCTTTATCCTGCGACTCTCTCCGACGCGGCAACCGTTACATCGCCGCATTCCCCGAGTCTGCGTCATTATCTGAGAGAGATTAGGCAAGATCAAAGGTAGCTTCCGTTATTTTACCACGACCATCTGCTGAGGATATCATTAGCAACTGTACCTCACCCTGAGAGTTTATATATTCAGGATTTTCACACGTTTTAACAATTAGGCGACTAGTGAAGTGCTGGGATGATATATTATTATATTGCTCTGAGTATATTTGTAGAGTCATGGTTGAAATGCTTTTAAGTTTGCCAGCGCAGATGATGGCAAGGCATTGCTCATTAATTTCTGCACAACATGTATTAATAAGTATGAACGTGTAGCAAGATGAACTTTAATTTCCCACTTCATTAAGCCCAATGTTATTAATCTTGGGGCACACACTACGGCTAAGCTTGTTTTCAAAGCAATCATGTTGGTCATGACACATGCACAAAACCTAATAAACATAATTACTAAAACAATTCTGGGAAGGTCTTTTTCCTGCGACATCAGAGGGGATCATTTGTATGAAAGGGCAACGAGGATGTATGTTTGCGTGTGTGCTTTGCGCAGTCCTGCACAGTGCTTGAATGGTATGTGAAGTGTGTGTGTGTGTGTGTGTGTGAGTGTGTGTGTGTGTGTGTGAACTGAAAAGGTGTAAATTGGCCTGTCAAAATGCATATATTTGTAATGATTAATCCCTCACCAAACCGGACAGAGGCCTGAGCAGCGGTATCTGACCAGTAGTCCGTAGGGAAGGGATGAGGGGGTGAGGGGGGCTCACCTTGCAGTCCGTTGCCGTTGGCGCTGGTGCAGGAGGGGGGTGGGGAGGCCTGGGGTCGGACCACAGGGGCGAAGGCGCTCTTTTGTTTAACTGCAGAGACGATAGGGAGGGAAAGAGAGGAAGGAGGGAGGGAGAGAGTGAGAACGTGCTGTGAGCGGTGCCGGAGAGGGAGAGGGCAGTTAAGGTAAGGCGAGGATAGTATTACTGCCAGGGGGGATACATGATCAGTACTCACAGGCCCCTACCATCAACATCTTGTCCGGTTGAACAAATACAGGTGGCATATGGTGAAATACACATAAAAATGAATATTTCTCCTACTCTGATGTGTGTTCTCCGAAGTACTAAAACTAAACAAGCCCCCGTGAATGAATAGTAATATATTATCGCCATCAATAATGTTATAACCCTGTCAGAAGTGATTCATAGAAGTGAAAACGAATGTGGGAGCTGGAATTAAATCAGCAGCAGCTTAGTGCTACTACGGCGTGCGATAGTGGCAAGCTACTCACTTCCATATGGGGAGTTGGCAGAGGATCCGTTGAGGAACCCAGGGGAGCTTGGCACTCCCAGGTTCATACCGGCATTGCCGTAGCCATTCATGCTGTTGCTGACGGTGTTGTAGCTCGACTGCTGCGGGGTGCTGCTGGAGATGTAGCCCCGGGGGGACACGCTGCTGGTGTTCCGGCTGTAGCCCACTGAACAACACGGGTGGGGAGATGCAAAAAAGGAAATTTCATTCATTTTTCTTGTGTTTTTCCCGTATGTACAGTATTTACCAGGGAAATGTTCACTGATTAGACTAAATGATAATGTGAAATCACTGCAGCCATCCCACATTTTTACACCAGCACATACTGCAGATTAATAAGAAAAAGAATCTGGCTCTTAATTAGACTCTTTAAATGCCTATATTGTGGGTGAAAATGGGGCCAGTGAATGCTGTGTTTTTTTTAATGAGTGGAATAAAAAGTGAAATTTAACTATTTCTCATTTTCCCACAAACCCTCCTGGAATCCCCCAAAGGACCCCCAGCGGCTCCCTGGACCCCACTTTTGAGCACCACTGACTTATGGAGCCGTATCCTAAATCACATACCTTGGTCATTCCCTTGTGACTCAGACACATTGACTGCTAGCTGGCTGCTGAAGGAGTTGACTCCCATCATGCCGTGGGAGGCTGTGTTAGCGAGCGAGGGGATCTGGTTGTGGTTGCGGGGAACGCTGTACAGGGCCTCTGCGATGTCAGCTGCCCTCTTCAGAATGATCTCCTGAGAAGCGCAGAGAAGGCAGAGGTTTTGTTATTTATGTGTTGTTTTTTTTTTTTCGCTTTCGCTTTGATGCATGCTTCTTGGCTATATGGTTTAACACATGTAGCCTACATTGTTCCAGATATAGTGGTGAAGATACCCTTTGGTGATTCTATCAGTAAATTTTCAATGGTTTTTTTCTCATGTAAGCAAGAGGCTGAGGCAGCTGCGTGGATACGGACCTGATTGTTGTGGGGCATTCCATAGAGGGCTTCGACGAGATCAGCCGCTCTCTTCAGTAACACCTCCTGATGAGGAAAACAGGAAGAGTAAATGTTAAGACCTCGGCAGATTATGTTCGAGACCCCAGTGGTCTGCACAGCAACAAACAATATCCAAAACAACATTACACAGCGGGGTCGGGGAGCGCTTTAGAAATGTTTACATATTCGAGCGCTAAATAAAAGCCACCCTGATTTAAGAGGCACCAGTGTTGCATTTATACAGCGCTACCACTTTGCTCCTTCCAACCATGCAGAGCAGTGAATAATGTTCCCTATCTTAATTAAACTGGCATAGTCCTTTAAAAACAACACCTCACCCCTGATTCTGGGCTTCACGTTTGCTCTGGAGTTCAGCGCCGAGTCCCCTCTCTTCAGAACAATAAAGTGAATTAGCTCTGGGTTAATCTAGTTCTGTTGTAATGACATTAAGGAATTTTTCAATTAACCTCTTTGACTGGCTGTTGCAAAGGACTTCACAAATGACTTCCCATCCAGCAAGAGCTGGGTGCTTGTGCCTTGGGGACACGGATGCTCAGGATGTGGTCTTATCCATGTCTGCATGCTTGCCCCCGCTTGACAATGCGGATTAGCTGTGTTGCTTTGGCTCTTAACACTGAAAATGAGTTGGCCCCGGATCCCGTTCCCCCCACTCTGTTTCGGGCTTTCAGCAAGGTGGGGTTTGGCCCGTTTGTGTGTCTTTATCTGCTCTTTGAATTCAGCACTTACAATTAAATCCCTCTCAAGCAACCAGACTGCTCTCTTTGTTTTCTATAATACAGAAGGCAATATGCTCTGCGAAAACCCTCTTCTCCTTTAGAGTGCATTTAATCTGACAAAGGCGAGTTGCAGACATGGCTGTTGCTTGTGTTTTTTAAAATGCTCGCTTGTTGTCACCTGCTGTAGAGCAGAGATTTGTCGACTGTGCTGTTAGAACCCTGGTTAAAAGCAATGCAAATCTGTCACCAGAAACATCTCAGATGGTGCTTGTTTTCTTCCCACATTCGCTGTGTTTTCTTTTGCGGGCCTCGGTAATTTGTCTGAAGTGTTCCATCACTTGGCAATAGCAGTGTGGGATTAAGACGGCAGCTGCCGTAAATGAATGTAAACACAGCCTTCGCGCCTTCAAACAGCGGCCTCCAAGACTTGGCCTGCATTTCCAAGGCACAGCGTATGTAGTGTGTACGGAGTGTGTGTATGGGCCCTTTCATCCTGAGGAGCATATCTACCACAGTCCTTGATTTATCAAGATGAATCACTGTAGAAGCCACTTCCAGCGTATGCCATGCTCTCTTATAGAAACATATCGCTTAATCCACCCCAAGTTACCGGATGGGTGGCTCTTAGAATGGGCATTTACCTCTGAAATTGGTGTGTATGCTCAACGTTGCATGCATCTAGTTTGCATACAAATAAAGAATTATGGTTGTCGTGAGGCAGGTAGACTAAATGAGAGGACCAGCTGTCTTGATGTGTTCTCATCAGGCAGAACAGATTTCTCTCTCTCTTGCTGAGTGAGATAAAGTGGTTTTCTTTCTTTTTGTCTGCAGTTAATAATTACCAATAATCTATTCTATCATATTTCAAGATCTCCTACATGGCTCTCAATTTTAAACAACAATTAAAGCAATTAAGACTGTCGCGTTCACAAGCCATGTTTCATTCTCTGTAAAACGTCCTCTCCCTCCTTGTCCATATGGTACTTTGCAGCAGTGACATAAGGACAGCTTGGAAAAAGGAGGAGAGAAAACGATATTGCCTCTCATCCTTAATCTGTCGTTTACCGCGTGGTGTCTTAACTAACCAAGCTGACTCGCAAGGCTATGCTTAAGTGGCAACCTAGTCATATCCGAGGATGATGAGAAGTGCTGCACCCAATCAAGGAAGAAGTTTGTTTTCTTCTGACGAGACGCTTTCATGCGTATCAGCTCACGCTGTGAATACGATTAACACGGAATAGTGTTCTGAGGGCATTTCCATGTAAATCTCAATACTACTCCAGCATAAGTGTAATTGGCTTTCTTGTCATGGAGACATATCAGAACACACCATGTTAAATTGAAACAATTAAAGGCCTCAAATGATTTCTGTTGTTCTGTGACAAATGCGTGACAGATTTCTGCTATTGTTTGCCGTGCTTTGCATAAAGGTCCCGTGTTCAACAACTGTTTAAATGGGGCTGTACAGATGACAGATCACCCAAGATTTAAAAGCTGTTTTCCGTTATTGCCGGGGAAAAAAAAACCACAAAAAAAAAAAAACGAAGAGGAAGCCATAACAAATGATGTGTTATAAAAAATATCTAACAATAAGGAGATGTGGTCTAAATCAGCCTGAATGTGATTCTTCAAGCACTAGATTAACATGAATGTTGTATTTATATTATCACAGTTAATAAAAGAGGGCCTAGGTTATGTAGCTTGGAGTGCTAATGCCATTATAAAACTGTAAGGCAATTACTCTGTTAGCTCTAGCCTGAGGTAATGAATGCATTTAGAAGCATAGGGCCATTAGATGAAGGTACTTCAAAGAGCACAGGAAGAGAGATTCATTTAAATACATGGGTAATTGCTTGACATGAACACATTTGTAATATTTTCTCCTTGTGGATTACACAAAGAATTGGAAAAGAATGGGCTTATGCTCATTTTGGGAGGAAAGAAAAGAATCCAAAGCAATCAGCTTAATAATAAAACAATATTGAGTTTCCACTTTTAATTTCATAATGAATCTAATTTGTTACAGAAGAGAGAAATTGAGTGTGATATAATGTGATATCCAGTCTATTTGTCCATTACTGCCAGAGGGCACAAAATGGTATTATAAATTGTCTTTTTTATATTATGAATAGAAAATTGTTTTATAACAAGATCTTAAAAAGGAGGGTGAATTCCAAAGTCTCTCTTCACTTAACGCGATGCCCGCAAACCAATCTCCTTTCTCATCACTTGACTGCTCACACTTATTACTTTCATATTCACCCTGGACTTTGCATTGAATTTTTATATCTCCACTCCTCCCACAGGGTCAGACTGTCATCTACGATGTTGTCTTAGAATTACGAGGTAAACTTCAATCAGAGGCAGCTTCCCCCCTTTTTTTCTCTGTGTAGCAACAATATTAGCGTGCATCCCTTGCTATCCATGAGCACTCCCATATTGGCTTTCTGTCTCCTTACAATTACCACGTGTCTTACTGGTCCCAGGGAGAAGGCTGGTGGAAATCAATATAGCGCAGTAATATTATCAACTGGAGGGTGAAGTCATGGGAGGGGGGGGGGTATAGAGGCGGTGAGTGGGCTTGGTGTCGATTTGCCTTTCTGCTAATGCACACCGCGCGTCCTCCAGCTTTATCTTCTTTTTATAGAGTCTCCCTACCTCACCTGCACCCTGTAATGGCTGCTCTCTATATGCTGTTTCTGTTCTCATTCCAAATGTACATGCCAGCCTCAGCCCGCCGCGGGCTGTTTTATTGGGAATGTGCTTTTGACCCCGAGAGCTGACCCTCAGATGGCAAGCTTAACAATGACGAATCACTTGGTGGGATCATTTACATGCCCCCTGAACCCCATATTTGGGTCCATTAGAGAGCAAATCAAATATTTATGTTGTTTATTGGAAGTGCAGGGTTTCATCTCACTCTGTGATTGTTTCATGCAAAGGCTGGGAGACCGTGCTATATTAAGTATACGCGCAGCCAGGAAACTAATCTTGGGTTCAGTGTCAAAATCTGTCTCACAGACCAACAACGCTTTGTATTCAAGGAAAAAGGAGTAAGGTTGCTCCGTAATAAAGCTTTGTTTGACGTTGTTGCTCTCTTTGTTCAAAAAGATGTGGAATTTCGCAAAGACACTGTGACTTTATAAAATTGAGAGAGCGCAGCGAGATTGACCAGTGATGCCTGCGGAGATGGAGGAAGCCATGTGGATATTAAAGGTAAGTGTACTTTACCTTTTGGTCTACGTTTACAGTTGAAATTAGAGTAACATTTCATGTCTGGGTGTTGTTTCCTGTCTCCACAGGGACTGAGTCTAATTGAAACACTTCATATACTGAACCTGGGACTAGCTGTGATGCTCCATTTCTCCACACCGCTTTGGTCAAACGTCTATAGCTACCACACAGTCTGTTCTTTATTAAATTGTCCGTTGGACGTTAATGATATTGCTGTGTTGCATGCTGGGATTTAATAGATAAGGTCTTTAAAGGTTTTACAGTATTATTAAAACTCTGAGGTGGCCACCGCTTTACTACATGCCAAGGGGTTTTGAATGTACTAATCAGTCATATTATTACACCTGACACATCTGGAACGTCAGTCAACGAAATTGTTACTGGCAGGGTAGCAATTAGTGAAAACACACAGATAGATTTTATCAATAGGAAATGGAAAGAATAAAAGAATCAAACGGAACACAACAGAGTAAAAGAATCAAAGAGTTTCTGCAGGGGAGGAAAATAGAAAAGAAAAAAAAAAAAAAAAACGCGTGCACCTTCATGCTCAGGTTTTTCAATATGGCAGCCTATTCATGTGCCACACCGGTGCGTCTGAAATCTGACGTGGCTTTCAGCTCCTTCACCCGGGTTCAAAAGAAAACAATAAGAAAGCCAAAGCATAATAACATGCAGTCTTTGTCTATTAGCCGCGGTAAGACGAGGGGGTTTACGGCACAGGGTTCTGTAAACAAAAGATTAAACCAAATCGAGCTGCAGAAAATGAAAGGAAAACATGAGTGGGGTAATGAGGGTGCAGACGTCGTTTCTGACCAGATTACCATCTCCACAGACTACTGGAGAGGAAAACGCCTGATTGAGCTATTTTACCACACAGAGAGTTTACGCCTCTACCCACACACAAAACCAATACCATTACCACGCTGGTTAGTGGGTAAGCCACATATGTGGAGCAAAGCTGTCACGGTTTGGGGTCACAGTGCTCAGCGTTGATGGTAATGTTGTTTTGTTTATTTGTCACATTCGAGAGTATTAAGGCGTCGGGCAGCCAGACAGCTCTGTCTCATGGCGGGGTTTTTCCTGCAGTGGCACACACTGACCTTTGGTAACCTCTCAGGATCGCCGGGGTGTCTGGGGATGACCTTCTGGAGCCTCTGGAAACCATAGTCGATGGTTGGCTCATTCAGGGCTGAAAAGAAAAAAGACAGGGGGAGATAAAAATTAGAATCATTAAGGGGCTAATTTTGCCAGAGAAGGAAAGAAACTAATTGAGAAATCTGCTGGAATTTACAGTACAAAAGTCATTTCAGAATGCCTAATTTCAAAGAAACCTCAGGGGCGAGACGATGTTTTATGAAACATCACCGGCTTCGGGGAAGCGAGCGACGGAAAATGACACGGGCTCCTCTGACACTTGTGTCACCGAGTGTTATTCCATTAACAGCCGTGATGACCTACATCAGTCTGAGAATCCTTCAGAGGGACCCTCCCCCTTTCTATCTGCTTGAGAATATTGACTACAGCAAACTACATAGCGGGGGTCTTTTAATCTAACAGAGCTTTAATAATCTGTGAAAGGCTGTCCACACATTGATCTAGTGTAAGTTGCTGTCATTTCACCCCTTCTGCACCAACTGTACTGCAACACTGGGCCCGTGAAATACGGCGGCAGATCCCATGGAGCCATTAATCTCTCCCACCCCTCAAATAGTAATCTGGGGCATGAGGCATATTGGGCGATGAATCAGAGGCACAAAGTAAATGAATCATAACCCAGACTTTGGTGAGAGCAGGGCGTTTTATGTCTGACAGTCCTAATGGGTAATTGAAGGCTTCCTTACAGCTCCGCCTGATTCTAAACAATCATGTGTACACTCATAGGCAGGACAAGGCGAGGGCGGGCGGGCGGGCGGGAGGGAGGGAGGGCAGAGGAGAGAAGGAGGGGAGGAGGGGAGGAGGGGAGGAGGGGAGGAAAGGAGCAGTGTAAAGGGGGAAGGAATGACTTAATAGAGAACATCACTTCTCAATGTAGATATCATTTTCAGGAGAGTAACTCCGCCGAGCAAGGCGCTTCATAAATCAATGGCTTTCTATGGAGACTAATAAGAGCTGCCTGCCTCTATTCATTGTTCAGCCTGTAATTTGGCCCATCACTCATTACTCAGCATGTAATTTCAGCATTAACACCGCACAGCTCGCTGAACCTGCTGAACACCAGAGAATGTGAAAGCAAGCGAACACCCCCTCCACACACACACACACAAACCGACACACACACAGACTCGCACAGAGGCAGGCAGGGCCACTGAAGCACAAGCCGGGGAGTCACGGCAGGAAAACGAACATTTAGGCTCCTCGCTCTTCCTTTTGTTCCCTTTCGTCTAAGCACACATGCGAGCGTGTCTACACACACACATACACACACGCACACACACTTACTGTACCTACTCACGCATACGTACGGTAGTCGTGTACTAACACATGCACCACTTCTGCCAAAACCTGAATGCAGTAATTGCCAGCTCGACCGTGATCAAATGGAGCAATTATGTGTTCAAGCATGGACAATGCGGGGTGCTAATCGATAGCGAGGATCTAGCTCGCAGATACAGTGTCGTTCAGCCCTACCGGCCCGGGCAGGCACACCTGAATAAACCCCACGCCACAACAACATACACTGCTGGAAATCTGATTTGACATGTCATCATGCGTCCCGAAACGACAAAGGTCCGCTGCGGAATGTGTGGCGGGGGGGGGGGACGCCATCTTCTCCTTAATAAAGGATTGATCTGCCGTATTGATCGTACATGACAAGGCTGTAGCACGGAATTTGCCCCCTTTCTTTTGTTATTTCCACCCCCTTTTCTTATCTATGCACTCTGGCAAGTACATGTGTACACACACCGGCATGCATATGTGTGAGTGTGAGTGCGCGTGTTGTGTGGTTGTGTGTGTGTGAGTGCACGTGCCCGGGCCGAGGGAGAGCGTATGTGCACGGAAGCCCTGCCAGACCCCGCTGCTCAGTGTGATGTAAATTGTGTATGTGTAAAAAGCACTCCATAATCAGGCCATCCATCATCAGAGGCTGTCAGTGGGCTCTCTCAGGGTGATACATCACGCTCTCCTGTCCTCTGCCTCAGCTGGGGCCTACACAACCCGCCAGGCATGCTGGGAACACAGCCGGAGAGACGTACAGTACAGGACGAGACCTAAGGTTGGGAGAGGTGTTCAGTCTGATGTGCCTTTGCAATGATAATGATGCCCTACTGTAAACGCAGACCTGAGAATTATGATAAATGTGGTTTGGAGGGGAAGGGTATCCTGCACCTTTAAAGAACACTTCAGAGTGGATTTATGCGGCATACGGAGGAATCCAGACGCGTCATATAGAACAAAAACGCGCTTAATCTCAACACATGGCTCAATGTTCCTCAGCCGCGGTCCAAGCGCCAGGCATGATCTCCGCATGTCGACATGTCGCTATCTCATCTATCATGGAGATGATCTTTGTAACAACCCCGGCGTAATGAAATTGGTGACACAGACCGCCATCTGCTATTGATTTCATGCAAATGCTTTTGACAGCTGATGGAGACTTGCATTAGCGCTAAACGGTGCTGTCAGTTGATGAGTTGACAGTTTTGTAGTCGTGGCATGTACACTGGTGCAGACAGACACAGACAATGTCAATAATCCTGTAAGAGCCGCTGATGATATATACTGAGCACTTATATTGAATCTGGAGAATAAATGTGTTATGTGTGTATTCATCGCGTCGCTCCGCACATTTCTTCTCCCCGAGCAAAGATTTTCTTTCATCTGCTGAGCTTTTACAAGAGTCATTGGGGCTGCTCCTCTTGCTTTTCCTTAAACCACACACATTGACAGCAGCATTTCCTCCCCCCTGTTCACTCCCACCTCTTCACCCCGTGTCTTTTTTAATCTTTGGCACATTATTATGTTCCCGACTTCACACTCTGTCGTAAACTTTACTCTCTTCTAAAGATACAACGGGCAAATCTGGCGATGCCCTTGCATGACTCCATGCATGCCAAAATTGGTTTGGCCCTCCTCGTCCTTCCAACACAATATGGGGATAAAGAGGGAGGGGGGGGGGGGGGGGGGGGGTTGAGGGTGTGGAAGGAGCGTGCCCGCCCCCCCTCCCCTGTTACCCCCCCTGTACGGATTCTCAGTCGCTGCAAGGAAACATGAAACCCTCCACACACATCCCATAAATCCTGCACTGGGTGGGGAGTCTAGCCGAGGGGAGGAGGGACCGAGGAAGGTGGGGGGAACTGAAGGGGGGGAGGTATGATAGGGGTGGAGGGTCTGGAGCAGGAGGGGGGGGGGGGTCGCTGGCACGTTCCAGTCACGCCCGCTTCCCGGCTCGCGGCCAATCAATACCACTTTCCTGTTTTAGAGGCGGGTAATTATGAGGTGGAGAGATTGTGTGACCTCTCACCCCTGCTGCATTACTCGCCTGATATTAAGATAAATTGCCTGATTTTGGGTAAACATATGCTGCAATTCAAACTGTCAGCACTGGTTTGCTCAGGGATAATTTGTATTGATCTCCTGGCTTCTTCCCCATTTTGCTTACTGACCTCATGGATAATTAGAGAAAAAGAGACACGGGGAGGTAAGGCAGGGCTTGCATTTGAATACTTTGCAGGAGAGATGAAGAGCAAATAGGAAGGGGGGGGGGGGGGGGGGGGGGGGGGGGGGGGACATTATGGACCAATAGAATTTTCATTTTCTCTCATTTTCCGTCCTGATTTTGACAGGCTGCATATTTTGTTCAATTACAACACTTATATCTTTTTCCTCTGCCTCCCTTCTGGTACATATAAAGAGATATAATTGGTCATGGATTTGTTTCCAGGGTTTGATTAGAATTTAACGGACGTAATGAGACAACAAAGTGACAAGCAAATATTACGTTTAACAGCCTCCGACCAAAATAATTAGTGCCTTATTTGAGTAAAAAAAAAAGAAACACAGAAACGGATTTCTCGACAAAGGGAGAGAGAGACTCGCTCCTTCTTCGCGGAGGTCTGGATGAAAAAAAAATTTCTACGAATATTTTCAGACATTTTCTCACTCTGGAGAGCGAATGATCATGTTTCAGAATATGAAGAAATGGAATGCATGACTCGGTGTGCAGCTGCGACCATATCATTTCCAATTTTGAATATCGCGCATGCGCACGGGCCGTCCGTGGCAGGGCTTCAGTGGAAATTCCTCTGCCTGGAATGTGCACTTCCCAATCTTGTTTTGATCTGACGCCTTAATCTGCCCGTCGCCTTTCATGCTACAAACACATTTTCTCTGAGAGCTCCTTTAGCCGCCCCAGCTAGCCACTTCACTTAAAATGTAGAGTGGATGGCGTGTACATGGCATCTGAGTGTGGTCTGCTGCTCCTTCTCCGTGTTCTCCAGAAATAGGACACGAGTAACCGCTCTGCAGGAACTGTGTAACATGGCCGACGTTGGCAGCCAGAAGTGCTTACATGGCAATACACCACTGTGTGCCCTCGGTCTATATGGAAGTGGATTGAGCACATGTATTGACTTACAGTATCGGGGTATAAACATAGGGAAATGTTTGAGCAAAGCAGTAAATTTAAGGGAAATTGTTCCTTGTTAAGTCTATGAGCCTGAATGGAGGCTCGCACAGAGCACTAGCATTCCTGCCAGCCATTACAGCTTATTACGATAACTCTATCTTTCCAGGAGATAAAAACCTAGCCTTGTTGCCATTTGCCAGCTATTACTTTCGCTAATTATACTTAACTGCTTCGAGCTTATCTCCACTCCTCCTACACCATTGAGCAGTTATTTTTTTCTTTCCCCTTAACACAAATTAGAGGTGGAGTGGGAGTTGGAAAGGGGGAGACAGATAAACAGCAGAGGCAGAAGTTCATTCAAGTGTTATTGCATTTGTGACTTGTCAAACAGTCTAACTGAAGCCTTCTAGGCACCTGCAGTCTGTTAGATGGATGCGGTTCAGGAAAACGGCATCAACACACATAATGACCTCGTCTCGCTCGCAGAGAGAGTGAATATCTTCTCAGTGTTACTTGTGAGGAGTTAAAGTTGAATGCTGTGCATACAAAGGAGGTAAGATATTCAGAGGTCATGCTGCTCCTCCACAGTGTACATATGTTTCCAGTGTTGAGAGAGGAGAGAACACGCATGCACATGTAGAGACCATCCTCAAAAAACCAAACCAAGCCAAATTGGAATTTTTCACAGCAAACCCACGCAAAGCAAACCTCATCTGTTTCAACACTGACCATATCATCTCCATCCACTGCAGCCAGTTACCACTGAGTGATTCCATCTCCAGCAGTCTCAAGATGAACAGGAAATTAAAATTTCAAAGATCTGCAGTTAGGATAAATCAATGGAGACAGATCAATGTTCATTGAAATTTCATGAACTTTGAGCCAATACAGATGAAAAAAACCTAGACAGTTACAGTCTCCAGCAGATATTGCTCCTGCAACAGATAAAATGTAATTAACACGGTTAAAAGGGAGCAATGTTACAGATTGCACATCCATAATTTCTGACTCCCTTCATATCGGTCGTATTATTAGAAAGGGCCAAAGACACCTGTTCAATCCTCTTAGATGACATCTAAAGTATGTGTGCCACTTCTCTAAGGACGACGGCGGACTTTCACACATTACCGGCCAACAGAAATCAAATGGGTTCCCTTCACAGCTGATTGCAAGCGCAAATTAATATTGTAAAATGAAGATCAATACATGGACGGGGCGCAGATCGATGACGGCTAAATTACGGCCGCGTTTTCCCCCTCATTCAAGATGAGTTGTGTTTTCCTCTCAAAGTCAATACCGTGCTGCCTCCCTCATTCATTTCTCAATAAACTTGCCGATGAATTTCAATCAAAATGCGGCAGTGGGAGGAGGAGGAGGGGAGTTCTTTTAAAGCCCGTTGGGTGTGGATCATACTGAAAATGGGGCAAGAAGAGGAGGTAGAGAAAGGAGGAGGAGGAGGAGGAGGAGGGGAAAGATCCTCGTCTATCAAGAGCCCCCCTCCCTGCCTCCTCCGTCTATCTTTCCTGTGGCAGAGGACTGATGCTGTGACTTAGTGAGGACAATCCATTTTAAGAGCCATTACAAAACAGACCTCTAACACTACTGTGGGACAAAAAGTGGGTCCAATTAAAATTAAATCAATGAATACCGTCCTCACCGCGAGGAAAAAAAAAAAAAAAAAAAAAAAAAAAGGAAACACACACCCATACTTTCATTTTTTTTCTTGAAAGATACGCACAATACATTTCACAGAGAGATGTAATGGGGGGAAAATACATGCTCAACTGCAAGTACTTATTTCAATCAATTTCCCGGAGCTGGATTTCACAGGTCACTTGCTGATAACACGCTGCGGAATAATGCCACAGTGTGCTTCTCAAAGCCTACCTGACAAGCTGCCTGACAGTGGGGGAGTGCGAGCACGTGTCACGTCAGCCCTCTAATTGGACACAAGGACCTTCCTCCGTGGAACCTTGTCGCGCTCCACACAAGCTCACAAGGCCTTCAAACCAGGCCCATCTCGCTTGGCAACGAGTGTCTGCTCCACTCCTGTGGAGCTGGTGCTAAATACCAGAGTTGTAATGAGACAGGCAGGTATGGGGACACGGCTAGTGGATAACATGCTTTGACACATGCTAAAACTGTTGTGCCAACTGGTTACAACCCACTTGACTGTGGCGATGACATTTATAAATCCCTGTTTCATCCTTACGTGCTGCAGTTCATACTGTGGTGTGATTTTAAAACAGAAAGAAAATCAGCAGATAAATTGAAAATTCTCCCAAATCTGAAATGGTGTGTGAAGAAGATTTAGGGACTTTTTTTTTAAGGCACAGTATTTAATTTCTGCCACTAGGGGTCTCTCAGTCAAAACAAAACAAAAGACGTAAGTAGTTGTTGTCTTCATTGTTGAACAACCACTACTGCTGATGAAAATCTATCTGACGTGACTGCGGTGGAGATGTTTACGAGCGAGATAATGTTTTATTCATGTTATGTTTAGTCTGTTTGCTGACTTCCTTCCTCGCGCTGACTCTCCCGGAAGTTAAAGCGACAGGCGACCGCATGAAACGCACCGACACTTGAACAACATTACGGATTTCTCTGTGTTTGAACATTGTTGGAAACATTGAGGATAGAGTGAGTGCACAACTCAACAAAAATGTTTTATATCTTTGGCAAACTATATGTTAAAAAACTCTCCAGAGCCTTGGTTTGGTTTGCCAGCTCTGGGCTACTGTAGAAACACAGTGGTGCAACATTTCAGACTCTGTAGAAATGAAAGGCTCTAAGGTAAAGAGCGATTTTTAATTTCAGGTGATTATACACTCATGAAAACACAATTATGAATATTACATTTCTCTCCCTAAATCCCCATTTAATCCTGCACACTGGACTTTTAAATACACAACACTTATACAGAGCTCTTGGTGTGTCCGTCTCCAAAGCCGATCTGTTTACATACCGCCTGGAATGCCTTTGATTATAGCATATCTTTGCTGTAGGCCACACCCCATTTACTGACCAGGAACCATCGGAGCGCCAAACCCAACCCTGCAGGACAGGAAATGAAAAGGAAGCTGTCCATCTGATCAGCTTCTGAGACTTGGACTTCAAAGTGACGGCAGGGCGGAGAGGAGTGTAAGGATAGGCCCGATTCACCAGCTGAACGGCAACAGGGCCCTATCTGATGTGGTCCGATAAAGACGTCTGAGTTTGTTTATTTAATTATTTTTTTTTTTCTTGAAAGGAGGGTCCGTGACTACATAACATCGTGTGCCTCTTTCTAAGAGTGGCGCAGGAAGTGAGTTTAATTTGGGATTTGAGAGCTGGATATCACTATTTATATCTCTGTTTTGCTGCCGGTTTAAGTGCATGTAACTAAAAAGAAATTAAGATAGCTGTGCAACACTCATGACGCAGGAAATTCTAGTCGAAGCTTAATTAAGGAGACTTTACTTGTACACCTTTTCCATCCCTTACCAGGCTGACATTTCTTGATCTCGACCTGTATTGAGTGAAGCACACATGACCCTTTTGTCCTTATGTTGATGAATGACTGCCTCATACCCATTTTGTCAGAATTTGGTGCAGTGGAGTCGATAGCGTCACCTTGACGAGGGAAGTTTGTGATCCATCAGCCCTCAAGGCTGTCTGGCCTCAACTAAGGCCTGGCAAGAGCAGCTCACTGTATGGGGGCATCTACTCCATCCAAAATCCTTCACCCAGTGTGCTGCGATCTTGTGAGGTCGAACGGGCGGCTCTTATTACTGCCGCTTTACAGTGAGGGGAGGAAGAGAAAAAAAGAAAAAAAAAAAAAAGAGAGAAAAAACACTTGACTTGTACTAATAGCTGAGAAGCCATGCTGGTCACCAAAGGTCTGAAGACGAAGCACCCTGTCAGTGCCCAGCTTGGGAAATTAGCAAATAATGTTCCCTTCCCCCTGACAAATGTGTGACAGCTCGCCTTCGCCAATCATTCTCGCCTAACGTTATGATGCATGTCCTGGATCCCCACTGGAGGATACAGGCGAAGTTTACTGACCCTCAATTTACCCATGACAAATGGGGTCCCGGTAAATGTGCGTTTTCTGGGGCGCGGAAGGGGTTCATTTTAAGCAATCCTGGTTATGTGGATGTCACTGATTAGGATAAATAGTGGCTGAGTGTGTTAGGACTGCTTGCAGAACCATATTACCAAGGGCCTGCATCGCTGCCCCTGGAGGGGAGCGCTCGTGGAAACTTGGCCAAGATAGAAAACCAAAAGCTCTGATGCAATTAGGGGCTTAAATTGGATAAATTGTACGCTCAAAGTTTTTATTTATGATTTACTCTTTCATACAGCGCCGTAACTACACGGTAAAAAGGTTAAGATGCTGCAAATGGGGCTGAAAATTGAGAGTTTTTGTTCGAGAAATATCTGATCAAACCGGCATGTTTGCGCTGCTTAATAAACTGGAGAGTATAATAAAGTATTGACCTCAGGTACAGCCAGGACTTTCTCCTTTTGATTTTCTACAACCTTGCTGACAGTTGGACCAATGGATAACCAATACATGGATTTAGACGGAGGACGAGCCAGCAAGCTCGAAGGGAACAACATCTTGTCGGAAGGAAAAAAAAGTATAGACTGTATAATAACTAATATGGCCAACATGTCGTTCCTTTAAAAATGTGCCAATTAAAACACAGATATAAGCTCCTTGAAGCAGTCTGTAAACTACGGCCTACTAAAGTTTTATATAGTATGTCTGTTTGTCTCATTAGTGTTTTAAACATCCAATAGTCAATGCCAACAGGATTATTTGACATACACTACAGGGTGCTCTCTTTCTGAGAATGGATTGTGAGTTTTGGAGCCGTTCCAGGGTACTAACCCGAGTGAGGACGTGTCCCTCCGCTGTTCGAATTGGCTGCAGTCTCCTCTGTGTTGACTCTTGGTAATTTGTGATAATTTCTTAAATTGAGCGAGTTAAATCTCCACAATTAGGGTGGTGGTGCAAGAAGAGTCAACATGAAGAAGAAGAAGAAGAAGGAAAGAAAAAAAAGAAAAAAGTCTAAAAAGGCAGTCCTCTCAAGCCGCGCTCTCGAGTCACGCTTGAAGCCATATGCTTTGATAACCAGACCTTTGATACGCACATGTTGCTCTCCAATATGACATCGGAACATTTTGTGCCTTCCTAGACAGCACTGTGTCACTTACATGCCCTTTTCAGCCCATGTAATTTGCTATTGTAACTCGAGGTCATTCCAAACCCATTTGCTCGTGTAGTGACATTTATTTTCAAGTGCCGTAACACGCAGGGAGAAAAGCTGTGGTCTGAAATGAGCTGTTTCGCTCTTAAATACATGATCCACTCTCTTGCACTCAAGGCGTCAGCCCCATTCACTTTTTAATGTCTGAGAGGAGTAGCTAACATCCTTTCACCTGGCAATTACTGTACATATGGAGTCAATGATACCTCATTCTGGCGTTATGCATTCTGCTCTCTTTAACGGGTTCATTCTCTCAAGCGTCAACCCTCGTACAATCAGGGTGAGCCACACAGGGAATAGCACAGCGGAGGAGCCGGACCTGTCTATTGGTGACTTTCTCTTTTAATTCAGCGCACTAATCAATTGTACCACCGTTGCCTCCAGGGGTAATTGTATCTTTATACTAACTGGAAGTGAGTAGGAACCCAGGGAAGACAGAGAGGAAGAATGGGGTGGGGGGTGGGGGTGGGGGGGATCAACAAAGATAGAGAGTAGGGGACACGTTTCCCCAGTAAAACCTGATGGTAATCATCCCAATCCGCTTAGCCTCTGTGACTAATGGGGTCTGTTCTTAAGGGACCTGGCACTTTCACCAGGGTGCTATAGAAGCCATTAATGTCTTAACTTATACACCTTCTCAGGGCTGTGCAGTAACACATGTACACACAGACACACACTGGCGCACACACATTTTCTCGCTCGCCCCTTGCACAAACAGACACACATGCACTTACGCAGCCACACTACACTCCTGTTTCATTATCCCGGTGCCTTGTTGGCCTCTGCTCCGCTCCTGCTAGGGAGGTTAAATGCAGGAGAGCCGGGCCAGACTGCACGGTTGGAGGAGAAGGGGACGGATGGCTGGGGGTGGTAGGGGCGGCGGCGGCGGTGGTGGTGGTGGTTTGGGGAGCAAGAGAGAGAGAAAGGAGGGAAGGGGGGGACTTGATGAGAAACAGCTGCCCCAGGATGGAGGGGTCTGGATGGGGGGTTTCGGAGAGGAGGGGAGGCGAGTGGGGGGGGGGGGGTCCGGCCCCCACTTTGCAATTCTGCCGTGCTCAAGGCCAGGGCTGTGCTGGAGGCCTGGGGGAAGTGAGAGTGCTTTGACGCGCCCCCGTTTCATTCTGCCCATCAGAGTTAGAACAGACAGAGGCTTCCAGGTCAGACAGGCTCTGACCCCCACAACCTCTGTCTCCTCACCAATGATGACAGATAAGACCACCACTTCCTTCTGTTAGCCAAGATAATCAGATCCCTTACTTATAGTGTGACACACACACCCTTTCTCTCTCCGTCTCTCTCTCTCTCATGCGCTCTCGTCTCTGTGCACACTTTCTCTCCAATGAATTCATATTGAACACACATGAGAATAACTTCAGACCCACTCATGCACTTAACCTGGATATTGCGTTTCTAATCTGACTCGTAAAAAAAAATGAAACCACATTTTGCCTTACAAAATCATCAAATTAGCAGGAAGCACTATCTGTCTCACAACAGGGCAGATAAAGAGAATTGGCAGAATGAGTTATCCTGACAGCTTGAGTTTAACAGAGCTTGGCAGCGCCCTTGCATGATGGCAGGTCAGAGGGGGATCGAGTTGCACTCGTAGGTGCCCCCTCCACGAAAAAACCTTTTTCGCTAGCAGTGCAGATCTCACACATTTTAACATTCAGCGAGCGGGGCCCTGGTTAGTTCATTATTAGCGCCTGGACTTGGGGCTGAGGGCTCCATCCAGACAGAGGATGGAGGAGGAGAGGGAGGGAGGTGCAGCGAGGGAGGGAGGGGGGGGGGGGTGCACAGGAGAAGCCTGGAGTAAGAGAGGGAGTGAGGAAAGAAAGGTTTTGACTTACCAGTATAGACAAATCTCCCAGGGGCACCTTTGCAGAACTGCTTGGACTTGTAGGACAGCGTGACTTCCACAACACCGGGGATGTGCCGAGGTGGAGTCTGGACGCGGATGGCGTGAGGAGTTATCAGCTGATCACAGAGGGAAAGAACAGAGATAATGAGCCCTCTGAAATATCAAACTAAGAGAGTCTGTGCGGTTAACACAAAGTTTGATTTGAGTGGATTTTTCAATGCAAAACCAGCTGAATTTCTGTACCTCGCTCCATACGAGCATGGTGCCGAACACGACTTGTAGGCCGTCGAAGAAGTTGTCTCCTATGATGATGACGGTGGCTCCTCCGGTGGTCCATCCCTCACTGGGGCTGATAGCCTTGATGCATGGGGTGGCTGCTTATCCAAGACAAAGAGAGAAGAGCAAATTCAGCACCTAAGCTTCAACATTCGTGCACATGTCTCCTTCCACAAAGACACATTACTGCATCACCTCCACGTTCAGCCCTCCATGTCTCTCTCACAAAGACATATCATGGAAATTGCCCCCCTGGAAAAAAAAAAAATGATGGATTTGTCCTTTAAGGCACGAGAATCAAAATCATTTATCAGCGCGCTGGAGTGGTGTAGTTAAGCAGACCCTTCAAATGGTCCACTTCACAAAGGCTAAACGCCGGGCTCGCCAGGAAAATGATTTGATGGAGCAAATTATGTGTCAGGGCAAATGTAGCTATCAGAATTGATTAAGCATGCGCCCGCATGTACAGTAGAATTTCAAAGTTGAACACATCTTAAATGAGTCAAGAATAGAGGCTGTTAAAGTGGAAATGACAAGCTAAAGCTTTGCTGGTTCATGTTATTTCATTACCTTTGTTCTGCATATGTAGTAGTACGGTGCAGGCGCACTGAGTGTAGTTTCAGGTTTCATAACGTGAAATGCGCTCATGAATTATTCAGATTGAGTTTTTTTTTTCTTTCTTTTTGTGATCGATTCAATCCATTTCATATTGTTTATTACAATGCTTTTCATCTGGCATGACTTCTGCAACGTAGCTCTGCCATTCATCAACAGTCTGGGTTGTTATTATAATCTAATTTGAGTGATCTGGTGCCTCACATCCACTGTCATTTGATGCATTACCTTAATATGGTGTTCAGCACAACACCGTGTTTACAACAGAAATAGCATGACGGCTCGCCATAAAATAGCAATATCAAATTTAATGTATTTCCATCAATATCTTTTAATACACTATGAATTGTGCATGTTTTTTCCTGCTCCTCAAAATGTGGGCAACTATTCTCGCAAGTTCCTTTATTTTTTTTTTTCTCTCTTCTTCTTTACAAGCTCACTTCTAAACCTCTATTATCCTTTCCATCCAGTAAGTAAATCACAGTCGGCCATTGTTGTATGGATCACCTCAGACAAGACATCTCCCTTTGTTTGCCTTGCTGTTGGGTCTGTTCAGGTCATGTTTGCTCTCTCTCCCTGCCCATAAAGTGCACACACACACATTGGTACTACAGGGAATCTGACTTTAACAGGCGCTGTTGACTTCATGCTAATCACCTCGTACAGATTTTCATTTGTGAGGCCTGGAGGAGTGACATTTGCTTTCCTTAATTGCGAAGCGGAGCGTCTGAAAGAGGACCAACCCTCTATGGGCATGCTGGGCCCCCTCTAAGGGCCTGACCTTCATCAGTGCGGACGATTACAGCAAATAATTCACCCTTCAAAATTACTGTAAACAAATTGACTTTGGGGATGAGAGAGGAGAGGGGGGGCAGGAAGGAGGAGGAGGAGGAGGAGGAGGAGGCAAGAAGAGGGCCTGATGGTGACGGTGACTGTTGGGGGGCAGCTGCAGCCTGAAACCTACGACAGGCACACACAATCACGCACAAACGCACACACAAACACAGACGCACCACGTCGGAAATCCCAGTGCCCCCTCCCACACACAGAAGGACCCATGGAGAGGCAGCGACTGAGGCCCTAAGCCGTCCACCCTTCTGCCTAAAAATTTGCATATGTCTCAATGCACAGACAGAGAGGGGAGCATGTGCTGAATGGGGACCGTGGCGAAGTGGATTACACAGTCAGCGCAGGCGATCTGATGACAGACACGCACAATGCCCCCTCAGCAGATGATAGGCATCATGAGGAGTGGACGGATGAGGATGCAAAGAGCCGACCCGACGGTCTGAGTGTTGCATCACTAAGTCTTTGCAAACTTTGGGCTACAGTAGAGGAAAAGCTCTCGATTTGAATCCATATGTCGCGGCTTGTTTCATTTTTTTACATGCTGAGTTGTTACTCTGGCCGTTTCCGTTTGTGTGCTTAAATTCATTTCAAGATCCACTCTGCTGCGAGATGACCCCAGGCAGCCGATCTGTGATCCGTCCTAATCTTTTCACTCTCTAGCGAGGGTTAGCTCGTAGAGGACGTCAAAACTGATCCGAGATCTGAGCATAGGAGGTCCCAGCTCTAGTATTGTGACACTCAAACAGGTCTGATGTGGCCCCGCGAAGCCGTCCTTTGTTCTGCCTGCTGAAATGTGTTGTAATTGTGCTGTGGGATGTCCAGATGGTCGGTTGATAGTGCAGCTGATGGGATTATACCTTTTACCTCTCCCTGGGCCATCTGTTCCCTTTGACTCTCTCTCCCTCTCTTTCTCTCTCTCTCCCTCTGCCTCCCTCTCACACTCAGCCTCTCTCTCCCTCACACTCTCTCCTCCTCTTTCTCCTTTCCTCCTCTGCTTTTTCCCCCCTTCCTCCTTTTTCTCCCTCTCTTTCTTCCTCTTAGGCCCAGCAGTCTGGATTCACTTGTCTTTATTGCATAAACCCTAACAGCATTACAGCCACTTGGCATGCAAATGAGGCAGGCGCTGCAGGCTCTATGCTGAGTCTCCTATATTGTCTGGGGCTCTATAATGGTGAAACTGAGCTAAGGAACGTGTGTGTGTGTGCGAGGGAGAAAGAGGGTCTGTGCGTGTCGGTGCTGCGCTGTTCGTGTGTGTGCGTGTGTGTGTGGTGGGGGGGGGCGAGGATGTGTGTGTGTGTGTGAAAGACTCGGCTATTTGTGAGCATGTTTATGCACCTTTGAGCCTGAATCTATACATGTTTGAGTGACAGGCAGCCACAAAGCACATTCGTGTCTGAATGCATAATATGCTTGTTGTGTGACAGTACACACAAGTGAACAAAAATGTCACATGGTGAGATTCAGTCTGTCATCGCCGAGCGATCCCGTCCCTGCGCCAATAGGGGGCAGCACCTCTTGATCAATGCGAGGTGAGCGGCACAAGTGCAGCAGTGTGAGCTTCAGAGGAAGGATGCCTCTCTGTCTCAGCCACATATCTGAGGCTTCTCGCCCAGTGAACTCGCGGGGAAGAATGTGTTGCTAATTTAAAGCACGCTTGCCTGTCTGCCTGCTAGTTGTCAGAGCAGTATGGAGGACATGGCTGGAATTACATTTTATGACCGGGGTCTCCTTTTTTCTTTCCTCACATGTCACGTCTCTGTTTGTTAAAGGTGACTCAAACAAAGCGAGTGATCGCTGTTGATGCATGTTAAATTAGTTTGTTATGGAGGCTTGGAGGGGGAGTTTGAAAAAAAAAAAAAAAAAAAGGAACTTGTAAGAGCACACGCGGTTAAGCAGAGGGAAGGTGTATTAAAGTTATTAGACAAAGACATGTTCAACGGGGCGGTTGACAATAGCGTCTTTTCTCGCTTTACGGGGCGTCACTCTGCTGCTTTGAAGAGTGTGGTGAAGAGAGGAAGAAAAAGGATGGGTTGGGGTAACCTGTAAAGAACACAAGCACACACACACACACACACACACACACAACACATGGGAGTCCCATGGGAGCGGGGGAACATGGAGGCGAGGGCTCAACCTCTTTAATTGCTCCCCTCATTAAGAAACTGGTTGCTAGGCGATCCACACCTATCGTGTCATAAACGTGAAACACACAAACAGAACGTCAGCGAACATAATGACTTTGGTGCTCCGGGCAGGACTTTAATTATTTGATTTTGTTCTCCAGTAGAGGAGTCATTAATAAAGACAAAAACAAATAGATTAGCTTTTTCCCCCACTAGGACTAGAGAGCACCGAGATATATTAATTGTCTAGTCTTTTTTTTTTTTTTTTTATATTAGTCGTTGTTGTATTAAACATTACATTTGCTTTTGGTGATAGAACCATTAATGCCCATTAATGTGTAGAGAAGCTTGTTTTAGTCAGTGGTGTATATAAACTGTTTGCCCAGCCGTAATTGGCTCTTGAAATCTGAAGATAAGCAATTTGCACAATTGGCCCGAGTCAAGTTCTCTCCTTTCTTTTTCTTTTCCTTACAATCTTTCAGCTGTGTGTGCTCCCATCTGCGAGCGGAGGCCACGCGGGTCATAAGGTTATGTTTAGTGCATTTTACTTTTTGGATTTCCCATGGTTTGGTGGTCCTTCTTTTCTCTCTCTTTTGGCTGAACAGGCAATCAGTCTATCATATGGAATCAGTTGGAAGAAAAACAGTAAGTTCTGTTTTTCTCATAGGCCGCCCCCCCCGCGCCCTCCACCTCCACACACACACACACACACACCATCAACCCACCCTTCTTTCCCCCCCTCCCTTCCTCTCGTTCCCCTTTCTCCCCCTGTTTCAGCTCTCTCACAGCTAAATCTGCAGAACCCAATGACAGGAAATTGACCTCACAGCCAAATTCTTAAGCAATTTGATCATGTTTCACAGTGGCTTTTAGGACAAATGTAGGTGCATTAGGAGACTGGAAGTAGTATAACATTTTGAAAAATCATGACTTGGCCTGAGAATTATTGCTATCATTAATGGTATCAAAATGATAAAACACACTAAGTGGTGCATACTACTTCCAGTCAAAGCACAGCGATAGGTATGAGGGAGGCAAAAAAGCAACTTAAAGAGTAAAAAAATTAAAGTGATGGAGGAGCAAAAAGTTCTAGAAGCAACTAGAAGCAACTAGGTGTGTGATTTGTGAAAAAAAAAAAAATGGTAGGAGGTCGAAAAGAAACTATGAGGCGAAAAAAAGGAGCGTAGCAAATCATAAGATGTAAAAATGTGCCTACCATTCTCCAGATAAGGAGGCGTACCTTCTGAAGGGTCGAGTCTGCGAGCCCTTCGCCCATGCTTGGAATTGTTGTGTACGAACATGTTGTCGGAGACAGCCAACACATGGCCGTCCACATTGACGGTCGTCGATACGACAACCTGCAACAGGAGTGAAGGTGAAACGTGTAATTTAATAACAAGAAACAGACAGATTTTCAGAAACATTCAGGGGAAAAAGGGGGGGGGGGGGGGGGGGGATACATAAAAGCTGCATTCAGGGCACAATTGATGAGCAGTGTCAAACCTCTTGAAGTGGTTGTTCTCTTCGGACATATCACATTACGGTTGCTTCTCAGCCATTTTGCTTTTGCTTTTTAGTGTCTTGCATTTGTGTACGGCTAATTGACTTTTCAATCACTAAAATACCATTTCCGTTTACCCACTCTACCAACTGTCATCATAGCCGAAGCTCAGAATTATTGATCAGCTTGTCCATCTATTTGAGGATGGAAGGCCTCCCTTTTAAAATATTACTGGAGTCATTAGCAACTGAACCGTGCCCCATCCCATCACTCAACAAACATTTTACTAGGATCGGATTCCCGGCCACACTCCATATTTCATAATGCTTATTTTTGTTGTTGTTTTTTTGGCTACCACATCTCCAAACAGTGAGCCGCATGTGAATGGCCAAAGTGTTTCTGAGCCGGAAACAGAGAGCCCCTCTCAGGTTTGCTTCGCCGGTGAGTGACCTCGGTGTAGCGGTGGAATTTAGGGGGGCGCTTTTTTTTCTCCTTCTTTTTTTTTTTGGGTTGGTTTGGAAAGGGTGGGGGTGTAAGGGGAGGCGGGGGAGAGAAGGGGAAGTGAAAGAGCTCCATTCTTGTGAGCAGGTTCAGAGCTGGGCCAAGCTGAGGATGATGGATTGGGCCCTCTCTGGCCTCCAGCTGGTTTTTGGGGGTAATAAGTGGAGTGGAAGGCATGCAGAATACACAACTTTGGCCACAGAAACACCTATGGCGGAGCATCTGGGAAATCTATTTAGGGAAAAATGGCATACTATCTGATGGACTGAAGACAAGGGATGAACCTCAGTGGGGGAAAAAGAAATCCAAAATTATGTTGTCTTTCGACTTGTTATGCATGCTTTGGGGTGATGCTACAACTTTCTTCTTTCCTGCAATTCTTTTGACACACAGGAGTGAGAGGTGAAAGCCCTTGGTGGCTGTCATGCATCAGCCCACATTCACCCTGAGGGAAGATTTGAAGAGGCAGGGGAGGTCTGATGGTGGTGACATCAGGAGGGGACACCCTGTCTTGTCTGTTTCATGTCTGGGCTTCCACCTGGAGGAGGCTGGCTTGTGTGTCTATCTCACAACAGTGCTGTCAGTGACGGACGCCCTCCTGTAGTTTGTCGCTATCCTGATAGGACAAATCACACTAAACTCTCGCTCTCTCACCTTGACCTAGTGGGCTGCTCTGTGGTGAAAATGTCTGGGTAGGATGGATGGATGGTTGGATAAATGGATCAGCGAAGGCGGCGGCGGCGGCGGGGGGGGGTGTCAATAATTTCAAGGCTCAACTACCTGACACATTAGACGTGAGAGGGTTAAAAGATGCAGTAAAAGTGGCCGACAGTCATGTCCTTTTAGTGTAAATCGCGGCATTTTGTCAGCTCGCGATGATGATGGTTTTCAGATGGCTAAACAGAGAGCTGCATATGCGTGACTTTAAGTGCATGCATATGTGGGTAAGAATGAGAGAGGGGTGTAGAGAAAGCAAATATATACACTCCTAGGGCATGCATCCATATGCGTGTGTGTCTGCGTGTGTGCGTGCTTGCGCATATGTGTGTATAAGAAGGTATGCGTTTCCGCTGCCAGACAGATCCTGAGTTAACACTGTTGTTACATGTGGTTGGATCGTCCTCCCCTCTGCGCCGGGGCTCAGAAAGCTGTCAGGAACACAATTGATGGCACTCTTAAATCCTATATCCTTATTTGTGTCAGATGGTATTCCCTAATAAATATTCTGTCCAGAGCGCACAGGACACAGAATAGCCTCGCTCTCCCTTCGCCTGGTTTTTGCCTCCTTCAGTGCCAATAATAGAATTGTATTCATATGTGAGCGTGTGTAGCGCAGTTGTGCATTTATACACCTGTGTGCGAGAGGCAGAGACGGAAATAGTCAGAGCATATGTGTGAAATAGATTCACCTGGAATCTGCGCATGTCTCGTGGATTCCCCGCATTCTTCAGACAGTTCTGATTGCACTTGAGAAAGAACTTTAGGAAGAATCTGAAAGAGAGAGAGAGAGAGCACAAAACAAAAAGAAGAAACCATTAATCGTTGTACCTTTCAAACGAACGTGTAAGTGAGAGTCATCAAACGCTCCCACGTCTGATCCGTTCACCCAGACAGTCAGAAGCAAAACGTGACGCTGCACTGTGCGAGGAAGCCTCCGTGTTTATGATTCCCCTCAAAATCACGAGCATCAGTCTCTTTGTCATCTCGTCGCCTCACCTGAGTTCATGGGTCTTTCCCAACACCCATCTGCCACTAACATACAGGAAGTCACTTGATATTCCACCCACCTCTTTAATCCCAGGACACCCCCTGTGCAATTAAAGTTCTCCTGTTCAATAGGGAAGCAAATGAGGCCCACCTGTGACCAGGTCTTGTTTGAAGAGCATCAGGGATAAAGGACCTAACAAGGTGAGAGCGCGCCACAAAACTTATAGTCCTGTCAGGCAATTAGGCGGACACTCCTGGGACCACCGTATGCCACACACACACACACACACACAAGCATAACGCATACACACACACACACACACACGCACACACCCATGCACTTGTGGGTGGGTGAGGCAATTATGCCACAAATTACAACCTGGCTAATCGTCTCTGAACAAATGTCACGTCTGAGTGAGATCTGGGCTTGGTTAGTTTGTAAGCTGCCTTCCTCTCCCGCTTTCTGTCGGGGTCGCGCAGAATTTTGTTGATAAAGCCTCGCATTGAGAATATCAGATGTGGCCTTCGCAGACGCTAAATGGTTAAAAAAAAGAGGAAGATTAACAACGAGGCGGGCAGGAAAAACCGTCTCAGATGGAGCCCATTGTGTAAAAATCTTACACAACCACAGAGAATAAACAATGAAATTGACTTGTTGTTTTTGCAAATTCTCCCCACAGAATCATGACTGATTGTGCTTTTGCTTTCTCCGATTCATTATAAATACCGCGCTGTGATATTTATTTTTCATCACATTGCACTGGCAATATACTATATGCAATACTGTGGTTGCAACTGTAACACTGCCTTGGCTCGCAGAATCACAGCGGCTCATTGGATTACCATAGATTGCACCATAGATTGCACGGCCATTTCATTCAGCTAAATACAGTGGCTTGTGTGGCTTGCGAGGACGCTTTCACAACACTTAAGACTTCTCGTTCGCCCAGTGGGATCCTGGCCAGGCCATAAATCAGAGTCTGAAATGACCCTTCTAACCCTGGCCACATTAACACATGCACTGGTCATTTAGAAGCGTTCTTCGATAGACTCCTATACCTTGTGCTTCGCTGAAGGGCCCAGGAGGGAGAGGAGAGGTGAGAAAATATTTTCACTCCACATCCAAGGAGCTTTGGCTCGGACATCAATAAAAGACGTTTTAACCCATGCCAGAATGCTGATTGCCTGTCGGTGTGTGGTGAGGCCATAAAAAACCTGACTTGTCATTAGTGCATTTCGCTTGATTGTGTTCGCTGTGTTTTCGGGTTGCATCTGTTGGCTGATCATCAAAATGACCATTATGTACTCTAATTCCCTGACCCTGTTTTTATTTCCCCAAAGAGTCATAATGTAGAGCAGCAGACATCTGCGGAAAGCAGACCTGAAATACGACTTTTATTTGTCTGTCGCCTCTCATACAGATTGGGTACGGCCAGTGTGTGTTTGCGGGTGCCTGCATGCGCGCTTGTCTACACGTGTGTGTGTGTGTGTGTGTGTGTGTGTGTGTGTGTGAGCCTGCGTGAGCCTGCGTGAGTACATGCATCACCCGTTGGTAGACGATTTATGTCAGAGCGAGAGATGGAATACATTTCCTTGGCAATGCATTGACTTCATAAAAGAAACACATTACTTTCAGAGTTAGTCTTGTCTCTTTTCTTGGAGACTTTAATGCTTTTTTACGTACTGGTTCCGCTGCAGCCAAAGCAAAAGTTAAGAAACAATAAACACAGGATATTGAGTGCCCACGCTATCATAAAGTAGCTCCTTTATGTTTACTGTTATGAAGGCAATTAAGCACAATTTCTCTGCTAAAAAGATAAGCTTAATTTTCATAGTCCACAGCAGTGGCAGTGCTATAGCATCCATTACATTTGAGTTGGTTAAGATTCTCCACGAGCACGGTGCAAATTGGTCCTTGGTGAAAAGGGGAGCAATTAAGACAAGGCCCCTCTCTCTCTCTTTTACTTCTTAAATATCTACAGAAGTTTGTGCTGGTGTTTTGGCACGCACAGAGACAAAAGGAGGTTGTTTAATTGTTTTTTAATGGGATATCAAGTCGTCGCTGCCATTAGATGTTGGCAATGGAGGGCAAAGGGGGATAGAGAGAAAGAATGAACTGCAATTAGGTTTGATTAAAGCTATCCTTCTCAATAATCAGCTGTTCTGACAGGACAGGGGGACCCTGGTGGCCGCTGAGATGGAGGAAGGTGTTGAGTGATATTAAGGCCAATGAAGGGGATATTAACATGGCTAATTAAAGCTCTTCCAAAGCCGGGCGAGGAGGCTCTCAGTGGACCGCACTGGATGAAATAATCGGCCAAGGCAGCTATCAGTTGGAGGAGAGAGAGAGCGAGAGAAAGGGAGTGCGGGAAGGGGTGGGGAGTAGTCCATCTGAGGGAAGGGGGGAGTAGAGGGAGGGATAGTGGGAGGCGTAAAGGAAAACTATGAAGTGTGAAGAAAGACAAAGAGGAAGACATCGACAGGCAGATAGAGAAAGACTTCCAGGGCAGCCGTGGAAGCTCATTTTGACATCAACCCTCTCTGTCTGCTTGCCCGAAGTCTGCCAGTATAACTAAGACCTGACATCAGCTTTTTATCTCCGACAGCTCGTCATACAGGTCCACAAATCAACGTTAAAACAATCCTGCTCATGCCTTGGTCTCAGGCAATTAATACGATTCTCCTGTAGTACCTCCATGCTCGCCCACTGCCGAAGCTACTAATCATGCCATAATGATTTCTCTCCCTCTGGTCAAAGGGGAAATAGATTGTCTCTTTAGTAATGCAGCAGGCTCGGCGCCTTCCACTCCCTGGCTTCACAGACCCGGTAATTGAGGAGAAAAAGGCCGACTTTGGCACTTTGACTGATTTGAGGGCTGCTAGACCCTCTTATCTTTACTCTGATCATTTTAGGCTGACACTCAAAGGAAGACCCATCGCCCTAATTCTAGCTCACCCTCTCCCATCATCAAACAGAGAGGGGAATAGGAAAAAAAAAAAAGAGAGAGAAGAGAGAGGGGGGGGAAAAAAACAAACAGGCGAGGTGAGGAAGGCCTTCTCTCATTTAAATGGCCAACTTAATTGCAGGGTTGATGTCACTCATGCATAAATGTCCATCCCTTTGATTTGAGTGGAGAGGGCAAATAAGGATAATGTTGTATTATTAAGGAGGCTCCATCGACGGCGGAGGCTCGCTCTCCTGTCAATTCCATTCATTATTTTATCCAGTCATTTTTCAGATTATTTTTAACGACTTGTGGAAAATTTTAAAGTTAAGTCCGAGCCGCTTTAAATTATTTTTCACCCGCCGGTGGTATAAATCACGTTCATAAGAGCACGTTTCTTTTCCTTCAATAGTACACCTTGTTCTTATTGTACAAAAGAGCCTCCTCCATTTGTTTAGGCCGTTACACAATACACTGACAGATGGCCACAGTATCTGTAAGAGTCAGGTATTGACAACTCTAAGCTCCTGATTGGTGCCCCGGCACTAATGACTAGCATGCAGTGTCCACAGCCGGCAGCCATGACAGTGAGGTCATCCGTTGCAGGGCGGTGAGTATCGATCACCACCCAGCTCCAGCCCATCAGGCCCCAGCTGCCTCCCAGACTCAATGGGCCCCTGTTACAGGAGCCCTGTAAGAAACGGCTCCCAACACCAGACTACAATCTGCTGACACCAGATCTCTACGCTGAGATAGTAGTACACGGGTCAATAGCGTATCGGATTTCCAAAACGCCAGGGTCTTAATGTCAAGCCTCCTGCCTTCCCTACCTACTGCTCCAGTTATTAGGCACTCCACTGAACTGCATTCAGATCCCTGTTGTGACAAGGCGGAGCAGGTAAAACGAGAAATAGAGACACTTATAGATCTTAATCTTCCCCAACACTTATTTATGCAACTGAGTGGTCTTGGATATATATGCCAGTTAAGTCCCCGGGAGGCAGCGCCCGCGCCAGCGTGGCCATTTCTGTCGTATTCTGGTTCGCCGCTGTCTTCTCTCGTCAAGCGGAGCTGTTTTTCTCGCCTTAGCTGAAGTAAACCACAGCACATTAACAATATTTGCTCTACCCCTGTACAAGCGCCGAGGGACCAGACCCACAGATCCTATCACTTCTTTATCAGGGAACAAGTGCCTCACTATCCAACCTTATTGGGTTTGGGAGATTAACCCCTTCCACTCTCGAGCTTTCTGCCCATCTCCTCCGAGAGCAGCAAAGCAGATGTCACTGTGATTATTATTGTTCGACATCAAATATCCCAACTGCATGTCTCCGTGAATTTATTGGGTATTTCCAAGGCTTCTTTTTTTGGTTTTATTTCTTTATTTTTTCCCGCCGCAATTGTCAGTTCATTTTGTTGTTTCATATTTCATATTTTTGTTGGCGGTGTGTGTGTGTGTGTGTGTGTGTGTGTGGGTGTCCGTGTGTTGCGGGGGTGTCACAAATAATTTATGTGCTTCCTCTGCACCCTAAGATGTAGACGTGTCCCTCCATTCATCCCTCTTTACCCTCTCCTCCACCATCCCCCTTTCTCTCTAATGGGCAGAGTGGCATTGACATTATTTCACTTGAGGATCCCTCACTCTGTCAATCCCTCTTCATTTACTCCATGGCTACAGGACTCATTATGGTATCTCTTCCTCCTTCTCTCCTACTACTCGTACTCTCGCTCATTCTCCTCGCCTCCTCTCTTTCTCTCCGTCTTTCTCTCCCTCGCTCTTTCTCCCTCTCTCTCCGGACACTGTTAGTTTCTTACTTAAGAGAATCGCTCGTCTTCACAAATGGTTTCACGTCAAACCCACTCCTCGCGAGCCCCTACTGATTCCCTTCAGGCTTTGGCACAGGTTTACTGTAACAGATTAGACGAAGACTCGGAGCTCCTGCTAACTATCCATCACTTGCTAACAGTGGACTAAGGCTGTGTGCTTTATGCAGCTTTAAGCTCCAGCCCGCCACATACTGCATGTTTAGCCCCGAGCTTTCTCTCTGCCTCTCCCATCCCCTCACATCAAGATACTGCCGAGGCTGTGTACTGTTGCACGTTGCTCTTTGTTTTACTCTGAATACGCTCTCTACGAGGACTTTGAACACAATATAATAAGACACAAAACATAAATAATTCTGCGTTGTTGTGCCTTGCGCCACTCCGTTATAAAAAAAAAAAACAAAACAAAAAAAGGCGAATCAAACACTGGTTGCCGCTATAGAGCCAACATCATCCCAACTGGAATTCATAAATATCATTGAGTCATCACCGCCGCCATAAAAACCGTATGATGATGATCGCTGATAATGACTACGGCGGTCTCGAACGATGTCGGGCCATGAGGCTGCTGACATTACAAAAAATAATCGCGTACATTAACAATGCAGTTCTCAGGATTATTTACTCGGCTCGCCAGCTGGACGGCTGAGAGGCATCTCCAGGTTATTTTTTGCGCAGGAGGAGAAATATGGTGCTTTGATTACTGGTCAGCACTGGAGCTCGGGGCCTTGAGGAAATACCAGTCAGCACCTCCCCGCGCTAGTGAGATGGAAGATAAGCATATGTTGGAGTAGCTGGCCTGGGTGAATAGTAGTATTTAGGGTGTTGGACGTGGGGTTCTGGAAGGCCCCAGAGCCGGTCTACAATGAGAGCCATACAGCGCCGTCTCTCTCCTGTGGCACCTTGGAGTGATCAGACCCAGGCAGGGCGCAGAGGAACGCAGCTGTACAGGCGATGCCAGCAGGGGGGCTTTGACCGTTTACTGACAGCCACGCTGTATCCAGCACACCAGCGGGGGCTTATTTGCATGTGTGTGTGTTTTATATATAGGTCGGCGAGTCAGTGGTTTTGCTGTCTGTCCATGCATGCTCAAATGTATGCGAGTGTATTTCTACATCATATTATTACTAATGTATAATACATACATCTAAAGTGGCTGTCAGGACTGGTCAGTCATCATAAAACATGAGGCAGCCACTCTGACATCGTCGCCACATTAACGCATCCTCAGAAGAAGAGGGAGGAAAAAAAAAAAAAAACACCCACTGTGGACTGTCATGTAGGCAGGGGGGATAGAGACAGAAAGACAGAGAGCGGGTCGGTGCTTAAAGCTAACAGGTAACCTTTCTGTGCACCTAGGACAAAGGCAGGGGGAAAAAGAAAATGTCAAATTAAGAGAGGCCAGGCAGAGAGACGTGGCTGCCATATTTGTGTGAAAGCCCAGTGCTGTTGGCAGCAGAGATGGCTGCTTTCTGATTCATCTGGGGCCGTATGGCAAAGCTTTGTCAGTCTGTGCGAGGTATAAATAATTCAGGGTGAGAGATGGCAATTACAGGGCCCTGCACAACCAAAATGAATATTTTATAAGGACTAAAACTGCCCTGGAATGAATCACACACATGGAGTCACACACACATACACACACACACGCACACACACACACAAGCATAAGTGAATGTGTGCACACACATAAGCACACATGCGCCCAAACACACACACACACACACAAAGGTAGCACATATGAACCCTTAGCATGGTTGTAGTATTGTTGACAATATAACTATTATATTACACACAGCACTGCATTGTGGGTTAATGATTTTTAATATGCTTGCATGTGTGATTTCTCTCAATATTTGGTTAGGGGTGAAGGAGCCTGTTGGATTTGTAGTTTTGCTGTTAAAAAAAAAAAAAATGTGTTCACCACCACAAACAAACAAACGTGCCTGTTTAAGATTGTACTACGTGAAATACAGAAAAATACAAAATAAAACCAAAAAATGTTGCACATATATAGTAAAGATCTACACAAAAAGCTGTCTCCAGAGACTCTGAGCCTTTACTTTTGACCCTGTAAATATGGTCTTTGTGTGTGAGCAAGAGGGAGGGAGGGGGGGCAAAATGCTAATGGGAAAAGATTAAACCCAAAAGCCGCCTGGAGCATTTACCTCTAAAGGGTTTTGTCTGTCAGGTTTCCTGCAAAACTCTGTCTTTATAATTCTGAGACAAAAAATAACATTGTTCCCTAGTCCTGAGGAGCGCAGTGGCTTGGTTGAATGGCCATTGTGTGGGCCTAGCTAATGATACCTTAGCTTTTGTGAGAGGGAGGCCAGGTAGGTCTGTGACATCAGCGCCACACAAGTGCTTCTCTGTCCGGATGTTTAGGGAAGGATTTCGTCCATGGTGGGAAAAGGGTATAGAGAATAAACAGGTCCTGTTTTTGTACCAGCGTTTTGAGCCCCTCTGCCAAAGACAGGGGGTATCCTGGGAAAAAAATTCATGTAAAATAACTTCTTTTTTTAATTCTAAATCATTACTTTTCTATAATCGTGTGAATAAAAATATATACTCGTCCATTTCTGGAAGGATTGCTCCAGCAGAGAATGATGTAATTCCAGGAGTGTCTTTTTTTTTTCTTTCCCCCCCTCTTTTTTATTTCAGCGGGAGTGTGGGCGTTTTATTTGTCAGTCCAAAGGGAAGATGGCAACCCTCTGAGGGAGGAGAGACCCCAAGCATGAAGACACAGATCGCATGTGTTGGAAAAAGTGACAGCGAGGCAAATGCTAAGAGAAAGCTGCTTCCTTACCGAACCGCACACTGTTAGCGATATAGCTAGCTGTTGTGAAGGCAGCTGACAAACCCGTAGCGTGGCATGTCTCGCCCCGTTTGTGAGTTTTCAAAGAATATGATTTGCAAATAACATGAGTCTCTGGGCATAGACTGGGCATGTAAGTACGGTGAACAAAGCCCCCCTGCTCTGCTGAGGGAAACCCTTACTTGTCAGCTCAGTTCTTTGTCAGGAACCTGACAGATAAATAGACAGTGTTTTTGCCGCTCACTCCTCCTGCCTTATGTACACAGAGGCGTGTGTCTGCTTCCACATACAGGTTGACTTGCTTTAGGGGAGGAATCTGTTAAAAGATACCCCGCCGCCTCTCAGGGCATTGACTGAAAATATTGTGGGCCACTTCAGACGGCCTCAAACAACAAACAATGGGGGTTGATGTGTAACCAGATAAAACACAGATCGAATAGCTGGGCCTAAGCACCACTACAGGGCTTATTTTTCATGCAAATTACTACTAATGAGCTTCCTGAAATCTGACTAATTATATCAAAGTGATTTCTTTAATTAGTTTGTAATAATTCCTCGCATAAACATCATAGTAAACAGATTAAGCTATATAAAAATATCAATTTGTCACACTTTATAAGAGATGCCGTGCGGTCGACGCTAATCTTGCTTCTCCAAAATGCCGGCGCAAACGTTTATTAAAGAATTAAATATGTACTTAGAGAATGTTTGGTAACATTAAGGAAGCATATCTTTTGCGTATTTGTCATGGGCTTCTTCACAATTATCTCTGTAACATTTAAGAGAGAATAAGAAAACATAATGAAGGGCGTTTAATGATGCAACCGGTGGGAGAGAGTCGAGTTAATAATTCAGCGTTAAAACACAAAATATAATGTGTAAGCCTCGCCTTAAAAGTGATAAAATACTGTGGGAATATCTAACTAAAACAGAGGTAATGTTATTGTAATCCCACATCAGAGATTACACCACTGAGTGACTGGAAATACTGCATGTCAAATCCGAATACCAATTTGAAAAATAACAGACGACCCCAGAAAAAAGATAAGAAATTGCGTTTATCCACCACTTTGCACCTCTTGTTAATCCAACAACATTCCTCAAACCCCTGAAGAGTAAAAATATCTAATATACTACCAGTCACAAGAGAACTCCTACGACTACCGATCCTTCTGATACCCTCAATCTGCACTGAGATGGATTAAACATTCAATTTGTTACTCGCCAGACCACCACCCAGGTTCACCACTTACCATACAAATGGAAAACACGCTAGTAATCTATTAGCCTGCCCGGCCTGACACTGTATTATGTTGTATTTGTATTATATTTACTTCAGGGAAATTACGATTCAAGTCATATTTATCTTCATGTGGAAATGTGTGTCTAAATGGAAATCACCTATAGTGCGAGTGTGGATGCAGAGCAATACTAATGTGATCCATGAACCGTGCGATTTAGTCACCCTCTATGGATGCACTATGGGCTGATTCTACATATCAAACATGCTCTCCCCCTGTTAAAGCCCGTACCCAGAGCCCCTGATGCTGTTTGATAATTATTACGCTTACATTACAACACAAGACCTTGCCTGTGGAGCTGGAAGAGCAGCCCCCACCCCCTTCCGCATAAACACACATACAAACCCGCGTGCGCGCACACGCATGCACGCACACCCTTTGTCATATACAGTAGTAAACAGCTTCCCAGTAAGCTGTTTGCACTTCACTGCCCGCTCTAGGAAATAAAAACAAAGAGCAAATTGGGGGTTTTGCGTCTCAGTGAATAAATAAGGTTGTTTTACTCACAGAATCCATTACCTTTTAAAACATGTGCCTAATGCGTTCAGCCTTTTCATTTTACAAACAAAGCCTAAATTAGGAATTAAATACATTCGTATTTAGATAACGGCATTAGCTTTATGACATCAATGTGAAAAAGTTGGACGCCATCCATATCATTCCCATGCTTCCATTGTTACGTTAAATTGCAATATTAATCCTGGCTCAAACCAAGGTACTGTAGCTTTTATGCGGTGCTCTTGAATTATGCTATTGAAGTAATTGATAGTGATTCAGTCATTGAAGGTACTAATCCCATGATTCAGTTCATCTCTCGCAGTGCCATTTACCTCCAGATGTTTAGAGTTTGGGGTAATCAATAAAGAGGGAATAAAGATTGGCATTCACAATACTCCCCTTGACAAGCTCCAGCCGAATGTTTGTCAAGCAAATTAAACACACTTAGACTTTTCACCTGCTCCTACAACGACACCACATATGGCCGTGAAGTTAAAAATAAGAAACTCTGCATACATTACCATGCATAATGCACAACTCCCTCCATTTAATATGCAAATTTTGTAAAATATTACTGAATACCTTCTGTTCGGAATGAATAAATTTGAATTGCAATTAGAATAATCTTGTATAATTAATGAAAACTGTCAATTTTGGTTCCGAAGTAATTTGATTAGCATGTTGATAGGACACTTATCAAGTTCAGTAAACTGTTAGATTAAGAAGATGAAAAAAAAGATTCTAAGGATATTTTTCTCAACGGCTCTGACATTTTCCCTTGGCATTGTAAACAAAGACAGTAGCTGGCAAACTTCCTGAATCGAGGGGCGAGAAAGGGAGGGTGGAGAAACAGAAAAAGAGAAATAGAGACGAGGACAGAGATAGAGAGCCTCTTGAGATAATCTGTGAATCTCAGTCCGCAGATGAAAAGGAGTCTATCGTCAAGGCTCCTGAGTGAGCTACTCATCTCTGCCCTCTGCTCTCCAGCTAAGCCCAAGTTTATGGGATTTATCTCGTGAACCATTTGTAGTTTTCACATCACATGATGAGTTAAAAACAGCACACAGCTTCTCTAAATGTTCCGAGGCTATAAATGTAGAGTTCTCAGCTAAAACCCACAGACAACTGATCCCAGTCTGCAATCCTTCTGAGAGTAGCTATCTATTAGCGATCAACAAATTGATGTACGCCATTGTTGTATTGTATAAAACAGAACCATCTGTACTGTCTACAGATGAACAGAGCTAGTGACCTCCTTTTCCCCTCTCTTTCTCTGCTCATTAGCTATCCTGAACCTCTTTCTCTCCTGCTTTCAGTTTTCAAACCCCCAAATGAGACCTAAATCGCTTGCAATACAGGTTAGCTCGAGGAAGGGGGGGGCAAACATCTGTCGTGCTAGGTACCCACACGCAGCTCGGGGTATCTCCTGCGAGGAACTTTGGGGATGTTTAATTCATAAACGCTGTCATCCATGTAAACCTCCTGATTTCATAATGACTAACTCTTGGTGGTTTAATTAATTTAATAATGCCTTTCAGAAGCCATAAATGAAAGGGTCTCTGAAGTGGTGCATTAATTAGCCGGCGCCGATGCTAGCCCTGTCAGACTGGTGGCTGTCAAAAGCGGGGCAGAGCGGAGGATGGGCACAGCTGACGTCCTGAGGTCAGAGGTCATGCCAATCACGCTCCTCACCACACTTAATGAGTCATAATTTGTGTCGAGCGTACACATGTATCAGGGTCAACCTGTGGTCATGTCCATAATTCTCTCCCCCTTGCTAGACTACATGAAAATAACCAGCCGGGCGACAAGGTAGTTACATTCTCTGTAATAAGCTGTGGCACGGCCACATTATGCCGCTATAGTATTTACACGGCAACCTCCTCCGAAAGCACGATCTCTTTACCTTAAGGTTGATGTCGTTACCGAACATCTTTTGCTTTAATTACAATGTTATGGCTTACTTGTTCACAAGGTTATAACATAGAATAAATCAAACTTCATTAAAAGTCTCGGCAACTCAACGCATGAGCACACAAAATCATCACAGAGCCAACCAGATTATATTCCAAACTAACTCTGTGCATCTCATAAAGAGGTTGTTTTCCTTTTTCATATTTCATAAATATGAACCAGGGAGGTTTGTGTCTGTGCCTGTCCATTTATTACCATAAAAATCAGCTGACTGAAGTATCTCACTATCTGTGGAGGCAATTAACTGTTTTGAGAGAATGCGTAATACGGGACTTTGTAATGGTATCATTTGGAGTCAAGGCACAGATGCGCCGTGCGGAGCCATACTGTAATTAGAGAGAAACGCTGTACAGGTTTTCCACTAATTAGCAAATTATGCTGAAAATAGCATCAAGCTAATTAACAGTTATTATGGCATTTTTGAAAGTATGACTTTAATTAGCAAAGTCCTGACGCAGGCAATTTCAAACTCGTCTCCGAGAAGATGAGGAAGAAAAGAAAAAAAAAAAAACACGGGGCATGATCAAGAAGATACCCAGATTATTATGATGCCGTCAAAAACTAAAGGAAGGGGAGAAAAAAACAGGAGGGGAAAAAAGAGAGACTGACTGAGTGAGGGAGGGAGGGAAGGGAGGAGGAGGAGGAGGAGGAGGAGGAGGGGGAGGAGGACCGGGGGGGTAAAGCTTTTGTGTGTTGTGTCTGAATCTCCATCCAAATGAGGGGACATGTGTGCTGTGCCACGTTGCCAAGAGGAGCCCTGAGCCGTGTGCCCAGTGTCAGGTGGCAGCGGCTCACCCCTCAGCTACCAGGCGAAGACGAGAGTGAGCTCAGCTGGTGCCCACAGCCACTCACTTATTCTACTCCGCTGCACATTAAAGGAGCCCTCGAGTGGAGCCAAGCAACGCCAGCCAGCCAACCTGACAACAACACTCCACCTCCTCCTCATTTCCAACAGCTCCTCTTAGCACTTCCAGGGACCCACCTTGGACCTAATGACGGTCGGTGACAGCCGATAAAACCTGAAGAGTTCCGCATCCATTTAGTTTAGGAGGGAAAAATATCTCCTTCGTTCACCAACGTCAAAATTGTCGATAAAATGGCCGGAAGTAAGTATTATCCGAGGTGTTTCGCAGAAAACGTGTTTTTAAAGGCACCTGTGCAGAAGCTTTTGATGGGAGGAAGTGTCACCGGTGGAAGTGAGGAAAAGAGTAAAAGAGGAGTGGAAGAGATGGAGGAAGAGAGAAGAGAAGGAGAGGGGTGGACTGAAGGGTCTTTGAAGGCCCAGTGTGTGAGAGAGAACAGAAGTGTGCCTAGCCCCAGGCAGCCTACGGCTCAGGCCCATTAGCTAGACTGACCTTGCCCGCGCCTTTGTCTTTGTGCTCTCCTCCCGCTGCTTCCCCTTCTCAAGCATTCCCTTTTTGTTGTCTCCGAGCGAGATTGGGAAGGGGGCCATATCTTTCAGCTTTCTAAACCTCCCAACCCCCCATCTACCACTCCACCACCCCCCCCCCCCCCCCTCCACGCACACCCCCTCCCCCCCCCCCCCCCCACTCGCCTTGCCTGGAGCTTGTGCCCCAGAGGGCTCAGTACAGTGACACCCCTAGCCGGTGGCCACCTCTGCCCCGACGAGAACTTGGCTGGAGTGGTCAGTGCCCCGAAGACCCCCAGAGAAAATGCTACATATCAGGGGGCCCAAATCATGGCGCTGCAGGCCTCGCATACGTGCACCCACTCTGGGCAGCCTGCCTCTTTATTGCCTGCCTCTCATTTGAGAGGATGGAGCTTGGCTGCCAAGTTTTGACACCGCCACATATGGCCTCCTCCATCAATCGGACTAATCAAGCATCAAGGGGAGGCAGGACCAGCTTAATTGCCAGCCAGATATAGCTGCTCTCACTTGACGTGCAACCTGAAATAGAAACAGGTCTGAGGAGACATGACAGAAGATAAATGAATACAGCCATTGTTCTAATAATTATATCAAAATACGCTACTTTACTCTTAATCCACATACCACACAAATAACAAGCTAATGCAACAGATCCTGCTATTTCAACATGCCAAATCAACACAATTGCAAATATTGCCTTAGTATAGCGTCATCCCCTCATTAAAATGTGGATTATGTTCACATTTGTATTGTTTGATACCCCAGGTTACAGAAGTGTACAGTAAGTTGTTTTTTTTTGTTTTTTTGTTTTTTTTTTCCCACATACAGGCTGCAGTGCTCCGCTCCTCCAGAGTCCTTGAGGCGTTCTGCCTGCCTCTCTCAACTTCCTGTTTCCCTTCACCCCCCACTGGGGTAGCAGCCACGGAATAACTTAGCACATGGAATGAGGAGGAGAGATCAACAGCGGTGATCCATTCATCTTGAGTTTCTCCTGTCACTCTCTCTTTCCGTTTGTAAACACTGAGGGTCTGTGGTCAGAATGGCCTTTTGTCCACTGTGTTTTTCCGCGTCCCTCTCTTATTCACTTCAAAGGTAACAAGTGACAGATGTCTGTCTTCTCCGCGGTCTTAAACACTGCGGCTCCGCGATAGCATCTGGGCTGAATGTCAAACTGTGAATCTTCCCTAAGAATGTACTGTGGTTATGCCAAGCTCATTGTTATTAATGTCAGGGACACTGCCTACAGAAGTATTTAAGATACTCCCTGTAGTTCACAGCGGGGGGGGACGTGGGCGGGGGGGCACGTATGTTAAAATGATGGACAACAATTATTTGAAAGAAGAAAAAAAAATATTAAAAAAGATAACAAAGGACAAAGTGAATGGATGAATAGCTCAATTAGATCTATATCAGGATTTCCTGGTGGGCGTGCAACTTTGCAAAGAATCAGACTCTGCATGAATCAATTTAACCACAGGAGATGATGAAAACAAAAAGAAAAGGGGGAAAATAAATATATTTTATGTTCAAGCAGAGGTTCAGCTGGATTAGAGAGTTCCTTGGTGTTGGAGGAACTGAAAAAAAAAGTAGCAAAGGTGGTGGTGTTTTGAGCTTGTAATCACAGCACGGTGCTGTGTTTATTTAACTTTCTCATCTCCGTCGCTGCCTGCTTTTGGTATTTACATGTTTAATTGAGAAGTGTGCTGCCGGTTTCTTCTGCCCATCTGCCGAGTCCCTTCCTCTTATCAGGCTCATTCCTCAAACTGACAGCTCTCCCTTTCTGCATATCTCTCTCTCGCTCCCGTGCCACTACACTACTGACTCCCCCTCTCTCTCTCCCGTTGCCTGTCCCTCTTCAATCTGTCAAGGCCGGATATGAGTAATGACAATGCATTTTCCCGCAAATCAAACCAATAAGTAGAAACATGCACAGGCAGCCTAACGAGAAAATTCTGTATCGAGGCTATCGTGTCACGAAAACTCTGTTGTGTGGTCCAGGTTTTTCTTTTTTCCTTTTTTTTTTTTTTTTGCCACCCCACGTCTAAATCACCGGCTGTCAGACGCAACATGTGCGTCATTGTATCCCCATCAGCGTGTTTCATTGTACACACTACCACCTCTGAAGAGCTGCCTCTTATCAGTCGAGTGTCAGAAAGCCCCCAGCACCACCACCTCCTCCCCGCTGCCTTTCTAAATGCTTTTCTATTAAGAGCAGTGTTGTGTCCCTCTGATAGCGGCGGCTTCTCCACTTCATCATTCATAATCCCAATGGGCATCAATGGACTCTATTGCCTCGCTATCCACACCAAAGGCTTTGTCAGTCAGCGCAAATGAAAACAACCTAAATGAGAGTGAGAATCTGAGGAATTCACTTTAGGAGACAAGGAAACGGCCCGACAGGCCAAACCACTCGAGTCATGAATAGTCCACTCCACAGCAAGGCACTGGCGATACCTCACATGTTTGGAGTGGGCTTTGAGTCCGCCTTTATTCTCTCTAGATGGCAGCAAACATATGGAGAGCATTTTCCAAGTGTAAAATGGCCACTACTTATGTGCTTTGTCTTTTAAACGCTGTTCTATTTTAGCTAACCGCACGGTATGACAGAGAGAAAAAAAAAACAACAATAAATTCCCTGAGGTGGACAAGTGCTCTGATAAAATCAAGGAATGAGAGCCATATGAGAAAAACAAGGAGGAGGGGGGGGGAAATATCACTACATTATGGCGACGGCGTAGGCTAACTTTCACTCAGCTCAAAAAGTCTAAAATGATGTTCCCGCCCTTCCCAGCATGCAGAAGTCCCGCTGGGGGCCTCAATGTGATCAGCAGCATCCCCACCACGTCTCCTCATTATTGAGTAAATAGGTTTGGGCATGTCCTCAGTAAACAAAGCCAAGACTGACAGTTAAGGGAGTGAGGGGAGTGGGAGGCAGCCTCGTTCCCAATTAGAGTCGCCTCAGGCAAAACTTTAAAGAGGAGATCAATCCTACAGATCGCTAAACTGATCCTGTCACAGGCTGGGGATATTTAAACCGTGGTGCAGAGCAGAGCGGTGCAGGGCAGTTCTCAGTACAGTTTGACTGTGTGTGCTAATGACTTGGGGGTAGGCTCTCTCACCAGGACACACACCCCACAGCGAGGCGGCCGTGATTGACGGGTGAAATCGGACCTCAGCTGCAGTTCTCGGCACAGTAGGGGCCAGATGGGGAAATAGTGATTTGCGTTTTTTAGTATGCAGCTCCTGCACTTACGGATATTCCCTAATTGTCTCCCTTACTTACCTGTGAGGCTGTTTCCCATCACAGATGCAGAGTACATTTCAAATTAACCCAGGATGTTTTGATTTCTTTTTTTTTTTTTTTTTTTTTATTTCACCCTACACCTTTGAAGCAGACTTATTAAAAATGTGCCGGTGGGGCTCATCTCTGTCCGTCTACTGGGGGTGAAAAGTTAGTTCCCGGTAATGTCGAGGCAAAAAATAAAGGGACTAACACGAGGCGAGCGAAGCTGGATCGGTGGAGATGGCAACCTGAGTTGAATCGCGTAAGTCAATCCGTGACATCCTACTAAAGCTGCAGATACTGTATCTTTTACAACAAGCGCGTATGGCTGGCACACTGCAACTCCCATGCACACACGGGTAATGTGTAATGAGCTACCAACCTCTCTGCAACTGCAGAGGAACTGAACATTTAAATGAGCGAATGATGCATTATGTATATCACCGAGGTTCCTGTGCAGGAATTAATCATGATCATAAAAGCCAAAGACAAAACAACATACTCAGGCCATTGCTAAATTGTTGTGATCTAATGCAAAACAAATTCATTTTTCATGCCATTAAAGATAAAGAAAATCTTAAAAGGTTTGGTTTTGCTTGTCTGCGTCTCTTATTGAGAGTCATTCACTTTCAACTTTATTTGCGGATTATTGCAAATCCCCGGTACAAATCATATCATGAAATCATGTAGCTGGGACATTGGATGTGTTCTGCTAATGCTCAAGGAAGATCCCCTGAGGGAGCCATTGAGTGGGGGAGAAAGGGGAAGGAAAGAGAGAGGGAAGGAGGAGAGGCAGATAGAGGGAGAGAAAGCGAGAGAAGAGGTGGAAGGGAGAGCTGGAGGATGGGGAAGGGAGGGAAGGGCGGGAAAGAAAGACAGAGAGGAGGGGAGGGCGGCAGCAGTCAAGCTGCACTTTATCCTGACAGATCTCCTTTACACACTAATTTCCTTGTTAAAGAAGAGAAAATGGCACTCAATCCGGAGAAATCCTTTTCTCCTGGAGCAGGCCTGTCAGCTGAGGGATGAGTGGATACAAGCAGAGCTTTCCTCCTCAGGCTAGCTCCCTCTGGCACACAGCAGCTAGGCTACCGCTCACAGCAGAGCTCTCTATCTATAGCCATAATTAATACACCATCGGAATATAATGAACCATACCATGATACATGAATTTCAGTGGGTGCTGTCGACAGCAGTCATTTAACCGCTCGCTGGAAATCAAATGTGAAGGGAATTGATTTTTTGATCATGTCATCTCCATCACAAATGGCAAACAAATCGCGTACAAACATTTCATGCTCAGTCGCTGTTTATAAACATTCCCCATGACAAAATGCTAAGCCCCCCTCCCTTCGTTCACAGTTACTCGCAAAGACAATAAAAAATCCAACACGGCCACATGTTTCACCGCAACATATTTATCGCCGAATTTGTAATTCACCAAAGTGTATTAGCTCGGATTTGAAAAAGGGAGAAAAGAAAAGCCTCTTTTATTTTAAGTCAGGGGTGTTAGCTGTTCAGTCTGGATGTTCTCATCTCCCAAGATTACTATTCGTGGGGTGTGTGTCAAGACTACTTTTCAGAAATCTCGGTAACAATTCAGATGCGATCGATAAGGAGTGACAGTTTATTCTAAGGCTTAGCACGGCCAAGAAAAGAACGACTGGAGCATCAAGTTTAGAGGAATGAATTTGTTTTGTATTTGATTTTTCCATTAAATTTATCACCACTTTAACTCTGCCTCTTCTCCCCTCTCTGCTTCTCACTCCTTCCCTCTCACTTTCTCCCTCGCTCTGTCACTCACATCGACAACAAGGCTGTAAACGGCTGTCAATTTCTCATCTGTGATTTCCATGTCTTCACTTTCATCCATTTTTGATTGCTTCACACCCTATACCTATGATGCTTTTAGTGCTCGTCGGTGACCTTGCGAGGTGATGGGGAAAATTATAAAAATAAATGTTCAGTGGCGGAGCGCTGCTGCCCTTTATAACACTTCATCATATCTGCTGTGGACGGAAAAATAGTTGAGAAACATTTTCTTACACAACTGCCTAATGCTGGTTTGGCACAAAATCATATGGTAAATCTATTACCACTTTGTCAAGAGAAACCACTTGAGGTTTCCTACAGTGTAGCAGCAGGCAAAGTGGGAAATCGTGACCCTGAAACTACTGTCCGATTTCTCTTATTACAGTGTTTTCAAAATCTTCCCCCTTTTCCGGATTTAAGGGTCATTGAGAACGCCAATCAGAGGGACAGGCCAGTCAGAAAGCCAGCGGCGTGAACAGGACAGGAACCAGCTGATGAAATTCATCCATACTTCTCACTTATGATGACATGATTGATTTTCCCTCAGAGTGCTCAAATGTAGGATTGTCTTCCTACCCCCATCTCCTCCTCCATCCCGCCTCAATCTGCCCACCCACCCGCCAAGCCAGCAGCTAATGGATAAAGCCTCTGTCTGTCTCGGGCATGGCGGAGAGTTGACGAGTGGAAGAACAACTGCAACGAATGAAGGGTGAAATCTGAGAGTGCAATTTTCCGTCTGTCAATCTCCCTTCAAGAGAACAAGTTGACCACCAATCAGCGGAGTCGATTCCAGGCCGGCGCTTGATGGGAGCGTTCTGAGTGACAGCATCATGTCACTACATTAACACGGCAATGAAAGACATGAAAAGGAATTTTTTGAAGGGCTGTGGCCAGTTATTCGATTTGTGGATGTGATTCTGGGGGTTGGGACCATACTTTTCTGCCTTAACAAATGAACAAACTGACAGGTTAATGCATAACACATCACTCTATAATTCATGGCTCTGAATTTGGGAGACTGCTATCATCCACTAGGTGCTTCAAAATACAACCAATTAAACTTTACTTAATTATTAAAGGTAGAAAGTGAGGGAGAAACATGCCTTAAAAACTCTTGCTTGCAGTCAATTACGATAAAACTTTAATGAGCCTGGATAGAGAGCCATAAAAACTGATAGCCCCTCCGTCATGAATTATATATCCATATCGATTTTGTTTCTTTGCTATAAGAATTGCAGGTAATCGTATGTTACCACATGTAAAGTGCACTTCCCCGGCGAGGATAAATATTAACTATCAAATATATATGAGGTGTGTGTGCATTTATGACCAAGCTCATGTAGAAAATGAAGAGCAGCGATGTCGAGGCAAGGGCCATTGGGAATGGATGAAGGGTGCCATATCTGACAGTAAGAGAGACCCTTAGCGGTGCTGGCTTGATATGTTACCTAGTTAGCGTCACAGAGAGAGGAATAAATAGTTCTTTATTATTTGTGGTTGCCATCATGTCTCTCCTAATAGACAGGCTATACTGAGTTTAAACCACATTATCCTCTGCGAGACCATCGCAATTACTCTTGAGAGCTAGGTCTGATGTGTGGATAAGGCAGGTCGCCCATGTCTTAATGAACACAAACAATGTGAAATGGAGGTAGGAGCAGTGGGGGGAAAGATAATGGCAGGGGAGGGCTTGTTTTAATAGAGACAGCACTAAGTTGTTTGCTATGATCTATGCCAAGTCTGAGGATGCTGAAAACCCCCAATGTTAGTTTGTAGGGATCTTTTTTCATGATCCTATTACCCAATCAATCCACACCCTCTTCCCCGCATTTTCGCCGGCGAACAGCGGGCGCAAATCCTGTTTAGTGGATCTCCAGTCGTGGACTTGTGTGTCTTGCTGTCATTGTCACACGGTCCTGCCTTGTTGGACACTCGCAGGGGTTAAAGGGCACCAAACTGGATCACCGTGACACCCAGCGCGAGTGTTATCCCCAGCACAAATGGCTCAGTGCTGGGTTAATTGATAAACTGCCGCTCCACTTCATTAGTCAGACAGACCGGGCTTAACGAACGAACACAGAGAGAGTGTCACTCTGAATATGTTAATCATGACTGGCCATTATGGGGCTCTTCCCTCTACCTCCTTGTCTCAATCTTGGGTAAACTACAAAGGCGAGGTGATGTGGACTGTGTGCGCGCTTGTATCGAGCAAGGCTATTTATCAGTGACAATAGAAAAAAAAAAAACGGACAGACAGACGCAAGAGTGGTCCTTGGTGTTATTGAATATAAATATATAATAACCATGTAAAAAATGCATCATTTGGCCTTTTCACAAAGGCAGTTGTAATATAGCACTAGGTGAGCACTGTACTTGACGTACACACTGGAGGTGAGGGTGTCAGGGGAGAGCTCGCTGGAGCGAGAGGAGGTTTTATTGTTGCCCAGCCCTTCCGCTTAAGTGCACATGGCTGGGAGGAAGCCGGGACCTCCAGCTCTGACCTCTGCGCATGTATATTTAATAGGCCATCAGTTGGCCGGGGCAGCGCTCTGATCAGGATTCAGAGAGGGGCTTTGAACACCCCTGTGTATTCCTGAGCGTGCAGCCTCAAGCTGCTCTCCCCAGCTGTGTCAATCCGACAGCACTGTTACAGGCACCCAGACAAGGCGCTGGGCACTCCACTGCTACTGCCTAATGACTACAGAAAAAAAAAAGCAAAACAAACACAAAAACAATAACATTTGGCGTATGGAGCTCTGCTACCATCTAATGAGTGTTTTTTAAAAATGAAATATTACGCCAGCTGATATACTGTAGGGTGTGTGGGATGTGTTTGGATTACATCAGCCGCTCTATACAATGCTATGTTCCCCTTAATAATAACAAAATGGCAATCTCACGGTGACTGCACTACACACGCCGGTAACGATTGCAGAAACAAGACGGCAAACAGAGAAGTGCCACTCGTGTGTCTTTTCTTCTAACAAGGTATCACTACTCTTTGAATCAAATCGGCTCGGTGTGCGGTTGTGCGTGTGTGCGTGCAAGCGCGCGCACGCGCGTGTGTGCGCAAGCATACGAACGTCACACTGCACACGTGTGTGTGTGTGTGTGTATGTGCACGCGCGTCTGTGTGTGTGAGGGCAGCTTAACGAGGGTGGTTCATTTGACAGGCAATTAGTTTGCGGAGCTGCTATTGACAGCCCCTGTGCTTGTGTTTGTTCAACAGCTCTGGGTGAGTTCCACGCTCCCTGGGCTACGTGACAAAGCACCTCCGACAGGGAGCTCCTGATCTCCACCGAGGCTCGGAGGCTCGCACTGTGAGGGGGGTGGATATGTGACAGCCTAGCAGAGAGAGAAGAGAGGAGAGAGAGGCGGAGAGATACAAAACCCACAAGGGTCTATTAGGGGGTTGTTGCAAGTTAATGTAGCTACAACACACTTTTTTGTGTCGTATTTTGAAAGGCCTGAGCAATGATGTTGTCATTTGTTGTTTGATTGCGGGGATAGCGGAGGGTAATCTTAGGAGACACGCGGGCTCTCACACTACATGCACACACATAAAAATGCAGAAAGAGAGGAGACAAGGCGGTGGGGGAAAGCTGGAGGGAGATGGAGGAGAGGAAAAATATAACAAGATCCAAACACTCTTTTATCCTCGAAAATCCCATATTCTAATGCAACGGCCCATCCCTCTTTTAGTTGCAACCATTTCGTTTGTAGAGCCGAGCTCCAATCAATATCATTATTTTCACAGAGGATCGAAGCGCCTTCACCGAGTTAATGGGGGATTGAGGTGGTAAACGTTTACCCTCTCACTGTCAGCAGAGCAGTGGTCCATAGTGGGCCCAGATGACAGCACTGGCCCCACTGTGGACACACTATGTGGAGATGTCCTGTGGGTAGACAGGCTGCATGGACTGTCAACCGCCTGCCATGCCCTAGATGGCCTAACATATCAGCCACTTGAGTTAGAGCAGCAGCATGGGCTTTGACTTCTACTGGAGCTAACAGAAACAAACCAGCCAGTGCTGGCAGCAGCATTACTGCACTGCTTGACGCTGTTATTGTTGATACAAGGAAAAGTGGAGAAAGACTTTCATTGTCCTGTGTAATTTTAACAAAATATGTCAACGTAATGCAAGAGTAATCAAGTAAAAATACTAAATAACGTGCTGCATTAACATAAAACATTATTTTGTCTGATGCTGGCCGTCTACAACTATACATCATCTGTTCTGTCGCATTTTTGAGAAATGAAGACTAATCTGCAGCTGGCAACAGCAAAGCAAATTCTCTCATATAGCAGCATATGCTAAATAGCTCTTCAAGCGCGCAGATGCATTGCTGTAAAATACTTCTCCTGTCTGCGTATCTGCATCTCCCAGATGGGTCCCAAGCTGTGCCAAACTGCATCTCATCAACTGCTATGAACTATGGCATCACATGACCGCAGGAGATATGTGGAGTCCTATTCTGTCGTGCCTTGGCACAACGTGGTCAAGCGATGCATCATCAGGAAGCCCACACTTTGTCATAAACTGGAGGTAACTAGCAGCGAGAGGAGGCAGCGGAGAGAGTGCTTTTTCTGCTCAAAGTGGTGAAAGTTCGGTTCAATACACGGGAGAAAAGAACAAGACTTTTGTCCGATTTCTTTTTTTTTTTTCACTTTGGAAAAAAGACTAATCAGCAGAGTTCGAGTTGATTTGGGTTTGCATGAGGGTGTGACAGAGCAGTGAGAGATTTCATGGGACGTTGCCCCATGATTCATTGAGTTATTGGTTTCCGCCCTGTTTTAATCGCTGGCGGGCCCGAGCCAAAAAATCTCGGAGGATTCCGGAGAGCTCTTTTCTCCACCGTTCAGCAGAATGGAATTTGGTCTGCAAGTGCCTCACGTCATTCGAGGCGTCCTTCACAGTTTCGGGGGCCCTAATTCAAACCACATGGAGGCCAGCGTCCGGTTACGGACCTCTGCAGGAAAAAAAATAGAGGACACGTTCCCATTGGCTGCTTCGGGATGGGAAATGGGGTGTCTTGATGGAAAAAGATAACAAACACATCTAAGTAGGAGTCACAACATAGCCAAAGCACACACACATTCACATGCATAAATATACATACACATGTACAGACACGGGACATATACAAATATACAAGCATATACACAAATACACACACACACAGACGGAAACATACACTTATGGGTCTGCAAAAGCTGTTTGCTTGACATGATGGAAGAATGAGCAGCAGGCTCTGTAATATTGCCCCTATTCTTCATTGACAAGCATATATATTTTTTGCTGTTCCCAACTGACTTTGCAGCGCTGAACTCCATTTATGAATTATCTGACATATTTCCTGCTATTTTTTTGACAGGAGTACTCAGAGGAAATTTCAAGGCACCTTTCTCCTGACAAGTAGAAATATCAATATTTGAATAAATTGCAGATTTGGATCTCCTCACATGGATGCTCTCCAGCAAGTGTGTGCGTGTGTCTGTGTGTGTGTGTGTGTGTGTGTGTGTGTACCGCGGGATGAATGTGTGTTTGTCTGTGTATGTTTTTGCATGTGCGTGTGTTTGTGTGTGTGAGTGAAGGGAATGGGAAGGGGTTTGTTTCATTCTGTTACCACGGTCTTATCCCCCTGAGCCCGCAGGCAGAAATCTGTATGCAGCATTTCATTAGGAGGGAGCTCGACTGAGTGACATGTGAAGCACACCTCGCCGTCGACCTGATGAAGTTTACTTCTCTCAAACGGCAAAAAGCCACTTTGTAGACTAGCCTTTTTTCCACAGAGGAAGAGAGGGGGGTGATGGCTGAGCACCAATAAAAGAATCATGAATGTTGTTTCACAGAATGACAGGCCTATATGTACACAAATATTTCTCTTCGAGAAAAATGTAAGCTTCAGAGCTTCTTTTTTTTTTCCTCCTCTCGTTTTAAAGTAGATTTGACTTGATAGAGCTGACAGTGTTCGAAATATGATCACCTAAATTCGAAGCCTTGTAGGAAACATCTAACAAGATGCACAAAAGGGAGGATAGAAATGTTGTTATCTCGCAAAAGTGGCAGGTGTGATGTGAGGAAGGCGGCATCTCACCCAGTGAACTAAATAATTTACAAACAAATACACTATTGTCCTACAACCTTGATAAATACACCATCGCCGTATAAGAGGTCAATGTCAAGCATCCATAACACTCAACGCTGTCTTCTTAAAGCTCCTGGTGTTACGTATGAGAGACTTCTGCCTATCTGTCTCACTCTGTTTAGCTGCAGTAGCTGCCATTCTGTCTGCATGTCTGCTGCTGCTGCTGATAGATCACTCTCCTGCCCACCCCTTCAACCTACCCCCTCCCCTCCGCACCCCGCCATCATTTCAGGGAGCCTGAGAAATGGCTTAGCCATGTGAGGTTACTCAGGTACCAAAAAGGCTGCGACCCCGTGACCCCCCGGGCCGACCTCCCTGACCCCAACGTCATACTTTCTCCCTCTCCAACAGAAAACAAAAACAAATCTTATCATGCGCCTCCGTGGCTCAAAGGAAAAAAAGAGAGCCCTTATATCAATGTGGTGCTTTGACAATCATCTATCCACATGACCTGTGATTTCTCCTACAGGGTCTGCTTGACACTTACAACAGAGAGGTGACGGCGTGCAGGTTGTCCATCTCTCGCCTCGCCTGCCCTTATCTCCTTTCCTCTCCATCTCTCTCCTCACTCCTCCTTGTGTGCACAACTTAATAAGCAAGCAAGGGGTAGATTCCCATTATGGAAACCCTGGAAAATGGCCCGGACATTTCCCCCCATATCTGGGATCTCCATCTGGAGAAGGCACTCTCGCTCTCACTGCCCCCCTCGTCCAATCTCTGTGTGTGTTCTGGTGAGCCTACGCTGCAGAGATGGCTTTCACTCTCCACTGGCTACAATGAGATTGGCCCACCAGGTTGACTCTATTCGAATCGACAACCCATTTCAATAACGTAACAAAACAGAACAGAGTGCTGACGTTGAATAAAACATTTTTGAGGGCGCCCAGGGGGGCTGGATGGGGGTCTCAAATTATCGGAATCTGTACGATTTTGGAACACTTTAGCAGAAACATACATCCATCTACACATAACAAAACACAATCTGTTACGTATAGATTTGATAATACCATGAAATTTGGTTAGTTTCCCCCTTGTGCGTAGTCCTGAACTGCGTGTGAGCTCACATCAGTTTGGGCCGCTTCATAACCAGAGTAAATGGTTAACAGACTAATAAAGATTACACTGAGGTCAGCAAGTCACTAATCCCCGGCGTTATTAGTAAAAACAAAGTCTACAGCTTTACGCCGTGCACCTCATCACATCTGAGTGCCTATGCACGTGCATAAGGTCCGAACATAATATGGTGTGACTTAAACCATACAATGAGAAGAGAAAATAAATATGCTAAGAGCAGCAGGGGTGGACCGGGCCAGGCCTCTGCGGACCTATGTCATCACTCCCTCTGGTCTCGGCTGCGCTCCCCACCCGAGCGAAAGGCTCAATGATTACGGAGGCTCAGCTTCCCTCTAAGAAAGCAAACCGGAGCTGCAGTCCAAACAAGTCCGAGCCAGCAGCGAGGGAGCACCGCTACACCAGGCAGCTCGGGTTTACCGTCGCCTCCGACCTGGCTGGCCCCCGGGCTTGCATTAGTCCCCCAGCCCACCCTCTCTAGGACAAACAAACAACCACCACTTACACAGTCAGGGACGAGCAGTGAGGCAGGGAGAGCTGGTGCCACCAGCACTGTGCGGAGGGGAACCTGACCCAATTGGATTTGCTTTATCACCCCATATAATGACTCCCAGACTGGCCTGTTCCAGTGGTAGAAAATAAAAATTGCCAAAAAAGAAAAAAAAAAAAATCTGCCTGCCTGCCATTCTGAGTTTGGCCCAAAATGGGCAGCTCCCCCAAAACAGATGGGGAGGCATCTCAAAAATGTTCTCTGCCTCTGGGGACATGTGGTTTTCCCCATCATTATATAACTGTAAACTCCTGGATGTCAGAGATTGGGGATAATAACTTTCAGATGTTGGCAGCGTGGGCCAATGCTGGGACCTGCTGGATGGGAACGGTTATTTGGCAGAGGGGAGGAAGTCCGAGAGATTAGGACTAAGATGTGACAGGGGGAAAAGTGGATCTGGACCGGAGCTGAGTGGGTCGCCTCAGCCTGTTCCAGTGTGTTTGACATTGTACCGGACCCTAATGATGACCGTGTGGGAGGCAGGGGCTCGGCAAGTGCGTGTGCGTGGGATAGAGAGCGAGACACAAATTAATATCAAAACCACAGGAAATCGTGTCATCGTGTTAACACGCCGAAATCAAGCTAAAGTGCTCGGGCTTGATCCGCCACTTTTAGCATCCCATTTCAATTTTCAGATACATTTGATATGACAGTTTTAGCACTCCCCATTGCAGTGCAGATGTGCCACTAATTCAGAAACAGACACACCTCCTTCAATAAATGAGTCCTTATAGAAGTGTCATCCCGTTAAACCATTTTTATTGGTTTGTCTCACACGGCGGCGGAGGATCATTGTTCACTGCGGATGTGGTCGTTGCTCGCCGGTGTGGTCAAGGTTTGGTCACTCCTCTAATGAAAAGAAACATCTCCTCACATTTTTATATATTCCAGCTGGTCACTGCATGGTTAAAAAAAAAAAAAAAAAAAAAAGGAGGAAAAAAAAGGCACAATCCTGTTTTTTCTCCTTTTTAAATATTTTTCCCCCCTTTGCCTTAAAGTATCGATCGCAGTGCTGAACAAGCAGAGGAGTGTTTTTTATTGTAAATCAATACTGATCGATCGGCTGCCCGGGTGTTGAATATGGATCAATATCACACCAGGCTGTGGAGGAGATCTGATTTCAATTGGCAAGAGGAGCCCACAGCAGGTTTCCATCAAGCGGTAATTCAAGACATGGGAACATAAGTCAGATGGATTGATATAGACTAGCCAGGACCTTTCTTGCCACTGAACCAGCTCAAGGAAATTTCTGTCATATATCATTAACGCAGTCGGGGCAGGCAGTAAAAAAAAAAAAGAGGGGGAGCATTGTACCTCAGTGACCCTCAATAAGGAGCACTGGTCAAACATTGAATAAATACTCCATTATGAGCATGAAGTTTTTTTTTTTTTTAATAAAAGAAACTCCGACCAACTTAAACACTAGAATAGACACTGAAGCTTTGCTCTCTGTGCGCACGCACACACACACACACACACACACACACACACACCACATTGTGGTCATGTTGTGTGGAACTTCTGGTCCTGATTATGCCGAGGTCAGCCCGAGATTCATACTGTAAGCTGTTATTAATTTACTGAACAAATGTCCTGGAGAAAACTGGTGAATGGTGAAATATTTTCGTTACACTTATCGAAAGGTCCATCTTTATTAAACCCGCACATTTGTTTAATTTAAACACGGCGAGAAAACACGTAATGTAATTTTAACAGCACGCATGTGTCGCCAAAGTGCAGCGAGCATGTGTGTATGTTAAAAAAGCAGGTCGCCCCGTTCATTCATCACTTGTTTGTGATTCCTGAAGAGAAAGGCACTGTTCCAAATGACAGCATTGTAAAACAATAAAAACAGAGCTATAGTTAGAAATAACTTGTCACTTTTAATAAATGACACTGGTTCAGGGCTCTTTCTCAGGGGCTTCTCCTCCGATACATCCCGGGCACCCCTGGGGCCAACAGAGCAGCCAGCGGACCAGCTCGTTTCCCCGAGGTAACTGATGACCCTATCCCTGAATTTCCCCCCATCTTTGTCCTGTGACCTCACACCAGCGGGAGCAGGACCATGTCCGATGAAATCTTCAGACTGCTTCCCATCCTAATCTTGCCTGTGTCACCCTACAAATTGCTACATTCAGAAAATGGAAATAGATTGAGGTGGAGATGGAGGGAGGGACTGACAGAGGTAGGGAGAAAGGGAGAGGAGCGGAGGGGAGGGGGGAGCGGAGGAAGAGTGCATCGACAACCAGTCCCCTAAGAAAAATACTTGAGGAAAGAACGACTCGGGAGATCCCGACAAGGAATCACATCTCAGCGAACATATTGATCTGATTTACAAAACCTCCACTCTAATGCGAAACAAATGGCGTGGGCGTGAACTGGTACTTAACCATAAAACCCCAGCATTACTCCGTCTCCGATGAAATACCACATATATCCCTCACCAGGGCCTAATGTGCTGTTTTACGGCCAGATACGACTGAGGTTGACCCAACAGTTTGTTTGACAATTAGGGGAAACCTAATAAGGATTGAATGGGAGTGAGAACATGCCAAGAGAAAGAAAGGAGACCCTTATTCAAAAAGAGAAAAAAAACGGCTAAAAAAAACCACTGGTCTGAGTGACCTCAATGTGATTCACAAAGAATCAGGAGCTGTTTGACAAAAGCTCTTGCGTCATTAATGCTTTACGAAACCAAACAACGGCTTCAAAACAGCTACAAAGTTTAATTATAAAGGAGGGCTGCTAAATATTTGAGAAAGAGTGGCATGTTTTATTCACTTCAGATTTAATTTCAATAATGTAAGATTTTCACCACGGTGGCTTATTGCAGCAGTGTGTCGGGGAAAAGTGAATAAATCTTGAGCGATTGTTTTCTTTCATAATATCAAAATAAATCACTCGCATTGCTCCACAGCCGGATTTAAATCACATTAACGCTGCGCTAAACCAAGTCGGTGAATGCGACTGAAGATAGTAAACTTTAACAACGTATGCACCGAGAGAAAATCTTTCGATAACCTTTTTCCTTATTTCCATGTGTGCGTTACCGAGTGTGTATACAAGGTCCAGTGTTGCTCTTGGCCCAGCATTCACATCCCATCACCCCGGCTCTGGCCTTGTTTCTGTCAGCAGTGAACCAGGGGAGTAAAGAGAAGGAGAGGAAGAGAAGGAAAAGAGGGAAAGCGAAGGGGGTGGTGAAGGGGGGAGGGGTTGTCTCCATGGACAGATGGACTGCTCTTTCTCAACACATGTGGAACCATGTTTCGTCTTTCACTGCCGTCAAGCTGGAGCCGAATCCGTCGCTCTGTTGGCCCGCGCCACTCTTTCGTACTGCACACCTCTCTCTTTAGCAGAGCGCGCGTGCACACACACACACACACGAGTGCACACACACACAAACACGCACAGAGACACACACACACACACACGCAAGCATCTCCGTCTTTCTCTGCACACATGTTAAAGTCATCACCCCTGCTCAGCGCTAGTAAAACACAACACCCCCGGCTTCTCTGCTGTTGTCAAGTCTTGCCATTAGCTGATGCCACTGGGGAATCCTACCCTAGTGAGGTGGGTCTCCCTCGGGAGCGTCAGGCACCACGTTACGTTCAGCCGCCACTCATGTGAACCCAAACATGTGAGCATAATTTGGAAAATATCATTTATACTGTGCGTCTTTGTACGTGTCTTGACATTTACAAACTGCGATAAAACCGACATGAGGGAGGAGGGAATAGAAAACAGGGCGAGAATAATTTGAGGTAATGTTTTGCTTAGTGAACAGTATTACCCAATCCTGGATGTTGGAGCACTGGGAAGGAGGTTCTGGCTCTGGGGCTGCAGCGAGGGTCTGGGTTTCATTTTTCGGCAAGTGCAAGCCAAAGGAGAGCTGCCAAGTACAGCTTTCGCTCTCAACACTTCCTGCTCTTCCTCCTCTGGCACGGGAGGAGACAGGCTTCACTCAAACATCACGTCGACTCAGGCAGGGGTGGCCAGCTTATTCTCCCGTTCTCTCAATGGGTGTCAAAAATTCACATCTGTCACATGAATTAGACCAAACACGGCCATAAATAAAAGCGCCGAGATGGATATGTTGTTAAGCCACAAATAAAAAAAGGTGCACGCAGGTGTTTGCACGCGTGTGTAAATATGGAAACAGAGCACTTCCTATACAAGTTAACAGCTTTAAATGACTCACTGCGAAGCCCCCCAAAGAAACAGTGCGGTGCAGGTCCCACGGCTCAGCAGAATAATGTAAAAAATCCAGAAGGAACACCTGCAGCAATCAACTCTCAATCACAACAACGGTGACCCCATCCACTGCATCATTTTCATTATGGATGGTGGGAGCACAATGCTAGATTAACACTACCTACCGAGTGCCATCTTAATTGCCCCTCTGCAGATGCAGTGAAAACATGTCATTTAGGTACTTCATAAACAGACTTCGCTTTGCAGGTTATCAAGACAGCCGCTCGGCGAAAACACACCCTCGTTTCCAATGCTGATGTGCAATTAAAATGGTTTTAGAAATCCTCTTTGACACCCCAGGGCTTAGCCAAAAATGTAAATGACATTAAAGGAGACAATGAATTTAATTTTGTTTAATGTCCCCTTTCGCTGATTCTCATTTACATCACATTTCCACATAAAGGGCTGACCTTATAAATACTGGCATTTGTTCAGCTTTTGGAGGTAATCACGGTTTTGCAAAAACCAGATGGGTGCACACAAATTTTCCGATTTGTTTCTTAGAAGGCCGAGGGAACCACATGTGAGACGCTCTAAGACTGCGCTCTTTTGTTCCTGGTAAACAACTTGACAACAAGTCAAGTGCACTCTGGGAAATGACCTCGTAGGTGTTCCACAAATGAACGATAACGCAAAGTCATTTAGAAAATACAGGCTGGCTAATGAGGGACATAACGGAAAGCTAAGCAAAATTTACATTAGGCCAAAATTTAATTGCATTAACACACGAACAGGTGCGGTGAGGCCTTTATAAATGAGCTAAATGAATAAAAGCCTCCCACAGCACAACCATGTGTGCTGACCAAAAAAAAAAGAGAGACAAGGGGAAAAATAAGGGAAAAAACAAGTCAATGTCATGAATTATTCAGTGGCCGGGCTGCACTCCAAAGGTCGCTGCTCTTTGACCTTTGTGACAGGAAGTGAAAGGGAGTGCCGTAGCGGCTGGAATAAATGGAGCTGACATGTTTAGATCTGCTCCACAATCCGTTTGTGAATGGCAGCGTAAATTGACACAGGATGTTAAACTGTATGAACATATATTAAATTCAGAATTCATATATGGGCAGAATACACACTGATACCACATTCTCCCTGCCGTCTGTCTCGATTCGACTTGCATAAATTGCTCCAGCCCTCTCGGAGTAGAAACGTGACCTTTGAACCCGGACACGCAGAATGAGTCATTTTCTCTCCTCTTTCAACAACATGTGCTGTCTTATTACAAAATCCATGTGTGAGCCCGGACAATGTATCTAATCTTTCACACAAGAGAAGACAAAGTCAATATGCAAGAGAGTGAAGACAGATACCAGACCAGGAGAGTCATCGCAAATTGAGTTATGTTTGGCTATACACTACATGCACTGTAAATGGGAAAAGCATCTAATCAGATATTGGGTACCTCATCACTATAATTCTAAAGACTCAAATTACCGACTGAATAAACCTACACCCCCACTTACTTTAAGGCACCATTAACTTATAAATGTGACATCTGTAGCACTGCTGGATTTATAAAGGGGAGAGATGATTAGACTGAACTGCAGAAAGTGATGCGGTTACAGCCACAGATCTACAATTAGTCACAAGTTAAATTTACTGCTTCTTTTATTTAACGTAAGCAGCGAGTGACTTTGATTTTTTCTTTTTTTTTTCCTGAACCGACATTGGAAGGAAGGGGGGAAAAAAAGTACGCGCGTGCTATTGAGAGACAATAGACTTTTCTTTGTGTAGAGCAAAATATGCACCGACGTTCCTTAAGAGATATTGAGATTTGAGTCACAACACATAAACCCACCCAAATGCAACTAAAATAGGGCCTTTTCTTCATCCAAAAAAGGAGTATGAATAATGCAAGGGCATCAAATGTAAGTGCTGAAATATTTAGAGACCAAGCAGTGCTGAAACTTTGTGACAGCTGTTGGGCCTATATCTAACCAACTTTCTTTTTTTTTTTTTTTTTTTTTTAAAGAGAATCCTTCCTCCTATAAAAATCTGAGTGAAAATCTGTATCAAAACTCTGAGAGAAAATAGGGTAAACAGATGTCTGGCTTGACCGCAGGAAAATAGGACACATTTGGAATGATAAGTTTCCCAAACTCCGTTGGATATGCCAGATCCATGGGAACGCCAGTTAATGTCTTGCTAGATGCCAGCTAGCTGTGTGCGCTTTCCCCTCTTACCATCTGGGAAAATGTTACAGCGAATGAACGCCATCAATGATTCACTCCAAATCTGTTTCTTAAGGTTTTCGGCCATGCTACTGTTTCTCCAGGAAATGTGGCAGTGCTCGCTGGTTTTCGTACTGTAATTGTAGACAGATGAGACATGCCTGATTCAACAATCAAACCTCTCCTCTAGGTTTATGTCACTCAACTATGTTCTACTCAATTGGAAATAATCAGTTTCTGCCAGCAGCGACCGCAGCACAGGTGCCTGTAATGATGTGCATGAGAAAATGACAGATGTAACAGAAATGGCTGTAAAACATGGGAGCTTTAACTAAAAGCTTACCCATATGCACAGCGGGAACAGTCGAGTGATTGCGGTAAATAATCTTACAGTGTGCTCTGGTCAGGTCCGTAACTCTTGCTAAACCCTGCAACCTTTCACAAGCACCCCTCTCCGCAAGCCTCCCTCAGTCACTGGGAACCTGTGTGGGTCTGTTAGGGTGAGCTGACGGGCTCATAGTTACGACATGGAGACAATGGGAGGGTCTAATGAGGAACATATGCTTTTGTGTTTCAACAGAGCCGCTCATTGTGCAAGGAAAGGGATACTCTACTCCTATTCAGGCTCGTCACAATGAAAATCCGAGCCCTCCCTGAGCCAGTTGAGCTTACAATATCCATCCGCTTCTTTTTTTCCCGTCTTTTTTTTTTTTCCCACCCCTCTTTCTTGACTTTAATTCTCCATGCATTCATTTTGCTTATTGTACTTATGTTACATGTTTTTTGTCCCGCAGATTGAAGAACAATGGTGTGCGAAACTCTAAGCAGTAAAAAAAAAAAAAGAAAGGCAGCAGAGCGACACAAAGCAAACATAAAAGCGGCGGAAATTAGGCAAAGTAGACGTCTCAAGTTATATGTTAATGCTCGCGCTGTCGTCCCCTCGCTAACAAATGCGCTCGTCTAATAAATTAAGCGATCCCTCAGTGCTTTTTTTTGGGGGGGGGGGGGTATATGATGCACTGTGGCTGTAAGGCGTGAAAACATAAACAACGCGCAAGCGAGCGTGGGGACGTGCACGCTTGTGTGTGGGTGTCTGTCTGTCTGTCTGTCTGCTGAGTGTTTGTGTCCTCGTCTGTGTGTGTGTGTGTGTGTGTGTGTGTGTGTGTGAGTTTGAGTTCAGACAGCAGTAGCTCTGGTAATCCATCCAGGCTCCCAGGGCAGCCAGCTCCTACTTCCTGATGCATGAGAAGCCGCTGGAGTGGAGTGGCAGCAACAACTGCTCAGCCCTATTTGATTACTAATAAGAGAGTTGTCCCCTCTGTCAGATACCAGGCATTCTCCACTAAGCAAACAGTGATTCCGGCTAGTCAAACATTAGCATTGCTGTCTCTCCCCGCTACGTGGTGAGAGTTACATTGAGATCGACGCTCAAACGACACCCCCTACCTCACCCTTATATCCAACACACACAGACACACACACACACACACATGCGCATAACTACCTAAACATATTCAAAGTGAGCAGGACATATAGTTTCACAGTGTGAGAAAAAATGTCAATGCCGGAGAGAAGGCCATTTATTCTCCCTCTTTAGAAAGTGATGAAGGTAATATAAATGTGGCAGGTGTAGCTTCCCCCGAAGGTGCAGAACAAAACAGCAGACATAAAATGTTTATCCCTTCTAAAGCGAAACTTTAATGGCGTCTAGCTCACAGCTAACTTGAGAGAAGGAAACAGTCAATGAAAAAACAACTATTGACAGTGTAAGCGTCACCGTCGTAAACAAAGAGGAGAAGCCAGCCAAATAAATGTGAAGTTGCCTAAGCTAATTAGGTGTATTCCCAGCATGATCCTCTGGTGATTGAACCACCTGTGATTGAACAAACCCTATCCAGGTGGTGACCGCCCCTCGGTGCACAGGTACCTGGGAAAGACGCCCCTCAGCCACTCACACAGAATCACCCACAGTTCCCACACTGAGGGCTGTAAGATGCAAGTCAGACCAACTGGGCCGTCTGGCACACCGGGAGGGAACTCATTTGTTCACTAGCTCGTCCGTGTGCCTCAGTCACTCATCCATTTAGTCACTCAGACGCTCACTCATTCACTTAGTCGTTCACAAACACCGAGAGAAGCGGCGCACAGCCTACCTGTCAATGATCACAGGGTCTGATGGAGTCTCGTTCCTGTTTCCGCAGCTTTTCTTGTCACAGCATCGGCTATGGGAACATAGACAAGGGTGTTTCAGGGTGAGCAACACATTGCTAAATAAATAAAAATAAATAAATAATGCACACAAAACCACATACATTTATTAAGCGCCTTGGAGTGGTTTTTGATATCGGGTAAAAAAAAATATATATAAAAATTGCCCTGAGATTTCCTTCACTCAATCTATCCATTCCATTGATGCTGATGGCTGATAAAAATGGTGAAAACAACATGTTGTGTTGTTTGGCTTAGTGTTGGAGGGGAGGGGAGTGGGGATTGGGCCAGGAGGCAGGGGAGTCACTTTTCACAGCTTCAGCTTTTGTTTACCTCTAATTGCCAAGCTGCTATTTCTGAGGGAGATGCAAGGTGCCACCCTCAACCAATATTTCTGCGGGGCATTTATCAATTATGGCCTCAAAAGCACTAATCTATCTTCCACCACATGTTTCAGCCATCTCCTCCCTAAGCCTATAGCTTGCTGCCTCTCACTTCTTTGATTGGGACTTGAATCAAAAACTGCAAAAATAAACAAATACATCATCCCAGCTTCCATCGGAAATGAAAACATATAAACATATGAGAATGAGATTGATTTATGCCATATGGTGCGGAGAGGAAAACAAAGATTCTGCGCAAAGCTACTGTCAGTCAAGCACGCGCTATTTAAATAAGTCTGATTTACATGACTTTCTAGCAGCAGTAATAAAGATGTGTTTTATAGCCGAGGCGCCTAATAGTATTAGAGGAAAAACATAATTCAAAAAACCAGCGCATTACAAGCCTAAAAAAATAAGATATCAAAAGATTACTCTTATTAGAGCTGTTCTTATCATGCATATCTTCTTATCTGACAGAGCACTTCTTTATTCAGCAGCAAAATGCACCTTTTCCTGACACACACAAAAAAAATATATTACCTCCAGAGCACAAGCATATTCAACGTGTCACAAATAAGTGATGGATGCTTGTATAAATTGAGCGTGAGTGATGAGTTTATGCATGGAAAAAGACAAATCATTCTCAGCTCTCATGCTGCACTTGCTCCCAACCAGTAACTTGAACAATGCACCGGTGCAACAAAGGAGAGGTTAACCGACAGTATCCGAATTCAATGTTCACAAAGCTCATGCTGAGCTCAACAATAACAACAAAAGGCGTTTTTCCTTTTAGTATCAATGACACCGCTGAATAGCAGCGCAATATGAGAGGTTGAGATTTATGTGGTTAAATGACGCTAAAAGGCTCGCTGATCATTGTTGACAGGTGGGATCAACCGAGAACTGACTCTGTGCCGGAGTGAGAGAGAGACAGAGAGAGAGAGAAAAAAAACTGATACATAGCGTGCGACTTGTGTGCATAACTTAACAGAAAACACATTGTCTCTGGCAGGCTTTTCTTTAAATGTAAAAAAAATAAATAAATAAATAAAATAAACCCGCAAATTAAAAAACATAACTTGTGCGCTCTGTCACTGGCTGTTTATTACACATTCAATTTCCCCCTCACTGAGGAAGACAGTCAGTTTCACTTTCACTGTCATATTCATATTCGTATCAAAGTTGAATCACAGCGTATCAAAGTTAGAAATGACAGCAGCTAGCTCTCTCTCCCTCTGCCTCTCTCTGTGTCTGTGGCTGCTGGAGGACCACAGGACAGTGTGGACTGCTGCATCACATCATGAGTGTCAAAACTTATTGAAGGGGAGGGAATTACTTTTTGCCTGGATCTGCAAAATGGACCGAGCGGTGAAAGTTAAAAAAAAAAAAAAAAAAAAAAGAGAGAGAGAAAAATAATAATGCTTACCTGCACATAATTTCATGAGTAAGAAGAACTCTGCACATTTCTGGATTCTTGTCCTGGCCCTCATAAACTATGGCCTTTAAAAAAAAAAAGAAATAGAAAAAAAAAAGAGGAAATGAGATGGAAGCAGAGTGAAAACACAGTCATCTCTTTAAACACACATTAACTCGCAAATAATTAGAGTCACATTTCTGCTGTTTTAACACTTGATAATATAAATCAGGGCATGAATACACATGATGACAGGACGGCTGGAATATTCTCTAACACGAGTGCAAAAGGTTAAACACGGAACACGGTCAGGATAATCAACAATCTCTTAGTGTTATAAATTATATTAATTAATATAAACATCAATGACACCTATCTGAATAATTACACAAATAACCATCAGCAACAATAATAATAATAATGAAGCCAATGAGAATAATTCTAGCAGCTGTAATAATAATAACAAACAAAAAAACATGATCACAAAATTAATGCCAATGATGAGAATAACAACATTAAATTGTATTTTTTTTTTCTTTATTAATCTAGATAATATCCTGTGGCTCAGACAGACAGACAGAGAAGGAGAGAGAGACAGAGGGATTTTCATAAGGAGAGATCCAATAGAAGTGTCATCAATATGCTTATAATCTGGGGATATTTGGGGGAAAGTGTTAATGGGCAATCTGTTGTTTATTTTGAGCCGCTAACAATGATCTTTCTGTGGATAAAAAGCGGTGTCTGGCGGTACGGTTGAGTAATTTTTGAGCATTGGCTGAAACAGATGGCGTGGAGCTATCAGTTCTGCCGCTCTTCTCTCCCTCCCTCGATCCCTCCCTCCTTCTTCCATTTCTAAGGATAGACACTTCAACTCCCCTCGTAGGCAACACTGAACCGGCACCGGGTGGAAGGGAGGAAAAAAAAAAGAAAAACGCGAAGCAAAAAGCAGCACATTATCGACTAAATACCTGAGAAATAACACCAACAAAAAAATAAAAATAAGAAGAAAATAAACAGCGTGTTATTCCTTTAAATCTGACAGGCATTGTTAATTATTATTTATATATTTTTGAGGCTAATATGAGAGTGATCGTGAGAGAAGTGACATATCTGAACCAGGTCGCATCACTCCTCTTATTTTAAAATCTGTCCCACTTGACCTGATGTTTTTTTTTTTTTCTGTCCTTTTTAATTTTTGCTCCTTTTTCTATTCTTTTTTTTTTTTCATCGTCTAGGAAACCGGGCGATTATCTGTATTGGGGTGATTTATGTCGCTGTTTGCAGCTGTAGAAACACAAATCCATAAATTGCTTGTTCTGCGTCATTGACTCGGATCATTCGCACAGGAATGTGTGTGACCGGTGGGGTCCACGCTGCCTGGGTTTTCACGGCTCTATTCAGGGGGAAGGCTTCCACCTTAAAGCCTCGATTTAATAAGGAAAAGTGAGATGCAGGGCTCGAATGACGGCGCGTGATTTTATTTCAAGAATTATAATCACGTTTGCAAATGTTTGCGTTGGGCTCGAGACGCGCGTTAAGACTTTATAATAACATTTTAGCGCGCTGGGCTCTGGGTGAAAAAAAGTCACCCTGATGCACGAGGAGGGGAAGATGAAGGGAATATTTTTTATTTATAAATATAATACCTGATGCAAATTTTAAAAAATAAATAAAAATAAATGTGTTTAGAGCGTCACCTCTGACTCTTTGCGAGGGGGGGGGGGAGTCATATTAGATCATATGGAGCAGACGCAGTGTTTAAATTTTAATGTTGGACAAACTGAGCCTTGCGAAGAAGCCCAACTCTGCCCCTGACTAAAATTGACTTTACACTCGTGCAATATGATATGGAGCCGAGCATAAACAGTCCAAATGGAAGCTGTCTGCTCTTGTTACAGCCGTAATTTGATTTTAGTTTGTGCCACAGATGCATTTTTTTGCAAGCGAGGTTGTTTTTTTTGTTGTTTTTTTTCCTCTTTCCCCCCCTCCCAAAAAAAAAACACGCGTGTGGTTGTGTTGTGCATCTCAGGGGGTGATGATTTTGCACGGCGTGTTAAGAGTTTTTTTTTTTTTTTTCTGCACAAGTAGAACCATGGATGTGTTGCACTGTACGCGTTAAGAGAAACAAGTGTAACAGCAGCTTACCTGCTTCGTCATGGAATCGATTAGCCGTATGTAAAGATCCTGTTCTGTTCTGACGCCTGGGGAGGGAAGAAGGAGAAGGAGAAGAAGAAGAAGAAGAAGAAGAAGGAGAAGAAGAAGGAGAAGAAGAGCACTTGTGAATGTGCAGGCAATAAACACAAAAACAGGAAGCTCAACAAAAGTTAAGCAACATGCAATAAAAATGTGAAAAGCTCAGACACTCATCACACTGCGTTTATTATTACCATCACCATCATCATGGTAAATATTGTTGCAGGTTGCTGTCATGCATGCAGGAGAACTTAAGCTCGATGCATTTGCACGTGTTTGCAAAAATATCGACGACACTTGAACTCACCATTGCTGTACAATAACTGTAGTTTGTAATGTATCCCATTGTTAGTTTTTTCACTGGTTGGTTCCTGCAGGAGACAACAGTTTGTGAAAAATCAACCACAGCAACACAACTTCCCATCACAAGCCAGCACATGTCAGCGTGGTGACATGAGAAATATTTTTAAAAATATATATATTTCAGAAGAGAAGCAGCTTTAAAACGACTCTCTGTCATCCACTGAATTGAGTTTTTTAAATCAATATTACACTGACACCCCTCTTTTTAGTAACCCACTGCCATTTCAGAGAGCGTAATTTCGATACATGTGCTGATTATTGTACGAGGGGTGCGTGTATTTTTTTTTCTTCTTCTAAAAATAAAAACCCCGCTTACTTTTTCTTTCTCCACAAAGTCCACAAAAGCTGTCCTTTCGATCTCCACGGGCTGACCCTGTCTGTCATACAGCGCCAGGACGAAATGGAAAAAATTGGATTTTCTGAGGTTGGAAGGGGGCTGCTTTTCATAATGTGCCCGTGCCAAGCCGACACCGCTGCGGGGAGAAAACAAGAGACCATCTCGGTTAAGCACCGGACACCGGAGGATACTAGATGATGGAGCAGGCTGATGGAAAACATTGGGAGAGATGCGCGAAAAGCACGCTGGAGTATACGGGGGGAGATTTCTTGATTTGTCACAATAATGGGTAATCTGATGTAATGAAAGAAGGGAAAAGCCGAAGGGGGGGCATTTATTGGGAGACCGTAATTGATACAGAGTATTCAGGGGATTGAGGGGTCGATATGATGAGGAGGGAATGCGTGAGAAAAATCAGATGCTTTTTGGCATGCGTACCTTTGCGCGGCTGTGTTCGCATCCACCACCCCAGCTGTGTGCATCCAGGAGCGGACCGAGTTCAGTCCACCCAGCGGTTCCTCCTTCATCGTCGTCCCACCGCGCGGTATAGTTTCCTGAATCCCAAACATTTAGGACAATTTGCGTGGAAAAAAGAGCCTCCTGCGAAAATTAAAGGGGGGGAAAAAAATAAACGTCCAAGCGTGTTATCCTTTAGGGTTGCTTTTCTTTTTTTTCTTTCTTTTTTTCACGGGATAAGTAGCGAGAGCCGATTCAGACTTGCGAGGGAAAACCCGGTCCACAGGTCTTGCCTCCCTCTTCAGTCCGTCCGATGTGAACAATTCTCAAAGTGCTGTACTTAGTTAGAGCGGTATCCACAGACTGGAAAAGTGAATTGTTCAATAGACAAGATTTTTTTTTTTTTTTTTTTGTGTTGCTATTGTTCCTCTTTGTTTTTTTTGTTTTTTTTTCTTTCTCTCTCTCTCTCTCTTGTTTTTTTTTTTTCGTGCTATTCACAGAAAAATCGATGGCAGTTGTTTGTGTTTGTGGGTGATGCTGCTCTCAAAGTGCCCACATCCCTGAAGCACCCGCATCCAAAACCTTCAGGACTTCTTGTTGAATAAAAAACCCACTCCTGCAAAAAGGTGCTGCTGCTTTCTCCACAAGACAAACACAGGCAAAGGCTGATCACCAGTGGAGGTGTTCCTAGTACACAGGAGAGGTGGATAAGGGGCCCTTTCGCGTCGTGCAGGATGGATGGGAACATGCAAAACTAAGCCCTCTTTCCCCGAGGACTGAAATCTTTCCCGGGAGCCAAAACTCTAAACCCACGGGAGAGGCGCTGTCAGAATATGACGCGGACGGGGCGGGGCTTTGACCAAATATGGCGCTCTGACGCTTCCTGTCAGGCAGCGGTGCTCCACCGTACGGGTACAGCCCAATAGTGCAGCAGCCTGAGAACACTCATTCGCTCCACTTTTCCTCTTGCTTAGGCCCCTATATGTGGTGAGTGTGATTTTTTTAATGATATGGAAAGAATTCAACCGGGTGTAACCATCACACATAATGAGGAGAAAAAAAAAATATAATAATAATAAAAAAAAATCCATAATAATAACTCGGAATTAAGGATTCATTGCTGATGATATATTTTTTTTTTCTTAGCTGGCCTAATGATAGCAATTTCCGTGATTACTTTTATTATATTGGATTAAAATTAATAGTTTTTGACATATTTACTCGATTAAATTTGCAAAGCGTTATTACAAATTGACTTGATGAGGTTGTTTGTTCACTAATGTATCGAAAGCATCTCGATAGCTGCGTGAATACAAGGGCCATAAATCATCTTTCAATGATGGCAGATCATGTTTCTGCACAGAACTGATACATCCACGTTGTGCATTTTCTTTTCCTTTTTTGTAGAACTCTGCGCTGCGGGTTATTTTATTGTTATTAAAATGTGATTAATACAACGCTGATTTTCAGAGAATCAGACGTGATTATGAATCTATTAATTTGCAATCGCTATTCATCGAGAGGTTTCTTTTAACAGCAGATTGATTGATTTTTTATTTATTTATTTTTTTTCTGCTGGTGTATCGCAGAGCAAGAGAGACATTTCTTTATCTATTGCCGAGATTAACGTGCGAGCAAAAGTTTTTGAGAAAATCCAGATATAGTTCCTTAGCAACCGTGTTAATAACGTGGAAAAACAAAAGCCAATCACACCACTGTGCCATTTCCAGAAGATAAAGTCAGATCTCCTGACCTCCTTTAAATGGGCTTTAAAAGAATCAGAGCCACAGTGTCTCTCATGACATTAAACAAACTTCAGGAAAAAAATAAAATAAAAGGTTCTGTGTCTTTCTTTATTTCACGCACGTCCTGTAAGGAGACAAAAAAAGAATCAGTAATAATCAGAAACATCTTAATCATTTTTTAAAGAGCCACAACTGCCTACATGTCCGACTCTGTCCGAGAGGGGCAAGCGAGCAATTCGGTTCATTAGTGGTGAAAAGGAGGAGAGGATGGAGGGAGAGAGAGGGGAGGAGGAGGAGGAGGAGGAGGAGGAGGGTGCGAGGAAGAGAGATGTGTGCTATATCCTGAGCAATCTATCTAGCTGGTGCTGAGGGTTAATAGCTGCTGCCAAAGATAAGTGAATTATAAGCTGTTGCTTTCACCTCTACACAATCTATTGCCAAATTGCCCAGTCACAAAAATGAGGGTGTGGATTTTTTACTTTTTAAAAAATTATTATTATTAATAATATTTAAGGAGAACTCGGAGTTTCAATTTGTGGGGGTGGGAAAAAAAAATATGAGGAGAAACTCAAAGAGGGCCTTTGTTAAAAAATGTTATCTTTCTTTTCCTCTAGATGAAACAAACCGAGACGCATGTTGCAGGATGTTTTGTCTGTTCTTGCGAGATTGCAAATATCTTTTTTGCACAGAACTCACTCTGCTGTTCTTTCTTTCTTTCTCCCTTTTTTTTTCCTCCTTGCACAGTTTCAAGTCGCTTATTAGAACTTAACCCCTGATTACACGCACCAAGGCGATTTAAATCTGATTATCAAATTAGGAGACTTTGAGACAAATCCTCTTAGATCTGATACTGTTGACTGGAGAGGGAAAATGGATCTCCACACCCGTCACGTAGGTAACGATGCTGTCCTGAAAGGGAGTTTTAAACCGTATTTGACAACAAATGCAGCTGCCCCGCTATTTCAGAAGATATTAGAGGAAAATGAATGCAAATCTGTGTGCAGGAGCCATCTGGACGTGGAGAGAGGGAGTCAGCTGCTCCACACACTGAGGCGCGGAGCCTGAATCCGTCTCAGCTCATTCTGTGGGATCATCTGCGTGGTGGGCTTACAGCGTGGAAAATGCGCTCTCCATCATTAGGTGAAATGTTAGCATCAAAATAAAGGAAATGTTGATCCCCGTTTGTTTTAGTGGGTTTTGCGTTGCACGGAAACTTCGCACGGCCGCGGAATTAAAGCATCTTAGTCACATTAGACACATTTTTTTTTTTTTTTTTTTTTTAATCTCTGCCTGTTGTTTTTTTCTCGACTGGAGGTAAGTGATGGGTGACACAAGCGAGGGGGAACAAGTGCAAACTATTTGCCTGATCTCTCTGCATCCTTGGCCGCTTGTCAGCCAGGCTGCACGCTCATTCAAATGACCGCTTGATGACACGGAGGGGGCTGTTATCTCATTCTCCTATTCAGCGGCCACAATGAATGAACCCCCACAAGATTTGGGGCCTGACCATTGATATAAAAAAAAACCAAAACTCCTCGGGACGCGTGGCTCCCAATAAAAATGTACATGATGACTTCGAAGACCTCCCGTCTCGCCGGGACGAGCCTCCTCCGTATTGAGGGTGACGTCTTCTTTTTTGTGTGAATTTACGGGGCGAGGCCCTCATGATCTCCTTAAATTTGCATGTAAATGGCGACATCAGCCTACACGCGTGCCAGGGGCCAGCGGGCCTCCCAGATGTCAAGGCAAAGTCAATCAGCCGGCCGCTGCCCAGCTGTCCATCGATGCACTTTATTGGGACAACACTTTCATTATGCTCACCTGCATTGTTTCCTAATGAATTGATTGGCAAAAGAGAGGAGGGAGGGAGACAAAAAGAAAGGAAAAAAAAGGAGAGAGAAAATCTTATTAGCACCCACCAAGCAAGTTCGCTCACGGCTTTATCACAGAGGTTGTTTTAAAGTGATCCTTTTTCCATTAAATATTAATCAAATACGCCTACAGTTACGCATCATTCTTAATTCCATATGGAAGAAACAGGCAGGCAGCCCACTTATTGTTTACAGCAACACACTGTGCTGGTCCCATTGTTTGGACTTTGAATATTTTGTGTATATGGATAAACTTCTTTTTTAAATTTTATTTACGTGCATGTGACCACCGCGTAAAAAATGCAAATACAAATACAATTAAGCTCACCTGTAGCTTTATTTTGAAAGGGTCAACATCAGTTGATACGTGCGTGAGATTTTTCTCATAACGACGACATTTATGATTATTATCATTTCTAAATTAAATGAATAAAACGCCGGATTCCTCTTTGCAACCACAGCCTCCCTGCAAACTTCCTTTTTTTTTAAATACATATTTTATTTTATTTTATCAGGCCTAATAAATGCACGTGCGCAATTCGATATGACATATTCAAATATCATATTAAAATACAGTTTGCGCGTTATTTTTAATTATAGGGAGGTAAAACACAAATGGCCAAGAGTGATGAGATCAATCATGTGGGCTGCTCGTGTCAGGCAGTCGTGGCTGATAGACGGACAGCGCCCCTCGTTGGTTACACTTGAGATCATTGTGTCGATATGAGGCAGCTGTGTTCTTCAGTGACAAGATAGCTAAATCTCAACATAGGTTTATCTAACAGGCCCCCCCCACCCACACACACCCCACACACCCCACCCCAACACCACCACAGCCCCTCGAGCGGCCAACAACAACACAAAAAAAAAAACTGGGTGTTTAGCTCATGTTCAGGAAAAATTATGTCAAATAATAAAAACTATATTTTGGGGGGGGGGGGGAATCGTTGGGAAAATGGTCAGCGTGCACAGGAAAAAATGTAATTAAATGAAAATACATATTCATAGAGGAGAAAAGGGAGCAGAGCGCGTTGTTTTCCGTGCGTAAAACTACACTATTTTTATTTTCATGATATTTTTTTACGTGTCAAAATACATACGAGCACGTTATCCGACACGCAGCTGCTGTGACCTCACATTTCGTCACCAACTTCTGTCAGAGTGCTCATGTTAATTGTGTGCAGTGGTGAGTTCTGTCAAGGGCATTGCCCGTGCGCACGATTTGCATTTCCATTCTGCTGTGGAAATGATGAGAGAGTTTTCTGCGCGGTTTAGAGCCTCGCGGCGCAGTCTGTGGGCGAATTACATTTAAAGAAGGCGAGAGAAATTAAATAAGAAACCGAGACCACTTCAGGGCTATTAACATCTAAAATATCCCCTGGAAATTTAGACCAAAATACACATGACCACATATCCATAGCATACCTTCGCTCCCGGTCTTGATTGTGTCAATCAACTTGCTTTGTGGGGCCTGTCTAACAGAAAAAAAAATCTTTATTTAAAAAAAAAACGCCATTTCTCAGTGGCGTTGACTGACGTGAGGTTAATGTGATTATTCAGCCTTAAATCGGAACATTAACATATAATATAGGCGAGGGGCGCTCAGCAGAACGCCTGCATGTGAAATAAAAAATCTCACTCAGAAGGTCATTTAAAAAAAAAAGCTCATCAATAAGTATGATATGGGCACATGTTGCACGGAGCAAAGTGGCCTCCAAAACGGGAGGCATCAGCTTTAACCTTGTTTTTTTTTTTTTTTTTTTTAGAGCGCATGTGCGTGTGCATGGCCACACAGGCAGCAGCCCTGCGCCTCAGTCCTCAGGAGAACTTTAATTTGCCTGTTGACCCCTGTGATGGAGCTACTGCCAACTCACTGGGCCAACCTGCAGGAGTCCAAATACTCTCAAGTCACCCACAGCACAATGTATATATTTTCTACATGTTGCATCAGCGCCTCTCATTTGCTTTTTTTTTTTCTTGCTTTTTTTACTACAGGGATTTCCGTCATTAAGGGACATTCACGTGACGGTGATTGGCAAGGTGTTCTCCTGTAAGAGCAACGCAGCACAATTCATTACAGCTGAATTGTGATTTTTTAGTCAGAGATCCTTATTAATATTGAACTGTGTTACTATTAACAGAAATGTTAATTATGATGTCAAGACTGAGAGGGAGTCAAGGTGAAAGCTGCACGGCAATAGCTAAAAATAATCCGTGCCAGCCCGAGTACAGTATGATCCTGCAGAGGAGTGTTACCGGCAAGGGACCTTTTTGCTGCAACAAAGAGGTGGAAAAGAGGAAGTAAATGAATTAGAGTACAAGCCAGATTTTGTCTTTTGTTTCATCCACACTTGTCCTGTCCCTATTTTTCCAACCTCTCCCTTTTCCCTTGCTCGTGGAAGTGCTGCAAATTGTATAATGCTGGTCTTTGTTCTACAGAGTCAAGCCACATGAATAGCCGTCCTGAGCACACACAAAAACACACTGACAAACTGATCATCTTAAAAAAGCAACGCCCTGGTGCTCACTTGGCCTACTTTCCACGGCAGCGCTGGGACGTGGGAAGAGGAATAGAATTCAGGGGAGGATGTTCCTGCACTCTGGGAAACATTCAGTATAGCAAGTGTGATGCACATAAACATAGCCTTTGCATTGTCAACCTTAGACCGCATTTGCCCCAGATAACTAGTCCCCATGTGCTAGACTATTCTCTTTGACTTTGCAATTGAAATCCTGAGAAGATTATGCCAAAGCTAAAAGAGGCAAACTCCAGGGTGGGATTTCAATTGTCAATTCCTGTTGGATTTTATAGCATTATGACATATAGTACACCATCTGCTATGCTTCCTGTGACTAGGTCTAGGCACAAGTGCAGCCTATTGACGTGAACATCATTACAACTAAGACCTATGGCTCTGGATGGACAGCAATATTCAATCATCCATATTTCTCTCTTTACTCGCTCTTTAACGCGGACGCGTGGCTGAGCGCGGAGGGTCTGCAGGTGACACAACGCAAGGGTAAATTAGGCAAGGTGCGGGAAAGTAACCACTCCTAACTTCAGCTAAACAGACTTCCCGAAGCGCGAGATAATCTGGGGCTTCTATGTACACCGCCTAACCAAATGTCGACATCTGTGAGGGTGTGCATAAAGAAAAGCTCCTCGGAGAAACGGGGGATAATAATCTTAGTTCCCCTCACCTTCAGCTTGCCCATAGGGGTTTAAAAGGGAGATGAAGAAATCCTATGTAAACATGCCAAGTCAAATTTTCACTTGAAATGTGACATGGAGGCAAAGGCCAACCTTGGTGCATCACTAATGCGATTCCGCACATGAGTTTTTCAGTGCCCCTGGATGTAAACAACCGGTGTGCTCCGTCCATGGTGTTGAGCACTGACTCACTATGCACACTTTAGTATGTTTGCGCATCTTTTTTTATCCGCGACTGTACGTTTTGGTGCAATAGGTGAAGAGCCCAGAGAAGTCGACACAAAGCTCGTACACAACCGCGGTGTCGGCGCGCGATAGCTTCCACGAAAGTGAGTTTCGCTCTCCTGAGAAACATACAAAGTTTGAGCATCTGTTCCATCATGTAGTCTTTGTTGAGAAATTAAATATTGAACTGATCTAGTGTACCATGAATGTTTCACTCACATAGTGATTAGACAGACTGGAGAGGCAAGACATCGCAGCACTCTACACTCTATTTTAATATAATGTATTTGTTCTTCCTGCCTTTAAGTGTTTTATACACCAGATTATATTGTTGTTGCAGGAAAGGGTTCTAATTCGTGCTTCAATTAGCTCAACATGCACGTGTAACCCGAGCACACATACTAACGCACATGCAAATTTATATGCAGGGTTATGTATACGTGTGCACAAACACAATCATCCACTGCACACGATGAGCATTATGAGTGTAGTCTAGCTGATAGTGCACATCAATTTAATTGAAAAAAAAAAAAAAAAAAATAGAAATTAGAGTTTTGGTTTTATGGTTCAATTATTAACTTCCTGGCATCTGTTCTTACAATTTTATGTGTTAGTTTTTTTGCGAACCATATAGAAAAGAAAACATTTATTTAAATTGTTTTTCTTGTATGCTGTTTAAAATCTCTCCTAACATCACCTGCTCCAAATCAACGACTGTCCCAAGGGACGATTCTTCTTCTTTTCTTTTTTTTTTTTTTTTACATTTACAACGTTTCGGATTAGACGAGCAGACCGAGGTAACATGCAAGCAGGAGAAGGAACCGGTATCATCACAGAGATCATAAAATGGTGTCGTGAGTAGTCTTTTGTCCGGGACCATAGGAGAGTTCTGTTGCTAAAGGGAAGGACAAAAGCAGAAGGCGCCACGGGTATAAGGTTCCCCTGAGCAACAATGCTGAAAGTTTCAACTTGCAGCACATGGGTGTAACTTTAACTGGAATACTGTGGATCAAAGACTCACAAACAAAGTGGGTGGAAATGCTGGAGGAGTGTCTGTGCTCGAGTGAAGGACAGGTTCACTAGAGAGAAAGCGAGAGAGACCATTTTTGAAAGACGGACCAGGCAATCAAGGCTAATTACTGAGACTGTGTTTTGTGAACTCAAAGGGCAGCGTGATTCAATTAACAAAACTGATGTGTGTTATAATTTTTGCTCATTTCGAAAGCACAAAATCGCGCCGCTCGGAAAACATGTGGTCGAACAAGCTTATGAGACATAAAGCAAAATCAAAATTTAATTGAATTTAACAAATGAGATTTGAATTTTGTCACTGCTTCGTCGAGGCGAGGACACACAGACGATTCTTTAACATTCAATCCACGCTCCCGTCTTTGTCTGTCATCTCTTAGAGAGCGACAGAATTATTCACCTCTGCTTTCTTTAAATAAGAAACACAGCCTTGAAATTTGTGGGGCTTAAGGCAACTCATCAGGTTAGATCAGTGCAGTGTGGATGTGTAACCTTTACACTGCAGTTGAACCTGCACATACAAGTGTTATGAAAGGTCCCCGTGGCACTCTGCTCTTCTGACATGGATTTGAAGACTTGCCACTTTATTAGCTGCTAAGCCCCCAATACTTGTTCTATATAGTGGAGGCCTATGTTATGAGCTGGGATCTCATTGTCTTGCGTTATTAGAGGAAGAGTCTGCAGCACTCTCTCGTCGCCCCGAGAGAATAGCCCCGACTGTTTGGAGGAAAGCTACAAGTGCAATTTAACCCATCTTATTTACAATATGATCTGTTACAAGGACATCATTGTAGCAAGGATTCACATCTAATATATCCCCTCAATGTGATTCTTTTTTGTTGCTCTTGATTCAGGGGAGTATATTTTGTTTGATGTTCACTTGAGCCTTTAAAAAAAAAAAAAAAAATCTTGTATCTGTCAAGTTAAGAGTGGACTCGCAGGTAACTGCCAACTCTCGCGCTCCAGTTGAGTTTTTGGTTTTTGGATATATATTTCACTTCAAACTTTGGCATTTAAATCAAAACAATCGCTTTGTGCCTAAAGGTCAGGACCGCTAATTAATAAATGTGAGTGGACGTGGAGCCCTTCGTGATAATATCAACACCAGCTCGGGGAGAACAAGCACTTTGTGATCATCACTTGTGTCAGCGGCACACACTTGTCCTCCAACATGGAAATTATCAATTGCCGTTGAATAATAAGTGCCATAGTGCCATCTAGTGCACGCATTTGCACACTGAAGAATGACAGTCGCTGTGCACATAAAAAAATGCACACTACATACATGTACCTTGCGCACATAGAGCCGCACAGCAGAGGCACAGAAATGAAACGCGGTAAAGGACGGTGTACTACTTACGCCGGTCGCTCTTGTGCTTCATTGTGAGGTTTAACTACCCTCGGTGACCACAGTGAAAATTTCCACTCATGGGGGAAATAAACACGGAGACAAAGGTTCGTCTTCCAAGCCAGGTCTTTGACAACCCTCAGTTGTGGAAAGCCGCAAGGATAATCTCCTTCAGACAATGAGACTCTGTTGAAGGCTCTGCATGCAAATTATACTCTGCCATCTAAATTACAAAGACATACACAGACCTCAAGTCATCAGGCCTCATATCTCACTCATCGGGGCCTCCTGGCTGTTAGGTTGCCAGAGGATGCTATAGAAACAACAGAACAGAAATAATAAGAGGAAAAAAAAAAACACATGAGCCAAAACAAGAGTCTTGAATAATTGATTGTGTTTGTCTTTGCTGTTTGTGTGTATGAGTGTGTGTGTGTGTGTGTGTGTGAGAGAGAGAGAGAGAGAGAGAGAGAGAGAGAGTTAAGACTGAGGGTCTGGACAGAGCTTATGCCCCAGAGCAGAGCAGACACATCCACTGGCCAATGGTTTGTGTTAAAAACTGTCTGATGGACCAAATGTGGGGGGAAGGGTATGTTTGTGTGTTTGTGTGTGCGCACGGGGTGCAAGAGCATGTGTATGGGTATTTGCGTGCGTGCCTCCGTGTGTGTAAATTCAAACTAAATCACACGAAGACAGTAGCGGCGTCTGATCGCGTCAAAAGAGGCTCGAGCGCGATGTGTTAAAATCACGACTGGTTTTTTTTTTCCCCGGCTACATGTGAATAAAACGAAGTAAAGATTTCCAGGATAACAAATGTGTGTTGTTAAACGGCTCAGAAATAGGTGTGCTGTAAGATGTTAAAAAGTCAATATACCTTCATTTTGTCTGTGCTGGTAATGAGCCATATTTTCTGGGGAAAATGGCTGCTTCTCCGGAGGCACCATGTCTACTGAATGTGGCCCTGATCCTGGATAAAACAGAAGGCTCACCAATCAATCTCTCCAGGTTGCCCACAGCCAGAGAAAGCAGCTGCACCACATGTTTGCCTTGCGCGATAGCGACAAGTTAACATACGGGCAGCACAGTAACCATCCACAAGCAGCCTCTAGCTGTCTTATAATGAATTCCCACAGGGATGGGGAACTATCAGAGTCAGTGGTGTTACTGGAGGCTCGGAATAAAGTCAACACCTCTCCTTATACCTGATGAAGCTACGGCACGGCAGCACACACACACACACACACACACACACACACACACACACACACACACTCACCGCTCACACACACAGTCACAGCCACAACACTGAACTTGTAAAAATGGGAAAAATCTCATGTACACAACAATTAAGCTGTATGGTTTATTAAATCACAAATTGGGCTTGAGTCAAATGTTTCTGCTTCACACTGTGATGCTGAGTACAAACAGTTTCGTATCTTTTTAATAGGGCAGGATAAGTCAAGGCTGCAATTATTTTCACTTTTCACGTATGATATAAAGAAGAACAGACATTTTAGAATGCAAACGAAACGCAATTAAAATTCAAAAACACTTCTTTCAATAATTAGGATTCAAAAGCAGTGTTTAGTATCCTTTATTCTAACCTAGCCATTAGTATAGTGCCTATAACAGCACTACTGCATGCTTTCAAATCAAGAGGTGCTCATATTCAACAGATAATATCGACACCACCTCATCAGACAGCTACATCATTTCAGCGAGAACCACTACAAACTCATTCGCTGCAGCGTGGAACTACACCGGGCTCCTCGTGGAGAAGTCAGGGATGTTTTAGAGGTTCAAGTGGTTCTTAAAATAATGATGCTTTTTACAAAAACACTGGTGAACCATCTATTTTTAATTTAAAGCAAACATCCCCACGTCTACAACAAGTGGGATCGATACACAAGTAGCCGTCAAACGCTGCGGTTCAACAACACCGTTCAGCGGTATTTTAAAGAACATCTTTCAAATGTATAATTTATAGACAAATTAAAATGTTTTGTGAGGTTTTATGATGTCACATTCTATTTCAAATTTCTAAGCATACTCTTTCATCTCTATGAAGACAGTCTCAGACCATCCAACTCGTACACTACAGGTACGAGTTGGTCCTCCAACTACACAGATACACAGTAGATACAAGCTGACTGACCTCCAGGCCTCTGCTCTGCTTCTCCCCGAGGGACGCTGTGTGAGTGATGAGCGGGATGTGGGGCTTGGGAGAAACTGAGCAGAGGGTTTTGGTGAGGTTTGGTCCAAGTCCTTCTTGGTGCATCCCTATTAATTCACTTGCCACCTCAGGACAACCTGCAGAGGCAGTAAACAAAAAGTTTCAAAGAACTATGGAGACAAAACCATCGACTGCTGAGTAGTTATCCAACATCGGTGTAGATGCATAAGACAAATAAGACCTGTATTATTTGGTTAAAAATAATCCTTATTTTTTAATGATCACTTTTGGGGCGCTATGCTATTTAAAAAAAAACAAAGTAAAAGAAGAATATATTAGCAACTAAGCAAACAAAAGATCACATTTCAGCAGAATTAGTATTACTTTAGACGAGTGTTTCTCTCAACTGGTGCACCAAAAAGAACATATCTCTGTTTATTCTATTTTACGCACTGAAATGTGGCCCAGATATTACATATTCTCACACTTCATCAGCATTTGCCATTTTTGTTTTTGGAATGTGACTTTTTTTATTATTGCACATTCAGCCCCAATGGGCTATCCTTCTCCTCCCAGTTCTTGACAACCCCAACCCTTCAGAGAGCGCTGTTTACAGAAAAATAAGCATAAAACTAAAAACAACTAACATGGCTCTAATATCTATTTTTGTGTGTGTGTATATATATATATATATATTTTTTTTTTTTGCACCATGATTTTGAGCGCGTGCTCACAGTGAAAGAGATATTCATGGAACACTTTTGGACGGATTGTGAGCAGAACTCAGTCGAGCAGAATTTGAAAAAGTTTGTTCCCTGATTTGACATCCACCATTTGAAGACAGCAGTGCACACTGACTGATAGTATACCATGAAAGCGATGGGTTAGCAGATGGGATCAACCAAAATAAGCACTTTTTTCCATTTTGTTTTTAAATTAATCTACTCTACATCTACAGATAGATTTCCCATAACCACTGTAATAGCTTCCTGTATATGCATGGCATCTCTATGGCAGAGTAACAGGACTAATGTGCTGAAGTCAAGCCTTTCAGATTCGAGGACTTTACAGCAAATGATGTGGCCAGACATTACGACTCTGAAACAAAAGTGACGCATTTTAACTTGTGTTTATTTTAAGTTGACTTGACTTGATTCTTCAGGTTTTGCAGACCAAGCTGTAATGCATTAAAAACACACAAAATACATCTGTCAGTGTTGGACCAGGGACTGAAAAGTACAATACCCATCTAAAATCACCTGGAGTTCCATCATTTCCCCACTAGATGTCACCCACTGACCATACAATACAAGCCGGGGTGCTTGTAAGGTGTCATACAATTCAGAGTGAGGACACAGTTCACATCTAACCACCAACAACCCAGCCAATTCAAAAGTTTTACCATGAATAGTGTATATTTTGCACACAGAAGACCATGTGTTTTACTTGTATCCCTGCAAGAACTTCAGCAATGACTAATAATAAGCACATCAAATTTATTAAAAATATACCTGGCCTATGAAAATAAGATCTGAAAGAACATTTATGCCGTTATGCTTGTTAGCTTGTGTTTATCTGATTGCACATGCTCCAACTTTATTCAAAAAATACCTACATCCAGATGTGTACATTACATTTGTCCAACCCATCAGAGGACAGCTGGTTTGGCTTTAGGCTCATTAAGCATGTGTTAATAACGTGTAATCCAATGAAATACAGCAAGCAGAATGGAAAATAAAGACTAAAAGCACATCTTAATAATATGATGCTCAGGAGGATGGATGGAGCCAGGATGTGGCATGTGTGTATGACGTCATTTCTCCATGTACTGTGCGCCATTTTGGAAGAAAAAAAAAATCACGGATAATTTCCGTGGTCTTGACAGATCTGGACCCGAGTCTTCACACTGATTGTGGATGCTATCTATTTCCCCGAGCAAGCCGCATTGGTTGATTAGGTATTGGAAGCCGTGTACAGCAAGAGCTGCTACATGAAGCAATGGCGGGTAAGCTACTTTTGAAGGCAGGAAAAGGACCCACCTCACTTGGTGTGTGTGATGGCCTGAATCTGCAAGTTAGCTCGTAGCCCAACGTTAGCGCTGGCGAGCTAAAGTGGCTAGTTGTCAAACTGTGTCACTGTCAGGTCATTTTATCGCCAGACGAAACGCGGGGCAGATGCTGACTAACGCTGTGCTCTTTCCACAGGAGTTGCAGGAGGAAATGATTTTCAGTGGTGTTTCTCACAAGTGAAAGGAGCGATAGATGAAGATGTTGCGGAAGGTATGTAGCTAACGTTAGCTTGGCGGCTAAAGCTAAAACGGTGGGGAGCTAGCTGGATGGTCTGATGATGATGCTCAGGGGGCTTCACATGAGATGCACGATAGCTCGACTGTCGAGCGGGCTTTAATACAACACAGCTGTCGTGACTGATGTGAGCTGGTTTGTGGATCACTTGCACGAACGCCCTTTCCTGTGTAAATGACTGTATGTCGCTTGCTAGCTGTATGCTAGCTGGTGGCTAAGCTATTAAAGGGGAGCGACCGTGTCCATGACGTCAATGTGCTGCGTCCATAAATTGTCGAGTGACATCATGCTTGTTTTCATTCATTCATACATGAATGGGTGTGCGTGGTGTGCGTGTCTGGCTGTCAGTGTGCCTGCTGCTTCATTTCAGAGAAATGACATTAGCACCAGACTGCAGCCTTCTGTCCTAGCTGTCAACACAACTATCATCCGGAAAGCTGAGCTGTTCACTCTGATTCACTCTGATTTATGTCCACTTTCAGCCGACATAATCTCAACAGTTGAGTTCAACTATTCTGGAGAATTGCTTGCAACTGGAGATAAAGGAGGCAGAGTAGTGATATTTCAACATGAACAGGAGGTAAGATTCCCATCAAGTAACCGACGAGCATCCTCATTCAGTTTTGTGTTGCACTGACTAAATATACATCTTGTAACTTATGTCTGCAATATTTGTTTTCAGTCTAAGAATCGTCCACACCTGCGCGGGGAGTACAACGTCTATAGCACTTTTCAGAGTCACGAGCCAGAATTTGACTATTTGAAAAGTTTAGAAATCGAAGAAAAAATTAATAAAATAAGATGGCTACCCCAACAAAATGCTGCTCACTTTCTACTTTCGACAAACGGTAAAGGGTTTACTTTCTTATCTACTATCATATTTAAGAGTTTGGTGTGACCTGACTTCAACCTCTAATTTGAACAACTTTCTGTTGTCTGTTTTCATCAGATAAAACTATCAAATTGTGGAAAATAAGTGAAAGAGATAAACGAGCGGAAGGGTACAACCTGAAAGATGAAGATGGACGACTCAGAGACCCCTTTAGAATCACCTCTTTACGGGTTTGTTTCGTCACACATCAGACCTGTCTCATTTTTTTTGGACGTGGCTTTTAAAAAATCTTGTCTAAAAGCGCATGTGTTGTGTTTCAGGTACCAGTACTGATGCCAATGGATCTCATGGTAGAAGCAAGCCCACGGAGGATCTTTGCAAATGCGCACACCTATCACATTAATTCCATTTCTGTAAATAGTGATCATGAAACGTACCTCTCCGCAGATGACCTAAGAATAAATCTATGGCACTTGGAAATCACAGACAGAAGTTTTAGTATCCTTTTTCCTCATCAGAGAACCGATATGAGATGTGTGCTCTATAGACAATGCACTGTATAATCATGAAATGTAAGACTGCTGGTTCCTTAACAGTGTGTTCCCAGATATTGTAGACATCAAGCCCGCCAACATGGAGGAACTGACAGAAGTAATCACAGCTGCTGAGTGCCATCCACACCAATGCAATGTATTTGTGTACAGCAGTAGCAAAGGCACCATCCGCCTGTGTGACATGCGAGCAGCAGCGCTCTGCGACAGGCACTCGAAGTGTAAGTACCTCCATTGTAGTGCTTGAATCTTCAGCTAATCAGTCTGTCAGTGTAAACGTGCTTGGAAATGTATTAAATTAGCAGTCTATGTAAGATTTAGATTTCCTACTTGTCCCCGTTGTGTATATTGTAAAAAATAGATAAGGGTATTTTACGTAATGTGTTATAGATTGCTGTTTCAAAAGATACATGTCTGTTAGGGTAACATAAAAACCTTGCAATGTTAATGAAAGTGAGAAAAAATAGCTGGGTTCAATCCTTTAACTGGATCCACACCAAAAGTTAATGGGGTCTATTCTGGGCCAAGCTCCATCAATGGAAATCAGTTCAGTGGTTTTTGTCTAATCCTGCCTACCAACCAACCAACCAACCAACCAACAGAGACAGGTGAAAACATAACCTTGTTGACGAAGGTATTGGTGATGATGGGATTATTTCGAGGGTTTGTACCAAACAAGCATTTTCCCTTACATCTGGAGAATAGGATTTGTAGGCATCTGTAGCGTCACAGTGCTTCATTTGTAATTGTTCGCTGTGACTGATGTAACCTCTTTCTTTAATTGCACTTGGTGATATTACGATTCCGAACACATTTTGATTAATTGTTCAGGCTTAATGTGTTGCTTCACTCGCTAAAACCAATAAAAACACATCTTAATCTGGAGCATTCCCATGCTCGGAACACTTTGGAAAAAAATAAGGGATTGTGATGATTTCTCTTTCTTTTTTCAGTCTTCGAGGAGCCTGAGGACCCAAGCAGCCGATCCTTCTTCTCTGAGATCATCTCCTCCATCTCGGACGTGAAGTTCAGTCACAGCGGACGCTATATGATGACACGTGACTACCTCTCCGTCAAAGTTTGGGACCTCAACATGGAGAACAGGCCAGTGGAGACGTATCAGGTGCATGAACATACTTATCCAATGACTTCAAAAATAACTGACATGTGAGAGAAGACAATGAGCCCTACAGTGTTTTAGTGACAGCCTCACATCAAACGTTGTGCATTTTATAAAGACTAGAAAGATTTCTGTGATCAAGAGATCAAGGCGTCAGACGGTTCAACTTCCACAATACATCAGAACTTTCCCCTAAAAATATAACAACACATTTTTTTGTTTTTTATTAAAGCTAGTAATGGTTATATAAAGGTGTAAATAACGTACAAAAATACAAAGAATGCGATCCTTTCATCGAAAGGCATGCAGTCTCCTTGTGGCTCACAGAAATAGCCTCACAGGAGTGACTGCTTAGCTACACAATCTGCACTCACTATTCCCTGATGTGAAAACATAGGGTGAAACTGCAATACTCAGGCCACATAGAATTCTAGCTGGATGAGCTCACACTTCAATGATATCCATACACATAAAGGTATTAGACTCAAGTGAATATGTCGTCTAAGTGACATGTCTTGTTTCAGGTCCATGAATACCTTCGCAGTAAACTCTGCTCCTTGTATGAAAACGACTGCATCTTTGACAAGTTCGAGTGCTGCTGGAACGGCAGTGACAGGTACGTTTCTCTATTCTTGCACGTGATAGCTTTCCACTGGTGACATCACGTTTTTCTTGAAGCGAATGTAGACAACAATTTGAATCTTCTCTCTCCGTCAGTGCCATCATGACCGGCTCCTACAACAACTTCTTCCGAATGTTTGACCGCAACACCAGGCGGGACATCACACTGGAGGCGTCCCGGGAGAGCAGCAAACCACGGGCTACGCTCAAACCACGCAAAGTGTCCACTGGCGGCAAAAGGAAGAAGGATGAGATCAGCGTGGACAGCCTGGACTTCAACAAGAAGATCCTCCACACTGCCTGGCACCCCAAAGATAACGTGATAGCTGTGGCAGCCACCAACAACTTGTACATTTTCCAGGACAAAATCAACTAGAAGATTTGGGGCTCCAGAGGATAGGGCTTTTACCGTACCTGTGTAGTTAAGCCTACTACTTGTCTATCTGTATAAGAAGAAACAGCCTCGTTGTCCTCCTGGTGAAGAATTCGAAAGCACGTGTCTACTTTTTTTGCCACAGGAGGTTGATCTATAGGCCTGTTTTATTTTGAGTCTGAGCTTAGGTTGTTTTTGCCTTTGGCACCAGGGCAATCAACATGCCCCCCTGACCCAGAAAGCCCAATTCGGGTCTAATTGATGGAATGGCACTCCCTAGAGGTCAAACTCTTGAACGTTGGTGTTTGTGTTGACATTTTAAGCCTTCATTTCATGATTTAACGACAGAACTCTTGGAAGCCCTTAAAATGACGTCTTGTCAAAGTTGTAACATCATCTCAAAGATTTTGGGCCCTCTGAAGCACGGATTAATGGCCAATAAGCCTAACTGTAACATTCCCCCATTGGCCATGTATTCAGGCCAAACTACTGGTGGAAGAGGCCGTGAATTTGGAAAGTGGACCTGTTTCTTTTCTCCCCCTCCCCTCCTCTTACTTTACCCCAGTCAATACGGTGACATAATTTCACTGACTGTATCTACTCAAGTACACCTTGTCATCCACATAATAAAAGAAACTAAAACTACAGATGTGTTTTTAAATTTAGAAGTATGTATTAAAACATGTTTATTGCTTTGCATGTTTTTATGTTGTAGAGAGGTGGAAAAATGTCCAGTCACACCACTGTCTTTGAGCAGATCTCAAGCAAACTTGTTATGGAAATACTATTCGGGGCTACCAGTTTCAGAACCACTGTTGGAGACAACCGATGATGTGTTTGTGTCAAGAGATTAATTTCTAGTTTTTGACCATGTTTTAGGGTGCAGGCTGGAAACTACATGGCACAAGATGGGGCCCAGGACAAAGGGAATCTGCAGCCTTAATACCTACTTCTATCAGTGACAGCTACAAGTTATGTCCCCAAACGTTTTACAAACCTCATGTGCATTATTTGTAAATCCTATTTTATAGAGTTATGTCCTCATATACTGCTGCTATATGTGGCTGTCTATGAAAACACAAAGGAGGAAAATTGCACATCGTACAGTTTATGTGATAGAGTGCCTCCGAATCATGTAATAAGTAGGAAATTCAGACAGGCCTCATACATGTGCCCTTATTCATTTATTAGGGATGTCACCCAAATTTGAGCCGCGTTATTGCAAATGTGGATCTTATCTCCGTAGTTGTGAATGCAGAAATGAAGGTTGACTACACGACACACGAAACATATACTGATTACATTAAAACAAACACATAATAATGCATTGTCTTTGTCCATTGATTCCTAACATGGTGGCAATGTATTCACTTGTTTATTATTTTGACCAAAGTTCAATAAAATTTTAATTGTGTTCATCTGCATGTCTTCCCTTTTCTTTGTAGTCAAATCCATGTTTCTACACAAATCCATCAGAGCCATGTATGTTTTTCTAACTTTTATTTCGAGCAGGGTGAATAAAGTGGGCCACACCAGCAAGATATTCGACTTTGTTACAATCACAATTTACTATTGCATAAATAGAGCAATCAATAATGGATGCAATCACTTAAAATACGAGGCTAATGATCCCTTGGACAAAATAAAAATACAAGTGAAAACAATTCATCCATCTCTGATCTGAAAAAAAAGATACAGGAGAGTAAATAATTTTAAATCAAAAGTGATTTCTCATTGCAAAAAGAAAAAGGCAATGTTGACGGCATACATCAGTTCCCTAACGTGCAGATTTAAGGAGCAGGAAGCAGCGAAACAGTCATCTCCAGGCCAGGACAGGGACTACAGCAAGGAGGAGAGAATTGGTCACTGTTGTGTTCAGGTGCATGGTACACCATGAAACAGCAATGACAGATCCTCAACTCTACACAAAGGTGTGAGTGACGTGGGGCACTCAATCAAATTGGACCATGTCACGTGGCCACATATCCCTTGATATTCAGAAGGTCCCATTTTAAGGCATGCCAAGATAAGTCGAGTTAAGGTGACGTGGAGTCACAACACACCACCGCCCTTCTTAGTAGGTGTTGTGGGTGGTTAGACGCTTCCCAATGTATATCCTAAAAAGGAAAAAACACAAATGTAAAGTAAGTTCATTTATCTATACCTCAACATTATCACCATAGATTTCTACCCAGCAGCTAATGTAAAAAAAACCCATTTTGATTGGTTCTATAGGGGCGTATTACAAATTTGCGCTGTTCTAATTCATGTCAACACAGTAATACAAAGCATCCCAAGTATTTGGGACACACATAACGAGTGTCATGTACACTCTCAGGTTCATAGTGTTGCGCATATAAATAGTTCACATCACCAGCTAAATCACAGACACTAAACGTGAGGAAACATTAAAGGTTTTTACTGGCTATCCATCCAACCATTCATCCAATCACTCTGATCAATGAGCATGTGAATGTAGTCTGTGGTGATTTTCTGTGTTTTGGTTATCATTTTCTCTTCTATCCTGCATATAGTAGTGGATTCATGAGAGTAAATTCAAATGGCAAATGTAAATACAATTGTTGTCCCAGCACCAAAACACAAAACACAACACTGGAATCTACTGCTCTCAAATTGATTGACAGGTGATTTAATAGGTACACACACACCAGACAGCCACTAAATTATTCATGTTGTGATGGAGCAATTAAAGGTCTGTTTGCATCAGTGATGCTCATGAACCATTGGTAAACAGGTCTTTATTTTCATATGTGATTATTTAAAAAAAGAAATGTGTTGTTAATGGTTTCCATTATCATTGAAAATGAAAAAATACATACATTCTATGTGGTAAATGCTTTTTCAGGATCCATCTGCAATTGCTTCTACAGGTTCCCGTTAAGCGTTTTAGTTTTTCAGACACTGTAATTTGACCAGAGTTAGAGACTGAATGATGTTGCTTACCCTAGGCCGACAGCAAGTATGTGAGAAATGATTAATGAGGGAAGGAACAGCTTCAGAAAGTCAGCAGACAGAACGCCTCCCTTCTTCATGACGCTGGTGTTCCTAATGCTGAGAGAGGTCGAGCGCTTAGGGTACTTCAGCAGGAACTCCCTACAGAGAAGCACATTAATTTTTCAATGTTTTTGAATTCATTAAATTCAATGAGAGCCAGTCGAATGTCATTCCGACACATCTGCTCACACAGACATCTTCATTTCCATCTTTTTTTCATTCTATGAATTACAATTACAAATCATGGCATTAAATAAATATAATAGGATTTTTTTTTTTAAAAGATTAACACAGATTTAATACTTACAGCTGCTTTTTCAATCTGTTTAAATCACCATTGTTTTTCCAATTAGTAGTCATTACTTCATTATCAGAGGATAAGTTGTTACATTATGACAATTATGAAATTCCTAATGAAGTTTGACGTTTCAGTTCACTGATGTCTTTTAAGACAGTACCATTCAGTTTATTGTAACACAGTAAGATATCTTAGATAAGTATATGATAACCCTCTTTGAGGGCTCATTACAACAATATTTATTTGTATATTGGCCAACAGATAAATATTTGGATTTCTTCCTCATCATTATCAGTGTCTTCATCCGTCCCAAAAATCAACCATCAGTCAGGCTCGAGTTCAACGGCACACTATTGTGTAATCTGGGAATGGTGACGTTTACTAAGATAACAGCACCTAATTTATATTACAAAGTTAGTGGCGGCTACTCACTTTGGTGGACTGTTCTCAGGTCGACTCGACCAGTCCCAGATCCAGTCAGCATTTTTCTTCATCAGGTTCTCTACTTCTCGTCTCCTCTCTTGGAAGTCTTCATCTGACTAAAAATGGACAATTGATAACAGTGGATAAGAACACATCCAGCAACAACTTAGCTATCACATCACTGATATTTAAAAACGAGACTATGCTGTCAATCGTCATGCAGATTGATGTTTTACAACACCTTGTTGCAGGCATTGATATTGTAACGTGCACATGAGCAAAATTGACATCACAGGACATGAAACGTCAAGTGAGACAAATTAACTTTTTCACATTTCTAAACTTTCTGACAATCAGTAGTTGTAATCATTGTGACTTACACTTATTCTGACATAACAAGAATAGCCTCTATGGAGTTACACTAATCAAAATTAGTTGGGGATATTACAAAATAAACAATCAAATGAAACAATAAAATATCCCAATATCTCCCTAACTAATTTTGAGCAGTGTATTCAAGTTATCTGGGGAAAATTCCAAATGTATTCAATAAAATTATACATTTTCAGACAGTGGTACATACATTTTAATCTAGGTCAGTGGTTCCAACAAATATACCTGTGAGCTGTTTCCCTCTGAGCCTCGCCACAGAAGAAGTGGGGTCTGCGCTCTAAGTGGACTGTTGTGAAGAAAACAACACCACAACTCTGGTCACTTAAAACACATGTTTGGATACCAATTCTTGACAATCTGTATTGCACAACACATAAGAAGGGCACAGACTTTGCTTCCCTATTTCATCACAGACCTGTTGCACTGAGAGCTTCCTTTGGAGCTGTTTCGGCCGGACTCGTTCTGTGCATCTAGCAGCATTTTCTCCAGGTCCCCCTCCTGGATGGCTGTTGGGATTTGCTCCTGGCTCCCGTGATGACTCGTACTTTGAGAGCCAGTGCCACTGAAATGCAGCTCTACCCAGGAGCCTTAAATCAAACAACACAGTTGTTACACTCTTTTTAACAAACACTGATGGATATCCAGTATAGTATCACTTCCCTACACTAGACTGGGACTGTATGTCCTTAAAGGTGGGGTAATTACAGTAGAAGAATAAACAGATACAGCCTGTCCCTGGCTTGAAGGCATTTTGATTTCGCAACGTTGCATATAAGCCCCATTACCTAACTAGGTCAGTGAGCTGTCCTCTTTTGATCTGCCCTCGTTTTAAAGATCGATAAAATAACGCTTTAACACTCAGCATTATTCTAAGCAAGTTATCTTAATTTCTAGACTGTTCAGCTCAGGCTATGTTAGCTAATTTAACGTTATGTACCTCCTGTTTACTAAACTCAGCTAGCGCTAGCATCAACACTGACTGCTGAGCTAAGCGTCAGGCAGGTTTTGTCGTGTTTACTTTACCTTGCAAACTCTCGTCCGACGAATTATCCTTCTGGAGAGACATCGTAGCGATATGTAATCTCGGAGGTCCACTTGTTAGCGCAGTCTTGGAGGCCTATATGTAAGCGAAATGGTGGCGAAATCTATGTCAGCAGCTGGAGCCCCAACTACCACAATAACAATGACGCAATATTGTGTTTATCTAGAGCGTGATTGGCTGTGAAAGGGGCACGCGGACCGGCCACAGCGCGCATGCTCGTAAGCACGCTTTGCAAAAAGCCTAAATACACGTGATTGCCAAATGTCATCGGTTTAGCTCCACCATTATATATATCAACGACAGGGAGGCATTGCTCGTGTCATATTGTCTGCACTTTGATTGAACCTTATGTATGATGGCAGTTCCACACACCTGTCTGCAGGTGGCAGTCAGAGCTCATACCTCACCAAGCATGCAGGGTGTAGTTCATACACCACACCTGACATTCAAATTCAATAAATAAATAAATATCACAATATAAAATTCAATATCAAGCAGGCTATGTGTCTATTGCAGAGTCTTAATGTTCAGGCTTGTATTGATCAGCATCAAAGAGTCTCAACAAATCAACAGTATTTATATTCTTGGCTAAGGAGAATAGAAGGACGTAAACCTTGTTTCTAATGATTTCTTTTAATTAACAATCCCACAAGGGACCTTTGACAAGGTAAAACAAACATATTTATTGGTCGTGATTTCTTGAAGAGGCAACTCCAAATTTGAGACCGGCAAATCTAATTATGTTTGTACCACAGAGATTAGTATGACTGATTATTATTGCAAAATTAAATTATTTCCACAATTGAGGGGGCTTATTATTCTGGGGTGAATTGTCCTTCCTGGCAGACCTTGGTTTACACAGAATATACGAGTCTTAATGGATCATTTCAAAATAGAGATAAATTATTTGGGTAACCATTAAAAAGTACTTACTGCAGTTTTTCTCCTTACCAAAGAAAAAACAAGCTTGCACAAACAGGGGATATTAATTCAATCCCCTTTAGTGCTACATCAGGGTTTTGCTTGGCAATTACTCTTATTTTCTGTACTTATTTTTGGGGTAATTTAATGTTCACATTGCAATTACTGTAAACAGTAAGTACACGTTCTCTATTTTGTCACATTATTGAGGGAACAGTCAATTAAGAACCATGTACAGTCAGTCTCAATAGAATACATACTGATTGAATCATAAATAAAAAATAAAGATCAATTTTCTATATACCCACTAATAGAGAAAATATACCTTTTGTCATACTGCACAAAGCAATACCTGGCCAGACGGAAACCTCATTCACAGTAGACATATCCACAGATAATAGCATTGTGAGGGCCAGTAATCACCACAATTTCCCCAAATTCACGTCAGTGCCATGACAAGGCGTATGGAACTGAAACTACTCAATGCCAAAAAAGTAGGCAACTCTCAAAACAAAGAAACCAATAATATGAGAAAGGAAATGATTTCTATATTCCAAAAACAAAGCCTCTATATTTTAATAACTAGAACCTCTAGAGAGTATCATGTTCAGTGTTGTTCAATGTAGTCAAAACTACGGTGTTAAAACATTTTCAGTGATGTTGTTGATACGATCAACACTGCATATGTTTATGGTGCTCAATAACAACTAAATAAACATTTATGAAAGCAGAAGCCATAAAAAATGTATCACAGTTAATATTTCAAATGATATTACATTCTGTTGGTGTAAGTTGTTTATATTTTCATGTAGTGCTGTCAGAATTTATGATGGAAGGAATACTGGCAGTAATTTTGTTAAGTGTTATAAATGTTGTTTTCCACTCCACATCCCCGCTCTCATTAAAAAAATGTGCTCACCAGATGGCATATGTCCCGAAACGGATGCATTGTACAGTGTTAATACCCCACTATTGCTACATTGAATTGTCTGCCATCCCACGTGCACCACATGGCTTCGACTACAAGCCTTATTTAGATTTCAGCACAGAATTTGATAAACAATAACTACAAAAGATACCATGAAAAACACCTTTTAGCCCTTTTATTAACTCACAATAGCAATGTGTACTGGATTAAGCAGTGCCACTCGATGAATAGGAGGAAGTGGCCCCCCCCTCACCCAGGCCATTAAATTAAATCAGAAATTACCGTCTGGAAGTCTATCCCACGATCACCACAGATAACCTACCATTACCAGAAATAAAGTTGGAGCGCAGAAAAAAGGAACCCAATCCTTATTGTTGGCTATAAGTCAGTGTCAGTTTTGGGCACAAGAAGAAAAAACACAAATGTCCCCTCATCTCACCCACAAGCCATTCTCTACACTTGTAACGTGTAATCAACAGGTTGGAAATTAAAAAAAAAAAAAAATGGATGTAAAGAGGTGAGGTACAACACTTCACAGTAACACACTCAAACACTTTAAAATGGTTTGTACATCATGTAGGCCTAAACCTTCTCTGAGTGATACTCAGTTCTGTATTGACTCCACTTTTACAAGGCGTGGTAATGTGTTTCTTGGAGACATACCCACATGGTGTACTGTTCATCAGTTCCATCAAGGAGAGCAGCCATTAATCCTTTCCAAAGAAACTTCCTCCAGCACCTGTTGGAGGATACCAAACACCAATGGACTGTAGGCTGTATAAGACGAAAGAGGTGTAAGATAAAAAAGAAGCTAAGAATATAATTGATAAAATGCCAATAAGTGTCTATAAATGGTAAGTCCAAATTCAGTGCTTTTTTGTCTGAGAGGGATACCAGTTGATGAGCTGCCCAAGTAAGCACGATTAGCCTAATCAAAAAATCAGAAATTAGGCTACTGTCTGGAAGTCTATCTCACAGTCACCACAGATAACTTACCATTACCAAAAATAAAGTCGTAAAGCAGAAGAAAATGAAGTCCTGCTCTGCATCAGCAAGATAGAGAAAGAATTCATTTTACCCGAACCCTACAAGGAAATCAATCATTATTGAGAGTTATTAGTCAGTATCAGTTTTTGGCACAAGAACAGGGAACACAAAGTGTCTATAAATGGTCCGAATTCAGTGCTTTAGTTGTCTGAGTGGAATAAATAGCGCTGTTTATGGGATTATAACTATGCAGTGATAAATCTACATTTGAGCCATGGAGCTTCCTCAATGTTAAAGACTTTTTGGTCAACACTTATCACTATTTTGGAGACATTTTTTCAGATTCCTGAACTTTAGTAGGGAAAAATATTAAACAGAATAAACAGTATATCTACTTCTTCCATAGGGTCCTCTTCAGCACACACTACTCTTATTTAATATGTTTATACCCTGAATATCGCACTCATTTTTCCTACTGGTAGTGAGATTTGCCACTTCCGGCAGCCATTTTATTGCAATTTTGGGAAATTGACTTAGCTAGCATACGTTAGCTAACGTTGAATACGTAGCTTCATGTTGTACACCGATTTTATTTTATTCCAACGCTATAAAAGGTCTCTCGGGGATTCAGGAAAGCTGTGAAAAACTCCGGTAAGTGTTGTCAGACACCAGAGAAGATTTTAGAACTTGCTTAAACAAACGCTAGCTCTTAGCAGCTAACTTTAGCTAATAGTCAATCAAAACGTCTCAAGTGCAACTCAAGCAGGGGCTAACGTTAGCTACAATGGGGTCATATACTTAATTATTTTATACGAAATACATCATTGGTCTACAATCATTCATATTACAATAGTGATGATTCAGTTATTCTTTAACACCCCTTTATATTTTTGTTCCCAAACGCTGGTCCTCATTAAACGTCATTAGCGTGTCGGCATACATTTGGCTAGCTAACATTATCTCCTCAGTTACCACTTCAATTGCTGTTAGCAACAAGGACCACAGGCAATATCAAAAACAAAATGTTAAAAACAAGCAATTACCTTTTCAGGAGTGGAAAGGGAATTTTCTAATGCTTGACGAAGGGACTTCTGTCGATTCAAGTCATCTGGAAATAAAACACACCATGTGCCATCTGCTGACCTGTTCAGGTAACTTCCACAACACACCAACCTGAATCCACACTGACAGTATGAGTGTAGAAGAAATCATAACTACATGTTTCAGAGAAAGTAAATATTTTACGATGTGTACTTATTGCAACCATTTCTCATAATTTGAATGTGGTCACAGGCTCAGGTGCATCAGCAGGACCACTCTAATATCCACTCCTATGCTTAAAAAAACATTATTATTATTATTATTATTATTATTGAATACCAACCAAACTGAACACTGAAAATTGCTCACTAAAATGTTCCTTAAGGAATTTTTATTAGTTTATTTTATTTATTTATTTTTTTTACTTTTGTTGAGTTTTACAAATGTAGTAACACTCAGTGGTTTAAATTTAGCCCACCATCCCGCCACAAATACACAGCGTGTTGTCTTGTCAAGAAAACTGGATTCCAATGACCGTCCCTGACATCCTGAGATATTATTTTTACTGCAAGTAATAACCTCAGATGTTGATTTCTGCATGATGTAACCATGTCATGTTTTCACTTCAAAATAATGTGACTTGTGTTTCCAGTGTCCACAACAGTAGTCAGAGGGTTTGTCCTGTCAAAAAGAGCCAAACAAAAAATAAATAATAATGCTGACACAGACACAACAGATGACAGGGTGAAAAAAAGAGAAGCAAGGATTCCATAGAGATGCCCCAGTTGATAGTGTGGTACAGCATGGTCTGTCTGTGCGTAGGTGTGTTTACTGACATCATATTGAGGGATGAATTGTTGTCCGCAACAGCTGGTTGGCGGAGACAGATAAAGTACAGTGACAGTAAGCTGAAGATGGTGTTTACTCTGTGTCAGTACGCCTGTATGCAGCTGATGTCCTGTGTTTTGCCGAAGTGTGTGCATGTGGATGAGAGTAGGCCAGACTGGAATTGGATACGATCGATGGCATAGACAGGGCAAGACGGCTAAGGAAGAATTATAGTGTCCGGAGCAGGAGCTTTGCCAGAGCTTAATTTGGTATCAGTGAGGATTCACTGCAGAGCATAGAGAGCATTGATGTAGATGATGCATGAAGTTTCACAGACAGCAGAGTATCTGTACCTGTGATAATAGCAAGCAAAAAAAAAGCAACATTTTCAAACTTATGTCATTCTTTTCAATTTAATTTGACCTTATTTGTGACAGATTTTAAGGTTGATACTGTTCTGACCAACTGGTGTGTTATCCTACACACTTGTTTCCATTGAATTTATATATCTTCTTAGATTTTTGAGGTCATGGTCATATGTTTTTGGACAGTATCACCCCTCTGCCCCCTATTTTTTCTTATCGCTCTCTAACCCCATATTACACACTTTTTACACAGATTTTCGTGTTTATGAAGGAAACATTGCAGATTATTGTTTTTAAAATGCTCAAAATGAATAGCCAAAACAGACCCAAAAAACCTGGAGCACCTAATTTGTTATACAAATATTATATGAGGAATTATGGACTAACATTTCAAATGTCATATTCTGTGCCTATTGTGTATACAGTATAATACTCCTGTTCTGGTTGTTGCTGGGATAGATACTTTAACAGTAATTACATTTCTGTCACATTCTATATATTATTATCCATGACTCTATCTAAATTTTTATAACATTTTTGGAATGGCATATCTATTTATTTATTTATTGAATCATTTATTTGTTTATTTTTCATTTTTGGCAGTACTGGGATCTCCATAATATTTGGGGAAAAAATAGGTAAAATATGAAAACATGAATAAGTAAAGACTATGTTGTCTTACCCAAAGAATGAACTTCCCTTTGTTGATAAATTTGATATATTTAGTAAATTCCACATGATCTATGTGTTTTGGCTCACTGAAACCCCAGTGGGATCCTCATTCCTCTGGGATCTTCTTTAGCCCCTTTCAGATGAGCATGTTTTGCTTTTCTGGATGAGCCAAGAAAATATAACAACCTACGATCTTTTTTTTTAATCCTAAATACTTATCACAATAATCCCTTTATCGGGAACTGCATATCAACATGCCCTCTAATATGTGCAGTCTTGGCAGGCAAAAAATAAATTGGCCTGCAAGTCATTCAGAAAATATCCCTGTTATCACATTTTTGTACTGGTGTGGTTTTACATTTTTTAGGTCATGCAAAAAGGCAATCATCCTCTCCATTCTTAGACAGCTGTAATTAAATGCATTAAACACAATTTAAAAAACTAGGGGTTGAAGCAAGATTCATTGAGAATAATTTCCATTACAGATGCAACGGTGAGCAGAATGAGTAGACAAAGTAACAGAGATTGCATGAGCCAAATTAAGCAGGACCTTCCTGCTGCTGTCATCCCTCAGAATATAATTTGATTATCTCGCATCCTTATCAATTCAAGGGGGAGGAAGTATTATACGCATGATGCATTGTGCTCAATTCATAATGAATGACCCAACATTCAATTAAAAACACTCTATTCATCACAAGCTATGATTTAAACTGGTTAGTATGGTTTCGACGCGTCTGTCTGACTCTGTAGGATCCCGCCTCGCCAACCTCTGCATGTCTGGGATGTGGACTGTTTCCATTGGCCTGCTTGCTCAAGCCTCTTTGAGATACATGACTAGCAGCTTTAACAATCACTTATTGAGTTGTATGCAGGAGAAATTAGAAGGAAATGGAGAAGGCGAGCTGTGTGAAAGTTGTGGGAACTCTTGCCAGAAGCATCTTATAAAGTATGTTTTTATAAGCTCTTGTGTCACAGCAAGCATAAATCGTGATGCTCTCAAGTGGCCTTTTAGAGGGGCAATAAATCATGGTCGCAGTAAAGTGGATGTGTGAGTGTGTACACAACTAACCAAACTGTTTACAGTTGTAACCAGACATAATTTACAGTGACGTGAAGTGAGGCATAGAAGATTGAAGTCCAAATTTAATTTAGACATTACAGATTATAAAACATTCAGTAACACAGGATTAATTTAATATGTCACCAGTGTTCTTGTGGTTTAACTAATTGAGAGATATCGCCGTTGCAGCTCTTGATGAATTTCTGTGATTTTTTTCTATTTCATTTGTCTTTTTGGCCAATGGGTATTTTGACATTTAATCTCTCTATTGCTCGGCGAGTATGTGCTTTAAAAACATAATGAATGCCTCTTGTTGCTCAAGCATAGCGAAAGACTCCATTGTAGTTTTCATTTTAATTAAAGGATGCGTTCAGATTGCAATCACTAAGCTTTAATCTTAGAGGAACACATTGACGCGCAATCGAAGAGGGCCAAGTCAAATTATTTTAAAGACTGTGTTTCATTTTTGTTATGGTACTAAATGTCCCATATGGTGGATTGCTCAGCATGAGCCTAATATAAATGGCTACATTGAAATTCAAATGTTCCAACAACAATTGTAATTGATTGATTTTTTGGGTCACTCTTCATAAGTGCTGTAATGACAGGGACCACTTATGTTTCCCAATGCAGTTTATACATATTGATCCCAACTGTAAGCATCAGTGTCCCAGCAAAGCCTCGCAATGTTTAAACAACTTGCGGAAATGGCTTTATCTTGCATAAACTGTCTTTGCCGCAGAACCTCGAATACAAACGTTTTCTAATATTTCTCTCATCGGATTGTTCGTGGGAACTCAGCAATACATAAGGTCTGTAGTTCACCATTTGTGGTGAGTAAAAGATGTTGTATTTTGAGATCCAGAGATGTGGTTGAACCCAAACATGTGTACCACAGGAATCTCAAAACACCAGAGTCCCAGAGAGCGAGTCATGGGAATCATCTACTCACTGTACTGTATATATATGAGAGGTGGTTAGTGGAAAAGTTTGCTAGTTGAAGCAATCAGGGATGACACATTTACTTTATGTTATGTTCCCAGGCTGGTTGAAAAGTCTTTGTTGAATCAAAGTCAATATGCAGAAAGGTTATGGTGTTGTGATGAGAGTGCTAAAAAGGAGAAGAGACAGAGGAGATGGAGTAAAGGAACAGAACACATTGATAACCTTGTGTTGATTTTAACCTCACAGTGTCATTTGCGGCAGCCACTCATATTTCTATCGCTGCCTGGTTTCTGTTTGACTCCAGGGGATGATTTAATGATATCCTGATATGCAGGGCTATAATTCATGATAACCTGCATTCAATATCGTTGTGCCATGGTCCACACCTCCTAGGCATAATTATCTTTCGATGTAATTGTCTTGTTCTCATGCTTGTTATGATGAGTGAAGAAGATAGTTGGTGGTATGGGAATACGACGGTTACAGATGCAGTGTGCTTTCATGTGTTCTTACTACTGTTTGTAGACTACAGTTGTACAAAGACAAATAGTTAGAAAGGTCACATTTACTATAACTATCTGCTTTTCTTATTCTGATGGCAATTACAGAGAGAGAACATTAGTTTCTAAACAATGTGTGTCATTTTGGGGATTTCATCTGATGTACTTATTGCTGCCATGAGCGTGACTCAGTTTTCAGTCAGTATGAAATTATTGGCCATGTTTGCTCACATTATTTGTAACAAACTGCACAGTGACTGTGTGTAAAAGAAACTATTGCACTCCAATATGGCTTTTATTTTGAAAAATGGTTGAATGAAGCTTGCATGTGCAGTGATGTGAGCCTTAAATATCTGTCTTTGTGTGGCCAACATTGTTTTTTCACTGTTTGTCAAATCAAACATCTGTCAGGAGATTATCTCTGACTGATACATTTAAATACTGTAACAAAACAAATACACACACACACACAGGGAAAATGTTGTTATTCATGTTATCACAGTTATACAGTGTCAAAATCTAAATGTAATGGTTGTCACAATGTAAAAGAAACTGCACAACAGACATTTGTTGCATTATTTAATATAACAAAACAAACATTCACTGATGTGGAAGAACACAAACTGTTAAAACACAAAGACACATGTCACATTTTTCAAATATTCAGTAGATATATTTTAATATCTTCTTAACATAATATTTACACTGATATGACCCTTAATGCAGATGACCAGAAATGCTGTGAAGTGCATTCATAAACATCTTATTTATAACTGTCTTCTGCCCCTTTTGCAAAGGATCTTTTTAAAAGACCTCCTGAAGTCATTATTGAATATAGTGTATATAACAGGATTAAGTGAGCTATTGCAGTAACCCAACCAGAAAAACATATCGAACAGTGTCTTTGGAACAAAGTCAGGGCAAATCACAGTAGTAAGTATGTATGTGAAGAAAAAGGGGGACCAGCAGAGAACAAACGCTCCCATGACCACAGCCAGAACAAATGTGAAGCGCCTCTCTCTGCGCTGCCTTTCTTTCCACCTGCCCACTCTCACACAGGGCTGCACCTCTGGCTTCACCCGAGCCACTTTGGTTGTTATTATACCCCTCTTCTTCATTCGGGAACACAGGATGGTGTCATTCCCATCAGACGAGGACGGCTCTTCCTCCACATCGAGCCCAGTGACCTCTCTACCCTGACCTCTTTCCACCTCCCCCACTTCTCCCTCCTTTCTCTCTAGGTTGCCAAATTCTTTTTGCTTCTCACCTGGCGGGTCTCTGGTTCTTTTCTTGGCAATCAGGTAGATTCTTACATACATCAGAATCATGACTGCGCAGGGTAGAAAGAAAGAGGCAATGCTGGAGAAACAGATGTACCATTTTTCTTCAGTAACTTCACACTTTTCAACAACGGTCTTTTCATCAGCGGTATTTTTCTTTTTAATGAGCGGAGGGAATGAAATGAGGGCTGCCAGTACCCAAACTATGAGTATTGTGCATTTAACCCTGCGCGGTGTCCTTCTCAGGTTGTACTCAATGGCTTGAGAAACGGACCAGTATCTGTCCAGGCTGATGGCACACAGGTGAATGATGGATGAGGTGCAGAAGAGCACGTCCAAAGCCAGGTAGATTCCACACCACACTTTTCCAAAGTACCAGTAACCCATCAGTTCCTTCGCTAAAGAGAATGGTATCACCAGGGTGGCAAGCAGGATGTCTGCACATGCCAGAGAGACTAAAAACAAGTTCTGGGGTGCTCTCAAGGCTCGGCTTGTGGTCACAGCAATCACTACCATGACATTGCCAAACACAATCATCAGAATGAGGATAACCCCCAGGATCGTTAGAGTAAACTGCACAGTATAAGGGTGCTCGTTAGGCAAAGTCTCATTACTGCTGTTGGAGTTAGGACAATCCATCACGATGAGCCGTGGTTTCGATGATATTGACTGAGCACCGTCTTTTAAGGAGCTTTGAAAAGCGGCGATTGCCAGAAGTCTGTTAGTATCATCCATTCAAGAGCGCAGAATCAGAGAACTGAGCCTCTTCGTTTTGCTCCCTGGAAGATATTGTTGAAAAGAAATCTTTGCTTCTGTCAGTGAAAAATAGACACCATCTGAGAAGAATTACGAGAAATGTTTCTTAACATTAAAAAGACAAAAAATATATTGAATTGACTTGAATTTATTCCCACATCAGATCACTCAAAAATAGAAATAGTCTTTTAAGAAGAATTCTTCCTCCACCAACCATTCAGAATAAAAACTTGCATCCCTTGGAAGACATTTCATAAAACAGACTTACATTGCAGAGAGAGTGCTGGCTCAGGCAGATCTTTTCATCTGTTGTGGGTGAAGAGGAGAGTACGTCTTTTATATGGGTTGATCTGACGTTGAGGATCTGTGATGCTGGCTCCACTTCAGTGCGAACGGGAATGGGCGGAGTTCATCTGCAGCAGGAGATTTAAAAGCAATTTGGTGAAGCTCCCAGACCCTGAAACCATCGGCTGATTATGACTTTAACAGTATTTGTGATTTATTGGAGTAATATCTGCAGTCTATTAAATTACAATGGATTAAGAGTACACTCTATATGGCTTTGCGGTTCATGAACAAAATGTTCAGATATATCTTCAGAGGAAATAATATTTGAATCTATATAAGATCAGAGCCGCTTAGTGAAGAAATCTGTCACTAGTAGAGCAAGAGAACAGCAAGAGCAGTATATTTGAGAGAATAAAAGTTTCAGCTTGACAAATGTTTGCCTTACTGATAACAAAGCATAATAAATCAAAGTGTGTGCTGAGTCATTTTAATCTACTCAATACACAAAAAAACCATTAAAGTTTCAGTGTTTCTTGGACTGAACTAGTCAACTACACTGCAAAAATATGCTGCTGTACGATATTTATAGCAAAGTTTGACTCATGAGTGCCGTATAATATCATACACTGCTGAGGAGAACATAAAAGGAGAACTCCATCTAGGGATGTCCATGGCATTATGTTATTGTAATAGTCTATCAACGTGCTGCTTTATTTAAAGTTGATTCAAGCATGTCAACCAGCATTCATTGACAGCCATCGACTTTAGGATTGTTATGTGATTTATCTAGCGCTCAATACGTGATTTTTACCATAATGACTCAATGATATTTATTCATTAGGAGCATTAAAAGGCTTTGTGTGTAAAGAGATAAGCATCTCAGTCCTCTGAGGCATCTTGGTGCTGTACTCTGGTCATTAAAATTAATACTAAAGTACAAAGTCTTGTATGTTCTGTTTTAGCAGATTTTGCCACATCACTTGATCCCTCTTTGCTTGTAACCACTTAATACAAAGTCATGTCTACATGTGGCCATGTGTACTTTAAAGCTCCTGTTTGTAAGATGGTAAAACTGACGCTTTGGGTTTCCCAACTCGTCAGATACTGACGCTTTCAGATGGTGACCGACCCGACCTATAATCCTAAAGCGTCAGTATCTGACGAGTTGGGAAACCCAAAGCGTCAGTTTTACCATCTTACAAACAGGAGCTTTAAATGGAATTTAAATTGTTTTTACATCCTACTGGTCCTACTCCCTTAGTAATGATCTCATGACCACTCTCGCGACCTTCGGGGTATCTCAGCCCTCTGTTTGGGAAATCCTGTGGCGTTCCCTCAGTCAGACACCACATCATATTTATGGAACCTCAAAGAAAAACAGCTGGAGTAGATGGGGACTTTTTTACTACATTAAAAAAGGGTGTAATCCAAGTCTCTGGAAGCCCAAAATTGATTGAAAAGACATTATTTACACCCTCGACACACTTTAAGTTTAGCAGCTACAGGGTGTAAATAACAATCATTTTTTGATTGAGGGGCCTCTCAAGCTGTTTGGAACCATTTTATGAGTGTTTTTTATATGAGTAGATACATTTTTATTTGTGTGTGAGCTCAACCTTTTAGTCAAAAACTCAGTGATTTTTCATTATGGGTCCAATACTTGCATGTACATTTTAGCTGAGGATGATTCTACTGTGAGCAGTGCCGCAGGGGGCGCTAGCGAGCTGCTCTTCCGTCTACTTGACGTGATCATCATTGCTATCGCGAGAAAACTCTGTCACGGGCTTCCGGTTGGAGGAGAGCGTACTGTTGTTCTTTTGAGCACCCATTATTGGCGATTTTACCGAGTTTGGCCTTGAATGATTACGGTATTTATCTGTCAAGAACATATATACCGAGGTAAGATTACACACTAACACATTTTTTGATCCCCCCTCTGTCTATCGTAGCTAGCATTAGCCGTCTTACGTTATACATATGTCGACGAAAGAGGGCCGAGGGATCTTGCTAACCGTGTTAGCGTTAAGCTAACGTAAATGTTGTGACATAACAAGCAAGCTATATTATGATTTCTCGCTAGATTTGTTGTAGCCCATGTTCATCTCATTTAGCGTTTAGTAACCGAGCTATTTGTGTCTATAGGTTATCGCCAATCTAATATAGCTTTTTTATTTAAGTTGTTTACCTTAAGCTTATCGTACGTCGTATGTTAATACAGCTAAAGCTAGCCAACTTTTCCAGTAAACTCCTTTTTTTTGTCAATACGCAGATGTCGGACGACTTGATGAAACAGTTGAGCAGCTACAAAGCCCAGCTACAGCAAGTAGAAGTTGCTCTATCCACTGACCCTGAAAATGAAGATCTCCTTAAACTCCAGAAAGACTTACAGGTTTGTGTGCTTGTGTGAATAGGATGCTTCGTGTTGGATTTGTACATTACTCGTAAAGCGAATTTCTCATGGCTGGAATTGTATGGAGGCATAAAAAGACTTTTGTAATTAACTGACTTCCAAATCCTTAATAAATCAAGCTGCAATGATAAATTAAGTAGTCATCAATTATTAAATTAATCGACCACTACTTTGACAATTGATTGATCGGTTTGGGCAAAATTTTAAATAGAAAAAAAAAGTAAGAAATCTGTGATTCCAGCTTCTTAAATTTGAGTGTTTTGTAATTTCTTTACTCCTCTATGACTGTAAATTGCATATCTTTGGGTTGTGGACAAAGCAAGACATTTTAGGGCACCATCTTTGGCATTGGCGAAGGTAGACATTTTCACAATTGTCTAATATTTTGTAGACCAAAACCACTTATTGATTAATCTAGAAATTAATCTAAGAGTTAATGACAAGGAAATGTATCCCAAGTTGACCTAAATGTAAGCACTATCGTATGCTGATAAATTAAAACTTAACTGAATCTATTGCACTGAAATATTGTACTCTGAAAACTACCATGCTGCATTTATGTAGTTTGAGTGCCACTATTTATAGTTTTACTTGTTAAAAATAAATTATACTTTGGTGTCAACCTGCCTACAAAAATCAAAATCTACCCCAATTTTTTTTGTTTAGTGCCATAATTTATTTTACAATGAATAACTTATTTTTTGTCTTTCTCTTTTTATCCCATGGCCTGTACTGCTAACAAAAAGGGGGGGAATTTAGTATGTGCTCCATGAACATCTGACCCATTTTTGACTGTGTTTGTTCAACAGGAAGTTATCGATTTGACAAAAGACCTCCTGACCTCACAGCCCACTGAAGGTGCTTCTACTACCCATGGCTCAGAAACAGTCCCTGTGAAGCTCGGCTGGAAAGTCGGAGACAAGTGTATGGCTGTGTGGAGTCAGGATGGACAGTGAGTATCACCAGCCTCTTCTCAGAAAACATTGCATGCAACCTCAAACCTTGTACTGAAGCAATGCAATTTGAGCAATGGTTTTATATATTTAGTTCTGTCCACACATATTGTGTAATTGGTTTTGATCATTTTATCCTTGTGGTGAATTATGTATAGAAATGTCCTATAGTCACATATTGCACATATTTTCCATCTATTATTATGTATGAGTGTTAAGCTTTACTTATTTAGCAGAGCTTGAGTCTTTGGCTCATACTCACCTGCTTACAGACGTGATTCTTTGACAGGGTGTATGAGGCTGAGATTGAGGAAATAGACCGAGAGAACAGCACTGCAGCAGTTACCTTCGCTGGATATGGGAATGCTGAAGTGATCCCTCTGCAGAACCTCAAAGCAGCAGAGGAGGGGAAACGTTCTGATGAGGATGGAAAGCCAAAGTCAAAGTATGAACAAAACTCTTGTGTTTCGCTCACTTAATGTACATGCTCATAAACCCTTACTTAAATCATGCTTATTAACATTATAATGAAAATACTAGGATTCAAATGTATGATCTCACAGGAATTACTTCTTGCTGTGGAAGTAAAACGTTTTTAAATGTTATTGCACACCCAAAACAAACTCCCTCACTTGTTGCTTTATTGTCTGTTTAGTCTGATGATTGGAAATGTGTTTTGATTTCCACTCTTGCCTAAAACGCACAACAATTTATTTGACCTTACCTTCCACATCTTGTGTAGGCCTGAATCTATATAATGTTGGAAGGCTCTTGCAAATGTTATAACTATAATTCTAGAAAATAAGCATAAGCAAGAAGTATTCAGTAAATACCACACTTTGCCATTCTCATTTTGCCGTATAATCAAGTCTATATTTTTTTAAAACTGGTTGCACTGTAGACAATTGGCAGTTTCCCCTTCATATACTGTACACATCAAAATAAGTCTTTTCTAGGCCAGGTGCAGCTTAAGCACTTGTTGATTTTTGGGTAATGTCCTAAACTAATATTTAAAAAGGAAACTATCATGGCAGCTCTGGAAACCTCAAATTTTAAGTTATTCTATACATTGGGCTCACTGTTTTTATTTCATATTTATTATAATATGTTTGTGATTGTCTTTTTCTTGTCTGTCTTTCTAGGAAAGAGCAGATAGCAGAACAGAGAGAATACAAGAAGAAGAAAGCCCAGAAGAAGGTGGCGAGGATGAAGGAATTGGAGCAAGAGAGGGAAGAGCAAAAGTCAAAGTGGCAACAGTTCAACAACAAAGCATACTCAAAGAACAAGAAAGGACAGGTACGTTTTATTTTATTGGAGGCCTGAATTAATGTAAGTGTAGTGCTGGGAAACCTGTGGTGCATTGAGCCACGGCAGTGGACTATAGTTATACTCTGTAGATGTCACGTTTCTTGCATGATGTTAGTTTCCACAGCAGCAGGTCTGTAATGAGTTCTCAAATGTGATCAATTTAAATTAGCCAGGCATTAGCTCAAATCTGTGGTGACCACTGTCAAAGCATGGTGTGCATCACGTTGCAAGGTCAGGTGATCTGGTCTCGCTTACCAAAATAAGGACCGTGGTGTATCAAAACAAGGTGGTGATGTGAATTCAACTGCTCGGGTTCACAATACCACCAAGTGTGTAAGTTGTGATGGAACTTGTATGTTGAAGTTCAGTTGAGGATGGGGAATGTGTGAAGAGATGTGAGCTACTGCAGACACTCAGCAAACTGCAATTTGGATTATTTAGTAAGTGCTTTTGGTTTGTAATAGCCTTGCCACAATTTAAAAGGCCACATACTGTGTAATTGGGAACCTCTGCTGTATAAGAACCAGTTTCCTACCAAGGATCGTAAAAGTTTATATCCACCAGTATGTTATAGGGACACTCAAATGGAGCCATAGCTTGTTCAGCCAAGATGTAACCTTGGACAAGTAATTGCAGTTCAAAATAGCTATTGTTCCTAAAGCATGTAATAACTGTCAAACCGCCAACGTTATCAATATGCAGGTAATGGCTGTAGCCAAACCTTCTTTGTTGCTCACGTTCAATGGATGATATATATTTCTATGCAAAAAGGTCCCTTTTGCTTCATTGTCATTTTTTAAGATTTAATAACCTGTTATTTGGACACACCTCCATGGTCAGTAAATCAAATGTAGAACTACACCTGTTTTTCAGGGAAAAATGCCTTGGTTAATATTAATATAACTGTAACTTGGTTAAGATCGAGCAGATGTAGACAACAATTCATTGGAAGTTGGAAACATCGAAGTACATCTCTTTGAGATTTAAAAAAAAACTAAACTGAGATTCTGTCTTGATCTTAGTCAAAAAAAATGACTGGTAAATGAATCCATTCTCAGACCATACAAATGTAAAATTTGGACTTCAAATGGGTCAGACTGAAACTTATGGTTCTCCTAAATCAAATGATGTATGGCACTTGATGCTCACTGCTAGAATAGGGTGAAATATCTTAACCGAATACAGGAGTCAGGCTACACAAAAATTGTTCTAGGTACGAAAAGTAAAACTAAACTGTGAATTCACACGGTTGAGAAATTCAGAATGTTGGCAGACACCAGAGCTGTGGTGCTAACCCACCCGTAGTCCTTCACACTACATGGTATTGAACCCTGCTGCATGGTATGTGGCTGGTGGGGCAGGTAACTTGAAACTTGTGGCCTGCTGCCCTTGAATTACTGCTGGAAGATTTTATGTAGCTGTAGTAAATGTAACAGACCATTGCTATATAATCATTAATTATTACTGTTTTCTGTTTTTCTTTCGTAGGTAAAGAGGAGTATATTTGCATCCCCGGAAAGCGTAAACGGAAAGGTTGGAGTGGGGACGTGTGGTATTGCAGACAAGCCTATGACCCAGTATCACGACACATCAAAATACAATGTCAGACATCTAATGCCACAATGACCTCATATATTGTGTATATAATAATCCACTGTACACTAGCTGTATCGGTGTTTTCCATTGTGTTTATACATGATTTAAGTTTCTCAAGTAAAGAAAGCTTTGAAAGGAGTTGCTTGCACACCATTGTTTGAAAAATTGATGTAGGTTTCTTATATATTATGTAGGTACAACAACAAAACATCGAAATGGAGGGTATTTTCCCTGTATATGAGCAAGGTCACCTGTTGTGTAAGAACAGGAAGTGTCTTTGCAGGAAATCCATAGAGTTTGCTGCCTGTGTCCAATTTCCACCGAGGCCAAATACTAAGATGTGTACAAATATACACCTGTAGACTTGGGTTGTACCATTCAATCTGAACCCTGGTATATTGTGGAGGAGTCTGAACGTTTATAATGGTGTTCATTTAAGATGGCTGGTTTTTAAGTTTCCATTTCTGTATATTTAACAGTGAAATAAACATTGTTTTGTTTTCAGTTTTTTAATACTTGCTTTCATCATTTTGACTGTTTGGACAGTTTAGTTTAATTGTGGCTCTGTCAGGTCCTGTAGGTGGCAGTAACGATTTGTACAATTATTATTAAATCCATTTCAAGAGCAGCATGCTGCAACTGTTATTGCAACTCGTTTTTCCTTTTAAGTTGCATGATTTCATTTGTTTGACATGTTCAGCTATTAGATGCTGAATGCAGTGTTTCATTCAGAGCCGATTGATTATGTACGAGATACTTTTTTTAGAACAAAATTTAAGCCTGGCAACAGTTGCAGTCCATCAGTTTAATACAAGAGACTGAAGTTAACAACATTAATGTTAGGCATCAAAAAGGACAACACTAGTTAATGTCTGGGTGGTAGAAGTTTATTAAGATTCCAGGGACAGTTATGAGGAACCTATACAAAGTATTAGCAGGGGACCAGCAGCGCATGTTTCGCAAAAAAGTCACCTTGGATGGCTGATTTGAGCACGGGAGAAAACATTCTGGGGTGTGCTTTGACATACTTCCTTAACAAAAGTCTTTTTCATAGTGCATTTTATAGTTTCCCAAACAGGTTGGGGGGAGAAAATACCTGTTACAAGGAACTTTGTGCAAGAGTCATATACCCATGTTAAGACACAATTTGGTGGTGATCTACTTAGGACTTGGACCAAAAAAATGCAGATAAATGGTCTTATTGAAATGTCTTATTTGGTTTCATGGATTTTAACAGGTCAGCAGTGCAATTCGGTGTGTCAAATACACATTGAATTATTAGTGGGAAGCCTCCAAATTTCAAGGATTTGAACTTTTTCCTGCTACAATACAAAAAAGATACAGTATTAAACATTTAAGTAAAAACCAAAATTGGTATTCTGTAGTGTTTATGTTCATGCTACAGACATTTTTTAAAGACTTGTCAATCCAAAGCACAGTACAACATGATTAGACAAGCTACATTCAACACACATGCACCATAGCTTTTTGTTTTTTTAAAAATCAATTACAATCATTTTTACTTCAGATCATTATTATTATCATTATTATTATTAACTGATACCACAACCGGAGCAAGTGGAAACTAGCAAACTGCAATTTGGTGTTGGACGGACAGAATAATGTGCTAAACACAGCCAACATTCAAGATATACTAAAAACTAGGCGCATTATTGCTTGAGCCTTGTGCTTGGACAAGTGCGGGATAGCTTATAACTGTCTAAAGTTGAATTTGCACACAGTGCGAAAGAGGTGTGTCATTCTTTTAACAAAAAAAAACATTTGAGTGATGCATTAAACCTGTAGCACTGTGTATGCTTCAGTGGGGCTTAATTGTCAAGTCATTTGGTAAACATAAAAAAAGGGTTGTTTTTTTTTTTTAATTCAAGCATGACCAAGACCTAGCTACAGTAAAATTAAATATACCAAAAATAAATACTATAATCATATGCAAAATAAATTAGAGGAACGGGGGTGGACTACACCACCTGTTTGGATATGACTGTATGACGGTCAGGAGGGACGCCACAGGGATCAATGATGGTTGTGGGTCTTAAAGCAGAGGTTATAGAAGTGTAATAAACATTTTGGAATGCTGACATAGTAGCCCTTGCCACTGGCTTGTACGCGGACAAGAAGTGCCATCTGGATATATCATCCAAAGAAAAAGGGGCAAAGTTTTTACAAGGCAAATGGAGCAGACGTTCCCAATGGTGAGCTTCTAGCTGGTATTGGGTATGTTTGGGTTTTCTTGTTTTTTTTGCTGGTTTCAGAGGATCAACTTGACTAAAGGTACCGTTTACCCTTCAGTGTTGAACACTGGTGCGGACACGGGTCCTCTACAGGATCAGTATTGGGTGCAGGTATGGTTGATTCAAGCTGGTAATGGGTTGTGGGACATTCAGGTTATTGTCAACTTGGAAAATGAGGAAACTGTATATTGCCAAAATTTGAGGCTGTTGTGTAAAACGTTTCGTGTAGAGGAAGCCCCTTGGCTTTTGTAAGGAGACATTTTAAACTTTTTAGACTGAGTTGAACATAAGGCTGGTTCTCAGGGTGGAGTAGCTCTTTCATTTGTCAGTTAAAGGTGGGAATTGAGGCTGGTTCTTCTGAAGAAAGGTTACCTAAACTGTGGGGGGGAATGGAGCTGTAGGCTGGTACTTTGAAGGTAAAAGCCATAAAAGACTGCAGCTGAAGTGAGAGTATAGGCTGGTGTTTCAAGCAGAGAAGGCCAGTTTTAGACTGCAAGTTGAGTAGCCCTCATCACTGGCTGAGCTCTGCCGGCTGCTGTGGTCGTCCAGGTCACTCGCACCACTGGTGCTTACACTGTCCATTTCTCCATGGGAGAACTCAGTGCTTTCCACATCGATTTCAATCTCCTCTGTAAGAAAACAAAGAGAAACGTAAATGAATACAGACCTAATATTTGAAATTTTGCTTGGATATGTTTATTGGGTTATAGATACTTGAGGAGTCTAAAACTCCACTGAAACTGCAAAGTTTTCACTCGGATGAAGGCTCCGATTCACTCACCTCTGTCAGACTCTGAGCGATCAGAGTCCATGCGGGAGCCCAGGCTGTCTGTACGGACCCTCTCCCGCTCTCCATGAGTCTGCAGCTGGGCTAGCTGCCTCTGCAGATGCCTCTGCTCCCTCTCTAAGGTCTCCAGCTGGTGCTGACTCCTCCGGTCCATCTCTTCAAGTTTCTAAAAACGAGTGAAATGCAAAAGAGTTAATTATACTCTTCTTACAGAGGAGTCAAAACATAATCAAGACAATCAACGTGTGTGAATCCAGTGTGACATATTTGGTGTTTGCATGAATTAAATCAGACCATTATGACAGCGCCCCTGTAGATGCTCCTCATTATTAACATGCATGAGAAGATGGTTAGCTCATATGCAGTGATGTGAGGCCCCCTGTGCCTCCTAATAAATTATTCAACACACGAGGACTGAAAGTTGCTGGTTGTAGAGGAATATCTGGTGTCTCTATGAAGTGGACGTAGTATAACGATCACTGGATGAGAATGCTGGAATCATTTGGTCATGGTTTACAAATCATCTTAATCGTTTTACTTCCTTAGCTCTTGTATATTAGTATCATGTGTATTATATTTATTTTATTATATATTATTTTTACTGTATTATGCACTACTTGTATTAGTAAATGCAAGTCAGAGTAGCACTGCTTTTTCTGTCACACAATACAGGGCGTATTTTTTAAATACTTCCTGCAGTCATGAGCTCACTGCTTGCTGCACCTGCACCACCCATTTTACCCTCACACACAACCTCTGGTTCCAAAAATACAACCCAGCAGCATCCAGAAGCCACATTTCCTGGACTTCCAACAGGCAAGTTCAGAATAAACTGTCGAAATCATACAGTGGGTACTTTATCCATTACCCCCCACTGTGATAAACTCCCAGACTGTTGCCAGGATTGTTTTCTTACTTAAGCCCTCAAATCACCCGTCAGCTGCCTCCCATTGCTAGAGTCTGCAAAGACTTGGCTTAAAAAAAAAAATCCAATATTTCCAAACCAAAAAAAAAGTTTATCTGGCTTTGACTGTAGCCATCAGGGGAGCAAGAGTGTTGAGTCTTGGATGTTTTACTGCTTCGCAACCATTTGTGCCCATTGCCAGTCTCATGCAGTTTGGAAACATTCAGCGGTCCATTCAGTTCCAACATTCAGGACAGTCATGTTGCTCTCAAGACCAATGGCCAGTGGACTATTCACATTATCTGTTAGTCTGAAGGACCTCAGTTGCCAAGGCTCAGAATCCAATAAATAACCGCAACCACTAAATGGAGGTGTCCTAATGCTAGCCCAGTTCATTTAATAGGGTTGAGGGGAGGGGGGAATTGGGAAAGTTTCTTAGATGCATAAACAATTATGTCTCCAAGTCAATAATCTGGAACTTAAAAACCCAATTCTCAACATGAAGATTGCCCTCTAACAGTTCTGTAAGACTGTGCGTTCCTAACGGCTGAACCGGTTGGATGGTGAACCTTAACCGACTTGAAAAATGTGTGTCGTGGTGCCTTTTTTGGGCTAGGCTATGTCTTGAGTTTTGGTGAGAATGGCTGAGCAAAGCAAATAAGAGTAAATCAACCTTTCATTCAATCATATGATATAATTGTTTTATTATCGCATCATAGTTGCCTTGAATCAGATGTTTACTTTCATGGAAGGGAGGCCAAACAGGTTAGCTTTTCTTCTCTAATCCTGGGGTCAGCTATGATTGTTAAACAAGTAAGAGTGCTGTTATGTCTTTATCGACCTACACCCTTTCATCCAGCAGTAGGTGTTGAAGTAACACACCAACAAATATACTAATGGCAGCTTGCACTTCAAGGAAAAAACAAAGTGTGGGCCATCTAGAATGTGAGCTAGGAGAGTAAAACACAAATGTATCTCATTAACAAAAAACAGGATCGGTCTATTGTCTGGTTAGGCTTACATTACGTAAGATATCCAGTTCACATACTGTCTCACATAGGAATCAAATGGACATGTTATAAATAACAGCTGTGCTTTAACTACTGTCATGGGTCTAAATATCTGCAGTGGAAAACAGCCTGTTTTAGCAAGATGACTGTTTATGGTTATGTTCCTACATTAGCACATGGTCAGTCAGGACAAAAAGCTGAATTTAGCCCTTAATCCCATTAAAGTACCACACTACAGAGGTTGCTATAGACTACCACACCTTGATATGTGCTTTGGCCTTGTTGAGCAGTCCCAGTGTGGTGTGTCGACTGCACTCTGGTCCCAGAGGGATGAGGGACTTCAACTTCTCCAAACACAGCCGTAGATGTGCTCGTCTGTGGGAAGAGACACAAGCAGAAGGGTCATTTCTCTCTAGAGAGAGCAAACATGGAATAATGTGCAATATTTCCAGACTAATGCATTCTCGCTCCTCATGCAATTTGATTTGTATCGTGATAGTTAAGACATATAGCTATTTGACTGGTACTGATCGATTCCAATTAAGATGCCATTAATTCGTCTGTGATGAGCAATGTAACAGTCATAGCATTCAGGCTCAATTAGTCTGTTTATCCATTTTGCAGTTGCAGTTATAAATTGGTTCTGTGTGGCCCCAGACTCAAAAGCTACTGCTGACTCTCTGTTTCTGGGGCCTCTGGGCCTGTGGTCAGAACGAATGCAGAAACTGACAAAGGACACTCACTGTGCTTTCAAATCATAGAGTAAAATGTAGGTCAAGTTGTGATGTCATCTCTCCTCTCTGCATTGGCCACCATTTAAAAAAAAAAAAAAAAAAATGCGAAAGAAGCCTTCCTCTTGAAGATGCCATTTTTTTCTCATCACTTGGTGCATGTCTCACACCAATATTCATACACGCCTGGCTTGCCTTTGAGGATTAACTGGGCGTTTAGTTTTAGGATAAATGTGTCCTGACATTTGTTTCCTGCTCAAAGCAAAGAGCTGCCTCATCCTGGAGCAACACAAGCAAGCTGCTGTTGGATTTTGCAGCTGAGAATCTCTCAGGAAGGAGCCCCGTTGTCTGGAAACAGACGGTTCCCGTTTGCTGACTGGGGAAATGTCTGCATGTCCTCCAGGAGCAGAGCTGCTACTGAGGCTGCATTACACCGCCCGTTTATTTGCCTTGCAAAAATGCACATTCGCAATCATTTACAAAAGGCTGCATTTCTGAGTTGTTGATAAAAATGCCTTTTTTCTAAAGACCTGCAATGATAATAAGCTGATTTATAAGCCTGCAGTACATCTCGGTGCGGTCACCATATTTAGCATAGCACCAAGATATGCAAACATGGCAGAATGGAGAAGGCTCTCGGTTTATCAGCTCGAAGCTCCATTTTGAGACAGCTGGCTCTTGAGATAAAGGCCCATTTGCTAGAGCAGTTTGAATACTTTGGGGATTTGTCTTTGTGCTTCTTCGGCACGTTCACACTTGGAACTTGTTATTCATACGAGACAAAACTTGATTTAAGTGAGATGGAAGTATGAATCTAGGTTGACTGCCCTTCTCATGTCTTTTGACTGTTTTTGTCTTAAACATTTAGATGGCCTTTCTCAGCCTTGTCTCACTCACCTATTCTTTTCCAGTTCATTGTGTGCTGACCTGTTGAAACCATAAATATAGAAACAAAACTCTTATTAATATATTACACAACCTACGTGTCCAGAGCAAATCAAATAGCTGCATGAACTAATGCTGCAAATCACACTGTATATAAATGAAGACAAACATTAACATTACCTATTGTGAAGATTGTCCAATTTCCTGTTCTTGAATTTGCGCTGTTTCTGTTGGTGTGCAGTCTGGCCCGCGGGATATGTTGAAGCGTAGCCGTGCTCGCATTCTGGTGATGGAAAAAAAAACAGATCAAGAGGATTAAATAGACTGTGCAGTTTTTACAAATGTGCTACAAGCAATAAGGCTCCACGAAGGCTTGGATTTGCATGATGCATGTGACCTGATTTGGCCTGAATTCTAAATTGCATTTAAATGTGTGACCGAAGGCAACACGTGTGGAAACCTCAGTGAACCCTCATCAGGAAATCTTTATACCAGCACAGTCGTTTCCAGTTTTGATACCAATGCATGTTTCTATCATGAGAGTAGGAATATTTAGTGGACACATATTACTTCTCTACAGTATCCCAGCTGCACTACATTTCCCATGAACCCCACCAATCCCAGTAACATGCGACGTCAGACATGAACCCGGCGCGCGATTGGCTACCTGCAGTGACTCTCGCGCTGGGAACATGCGCCCCGACCAATGACAACTTTACAATTTGTTCCATGTGGAAACCATGTGAACAACACATACAAGGAAGCAGCAGCAGCTGCTCCTGAAAATGATAGGTGCGCGTTGAATCGGACACTTTGACGGGAAATAAGCTCCTGACCGCAGTTTGTTTGTGCAACAGGGTCCGTGAATGCGATATTTGTGCGGAACATCTGAGCGGAGCAGCGGTGACAGAAGCTGCTGCAGGCTCGGATTAAAGATCAGATCGGAAATGAGCTCTCAAACCTCCACAAATGTCTACACGCATTAACCTAAATGTGCACATACGCGACCCGGTTTGGAACAATAAAGTCACTGGACCGAGACTGTTCCGGTTCGGTTCTGCAAAAACAAACGACCGGCAGCAGATCAGTCAGCTGCAGGCTATTGTTGCAATAAAATGCAAAGTGCTTCCTGAATCCAGACTGTAGGCTACCTGTCCACTTCTTCTACAATTCCCTCACATGTAGTCAGAGTTGGGTCGATTAGTCTACAGTTCCCCCAGTAGCAGGTGAACGATCGCTGGCTGATCTGGGGCCAGTTCATCTTGTCCGCTGCGCGTCTTTTGTCGCCTTCGCCTCTATTGTTGTCTGCTCGGCGCATTACGTGTTAATATCCCCTACAAGCCCCCGTGTGTTTACTTACTTCCGCTGCTCTTCTCGACATTTTCTATGTAATTTGCCGCATCGAGCAGCACTTGCACGTTCTTCATGAAAGTGCCGATTTGGTCCATTGCGGAACATTTGGAGTATAAAACGTCGCTGAAAGAATAGTCGGACATCTCTCCGAAATCCTGCTGGTCCATGGACGCATCAGACTCCGACAGGACCTCTTCGGGTTTCAGCTCGCTGTGCTGTCGCATGTACTTAACCATTTTCACTTGAGGCTCTTTTTTTTCTTTTCTTTTCTGCTTTTTTTTTTTTTGTTATGTGGGGGGTTTGACAAATAAAGCGGCGCTGAAACGTGTTCTCCTTGTCCCGTCTGTGAGCTCTGAGCCGATGACTGAAATGAACTGGGCTCGATGGAATTGCAGTCCTTAGCCTCAGCCACTTGCCCTACTTGGTGGATAATCCCTCCCACTATCGCATGCACATTGCATTCATTGTCAACCGTGCCATGATAAATCCTCATTATCAATACTGCAGGAGAGCAACACATAACGCACATAAACGCCGGCTTTCATTTGGCGGAACAATGCTGCTTTATCCCAGCCGGCATTAATATGGGAATAATGATGAGAAATGAGGAGCCGCCTTTCATGTTGCACACAGCTCCTGTCTGCAGACTGGGAGAAAGTGAAAAGCATAAAAGGCCACATGGCTAAAGATGGCATTAGGTCTGATGAACAGTGCAACCTGGATATCAGGCGCAGGGTTGATCTCTGCGCTCAGGTGTGTGATGGGACACTTTAAAGGTGCAGTCTGTAGTCTGAGACATTTTGAACAGAAAGGAAATATCTTTATTTTTTCTTGTTATGCCTATAACCAAACAAACTCTTTGTTTTCATGGCTGATAAACTGAATAAACAAACTGACCTTAAAGGACAATTTGATACTGTTTTACTTTGTTTATATGTGGCGGACCCTGCCACCTTTCTGTCTTCAAACAATGTTCTGAGGACCTTATTTCCTTTGAAAAAAGCTTGTTTATTCACTTATGGAAATTTAAATATTTCTGAGTTTGTATTATCACCTCACGTGTTTGAATTTCTTCCCCAAAACTACAAAGTGCCCCTTTAAGGTGAATTGCATCCCAAAGTTGGGAGTTTTAAGCAGTTTTTTGCTGCACACAATGCCATTTATATGATTTCTGAGGCATTCATAGATTATTTGGCTCCTTTAATCTTATATGTCTCTCTTGAAGTCCCTTGTTTTAAACTCACTCACATAGGGATTACAAGAAGGGGATTAAACCGATGAAATTATGTCTAATGTCGGCATCTTCTGTCGCTGCTTCAGTTTCAGCGAACAACAGGATTTACATGGCAGTGAATACATCCCTAACCTTGAAATTGAGTTTACTTCTAGCTCAATGGTCCACTTCTGTCGTCCCCCTGTCCTTTTTGACTGATTAAGAAGTCATTTTTCTTTCCTCCCACACTTTGAAAGATGGAGGAGGACAGAGGGGAAAGGGCCTGCCTTTACGAGGCCAGCCATGCGTGCAGGGCTGTGTTGTGCCTCCGAGACAATGGGTGCAGATGGCCGGCCGGCTGCAGATGTGGCCAGGCCTGTAACGGACGCCTGTGAGAGAGCACACCCTCCCATGGAGTCTATTTCAGCTGCCTGGCAAGGCCTGACACACACAGACGGCGCTGATCTGGAGTCTGAAACAGAGACGCACACTTTAGTGGCAATAATGAGCGACATTTGTGGACAGATGCAAAGGTGTGTAGTATAATCTGGACAGGTTGATTTTGCATCTTTTCCATTTCATTAAGGTTCCTGTTATGGAACTACTCCCATATGACATCAGTGCAAATCATCATCTGCTACCCATTTGCTCAATAAGGACAAAAAAACATAAATGAGTCAGACATGAGTGTTCAGCGGGAGGGGGGGGGGAGATGGAAACTGACAGCATTTCACCAGGAAAAGGCTCATCTGTGCTGTGAGGCTCATGTGCACACTGGCTGAGTGTGCATGCAGCATGCCGGTAGCGGCGGCGTGGAAAGCTGACCCGCTGTAGGTTGGTGTAGAATGTGACCCCAACTGGAGTAATCTGAAAAGCCTGAGGATTACACCAGTGGCTCGGCTGTCACAGAGGAGGCACAGTGGCACGGTGCTGGTGTGTGTGGTTATGAAAGAATGTGCCAACCGTCCCACACGGCAGAGAATACAAAGCATTTTGAGGACATATCTTTTGATTCCAGTGCTGCTGATCTGTTCGTCTGTCTGCTTCTCATATGCTGGTGGTCTGCAAGAAGATGGTCTCGGATTAGGCTTTGTGCAGCAGCAGCAGCAGCAGCCGTCCCCGTTGTTTTAAAACAATAGCTGCACTTTGCCCCGAGGTCACAGCAGAAGGACACTCCAGCCGGCCAGACGTGTGTCACCTGCTCCGTCCTCTCCTTAGCACTGTCAGGACAAGGAAGGAGCTCAGCGCTAAGCTTTGTCATCCACACATTGTGAGGGGATTGTTTAGATAACAAGTTTGGAAGCTGGCGATTATCATGCTTATTAGATAACTATTGAAATAAGTCAGGAAAAGTTAAGAAAAGGCCTGTTTATTCACCAGTGAGAAACCACTTCCCACGACCAGTGTATTCTTAATAGTTGCCGCTTATTATTCTCATTTCCACATAATATTTTTCAAATTGTTTCTTTTTCTTTCATTTTGTGACTTTTTCGTTCAGTTAATCCGCTTTACCTTTTGACCTCATCTTGTCCTTATGCCATCTCTTTGGAGAGGTGTGTGTCGGTTGGGGGGGTGGTGTAGGTATAGATCCTGTCACTCCCCCAACACGAACACCTGTTGGAGACACCAAATCCCCTCTTTGTCTCCGCGGCCCCCTCTCAGTGGATTACCATGACAACGCCCATTCATATCATGGCTGAAGACTGATTATACAGCTTCACACGGTCAATTATCACTGAACAGAGTGCATTGTTTTAGGGGGACGCTGCTTTTTCTGAAAAAAAAAGGGGGGGGGGGGGGGGGAGAGAGGCTGTGTAAATAGTTTTCTAGAAAGCTTTATTTCATACTTGAGGTGCTGTGTAGTCTCTTAGAACAGGGGTAGAATTAGCTGGAGTTTCACACCAGATCACAGCTGAAATAAATGCATCCAGCAACATAAAAATACCCTGCTCATGTTCGAAAGTGTGTTTGAGGAAAGATAAGAAATGATAACAGCAAATATCACTCAGTCAATGAGCAAGAGAGCAATAAAACACTTATGGAAACATATGCCAGCTTTTATTACATCAGGTGGAAGGCAATTTTAAAAGGACTGACTTTGAGGCAAGGTGACTGTAATGTAAAGCACCGCGGGGACAAAAAACCAGGCGACACAAAAAGCTGTGTAAACAGAAAACAGAGTACAAGCACTAGGCACACACATTACTTAAGTAATAAGATTTGTAAACACAATGCGCTGTGCATTAAAGGTGAAATAAAAAACCGTATGATGAAAGTAGTGTTAAAATATTGTTATTAGATTGTACTGTCACATTTTCTACGTTTCATTGTTTAACATTTGGTTTAGCGCTTAACAAAAGAACGTCACAGAAACAAACTATTTACAAAGGCAAAGACTTCACTCCCTTTGGGTCAAAACAAATCATTCACATTATTGACTGGGATGTAAATATATGGTCTTCTAATATACTTTATATCAAACTCTAACAGTGGCTATGAAGACAGACTTTCCACCGCGTATTGCCTTCACCTGACTTTCTGGATAAAACGAGTCAAAGCATCCGTCACATTCAACTTTCTGTGATTCATTCAGCCTTGGCACTTTCATTGTCACCATCCAAACAAGTAGTTATTTTCTGTCAATTCCGTAAAACGCAACTTTGTCGCTCATAAACATTGATATGCAACAATCATCACTTTGCTGAGCTCTTTCTGTTAGTCACAGTCAATTCTTTGTCACAATTACAATAAAGCAGCAACCATGGGAACAATACCACTGACAGGAATGTAAGAGCAACATGAATTATTACTGTATCATCACTCACAGGATGTTTAGTATAAGAGTTAGTATGTAAAGTAAATATGTAAAGACTATCAAATCATTTATTGAACTATCAAACACTATTGTAATACCTATTATATAAACCAACATATATTATTACAAGATAATATAGCTATGAAGAGGTTCAGATATAAATCGTACTTCTTAATGGGCTGAACGCCATAACGTCTTTATATGTTCAGCCAACACGACTACTGGATTGTTAATTCTTAAAATTGTTAAAACAATTTTCTTAGCTTTCAGTATACATTCAACGATGACCCTGTTTACACCTGGCATTAACATGCTTCTTGGGGGGGATCCGCTCAGAAGTGGACAGCTTTAAGTATTCACTCCTGATATTACAATGCGTCTCCACATGCGTCTCGAGTGCGCTCTGTGCAAATAAACGTAGGCTACCTTAGATCTGTTCGCAAAGAATAAAGGGGTTTTTATTAAAGGTAGCCAACATGAAAGAAAGAAATAGCTTAATGTCAAATTCACAAGAAGGCCCAAATAATCAAGAATTTGTCAGACAGCAATTCAGAAGGTTTAGAAAGGATCTCCTAACCAGTGTTCATTTTGTTAACTAAAAGTATAGCGAAAAATGTTCACCAAGGACCTTTTTTCCATGACGAAGACGAGATGATGACGAGCTAAAAACAGATCCTTCGTAATAAAAACTACGACAAAATGTGTGTTTTGTTTTCAATGATGAGAAAGGATGGGACTAAACGCAAAGAAAATATTTGCGCTCGTTATTCATGAGTTTGAAAACTAGACCAAAACAATGAAGGTTAAAAATGACAAAAATGTGACTAAAATGAATTTAAAAAGCTAAAAAAATTGAAAATACCTGCCAAAATGAACACTGCTCCTAACTAAACAATTCCCATGATTTCACTATTTTTTATGGGAGTCTGGAGACTTTCTCCAACGAAGAACAAAGACCTAACCTATATTGGTTACTGTTTACTTTATTCCTAAAAATATTTCCGTGTTTACTGTCAATAAAATATTTAGTAAATTTTGTGTAACACTGGGTTCAAACAGCTGCTTAGCGTCCGCAGGTTAAGACACACTGTTAGAGACAGAGCAGCTGACTGGCCAGTACAGCAACACTTTAAGGAAAGAAAACAGCTTATTGAATATCATGGTGGATTGACAAGAAGGCACAACTGTTTCAAGAGTATGCCGTGGCCATTTTGCAAAGTTCAACGTTGTGTTTTGTGTGTATTTACGCAGATGACGTCAGTTAAGTAGACGATACTTCAATGTGGCCCAGGACACACTGGCTCCGATCAGACCTCAATGTGTCTTGGGTGCATTCCCACCTGTAGCTGATTGGATCACTCATGATGTATATTACTGCCAGGTGTAAACACGACCAATGAACTTGTGCAAAAAGTAAAAAAGAAATCATGAACGCGTAACTGTAATATGATGTTTTCATAACCTTCACAGCCCATTAGTCCTGTTATCAATGTTTAAACCCCATTAAAAATATGGGTAATAACAACCACAAACGTGGTTTTGTATTCACTCGTCATTTCATTTCATTTCTTGCTGAGCCCTTCAGGAATTGTCAATCACAAATTTTCATGGGAATAAAAATACAAAACATCCATCTTGGAAAAACATTCACATGAAATAATAGCTGTGAATGAGGGAAGATGTGTAAAAAAAAACAACACAGTCCTGGGAGACTTACTGACTAAGTGTCTTATTTCACTTCCCCTCAACAAGCTGAAAATTCAGAACTCAATTCAGACGTTTTCCTAACAAAACACTAACTGTTTTTTACGATAAATGCCCTCAGGCTTCTGTTTTTTCTTTTTCCTTCTCATCCTTCTTTTTCTTGCTCTTTTTCAAGAACGAAGGTGTGCGGAACTTCTTTTTCTTTTTCTTGGGGGACTTGGTCTGGCTCTCCGGGGTCTGAGCCTCCCCCGTCTTCTCATTCGACGTAATGGAGATTTCCACCGTTTCCGTAGTGCTCACGCTCATCTTGGATATCTCGATGCTCAAGTCGTCCTCCAGCTCTGACAAGTGGTCCTTCCCATTAGGAATTGTGTCTGCCAAACAGTGAAGAGGGTTGTAGATAAGTAGTGCAATTACACAGACAAGGCTGTAATAATACAGATTACCCCACAGGGACATTAACCACAGAAACAAACAAGCAACTAGTTCTAACATCATTTCGGTGCCTGTTGACTTGCTAATTACCTTGTTTAGCTGGCGTCATTACGGGAGAGAGGGAGAGGGAGATAGTGGAGCCATCAAATGTCGTCATCTCATCTGCATCAGTGGCATCATCATCGTCTGTAAAATGATTACAGCCATCAGTGGTCAGTCATTCAGCAAGTTACTGTCCATGTGAGGTGTATACCATCAACATTATGTCTTTTAGAGTTTTATGTTTAATTGTTTAATTTCAAATGTTACATTATGTTTGGTTTGCGTAAGTGATCATGAAGATGAAAAAACAGAAAATGTTGAATATCAATCAAGGACATTACTTATTTACCATATAATGGTTTGATACTTTGACATTGGACAATGTTACAATATTGATATGTAGCAGGTATTTACCATCATAATAATTTCTTAGCATGCTAACATTTGCTAATTAGTCACAACCAAATCTGATGTGAACGTCATTAATGTTGCAGGTCATCAAACACAGCATAAGACAAATTAATATTTTGACCTGATTATGGAACCATATGAAAAGTTGAGGGATCATCAAAGTGATTACGAGTAATCCATAAGGGGCATATGAATGGCTGAATAAAATGTTAATGGTAATCCTTTCAAGAGTCTTCAGGATTGTCTCTCTGGATGCATGAATGTCTGCAGGAAATTTGCAATCAGTCGTTTAACCCTTAAGATATTTTAGTCTGGATCAAAAATTGATGATCCAACTGATCAACCCCAGCTGACACTGCCATCCAATCCCACGCTGCTAGCAAAACCAAAACCAAACAAACACTGAACACTGAGCTGCTATAATAACTCTGCTATATCCTATTAATATCTATTATCTGATGTGTTCCGAGTATGTCACATTATTGTGATGGTGAAAAGTAAAGGTGCTAGGTTAATGCACAGTTGTAGACATGTTTCCCGCCCACACACAAATTTTTTTCCGAGACATGAGTAGTTTGACAGGACCGACGTCTTTGCAGCTCATCTCTCACCGTCCCTGTCAGCTGACATCACAGCTCAGAGAAGAGTGAAGCAATAGAATTTTTACTCCTGCTGGAATTCTTGCAGGAAAAACCCTCATTTATGCGAAAACAGTTCCAACATTTCCTCTAGACAGGGAGCAAGCGAGCACTATAATCAACTGCCTGGACTGCAGGCTAATGACACTGTTTTTTAAGTGGATGCATTAAGTACAACAAACATTTGGGATATATATAAAACTAAAACACTGGCATCAGACCCAAGTAATCAAGTAATTGAATTCATGCAATTACATCTAATGTGTTCTCCTTAATTGAAAAGTCAAACAAGTTCAATTTGAGCCCATAATTCTTTAGAAATCAGCATTTAATAGGTTCTAAACTCGACTCTCTTCTTTCTGGCATTGCATGAAGTCAGAGGTTGCTGTTAGCCCCACAGATTAGCTTTGACTCTGCGTCTCACTTTCCTTCATGACCTCTGCGACCCCAAAGGATTCACTTCAAAACATCATTCACTCATAATCTACATGGGATTATGTCAGATATGAGTGTGTGAGAGCCCCAGTAGGATTTGATTAAGTACGGTGCGCTGTAGACTACCTTCTTGGCCTTGCTGTTTCTTTTCTACTGTGTTCTTGTATTCCTCCAGCTCCTTCTCCGTGAGATTATCGAAAGGGTTCGGGGGAAGGGAGCGAGTGTGCTCCTCGTCCTCAATGATGAAAGCCTGATTGAAAAGAGAAAATAAGAAGACATGATGGTCACTTGATGTGATGCACTTTGCAGGAAATAGAAGTAATTGCTCATACTTTTCTGCACAATTGTCAAATCAACATCCAGAGATCAAATACATTGATGGCTTAATTTTATCCAGAGGTGCATCGCATTAACCTCTATTATAAAAATCAATTGAATGCTGTTTCCAGCAACAGGATATCGGTCTTTATTTTTGGGTTGCTGTAAATCTCAATAAAAAAATGACATGAAGAGACACAATATTAGTGTCTTCTTGACACTGTAGACATTTAACTGTCTTGCCTGGCCCATATAGATCGCATTATTATATGTTATTATCTGTTTGCTTGCTATTATGCAGTTTGGAAAATTGATGTTTAATAGTTTTGTTTTGATGTTAGTAAGAGCTCCTATCTGTCTGAAGACGCCTCTGCCTGCCTGTAGCCACTAGGTGGACGTGTTGGTAATACTAATTTAAATTTGAACAATTCAACTGATAAGCTATTACACATTGAAAAAAGACACCGTTGAAATTCCCAGCTGATTTGGGAATAAAAACAGTTTTTGTGTGTACTTTTTGGAATCTCCCTTTCATTATCTGCGCCCCAGCTTTCTTTTTTGTTTGACCACAATGTTTTTAACCTTCTACATTCTTGACTTAAGCAACAATTAAGGAAGAGATCATTCACGCATATGAGTGCTGAAGCGATTAATCAAACCTTTTTGATAAGCGATAATGGATTCAGTCATTTTCCCAGTAAAATATGTAAAACATTTGCTGGTTCCAGCATCTTAAATCTAATAATACACTGCTGGTATTTGTCACTTATGATAGTAAATGAAGAGTCTTTGGGTGTTCAACTGTTGATTAAACAAAAGAAACAACATGGAAGCATCACTTTGGGTTCTGGGATATTATGATGAGCATTTTGGAAGATTTTATAGACTAAACAATGAATTTTGCAACTAATCAGCTAATTAATGATCATGAAAACAGTTGTTTATTGTTGCCTTTATGAAGTGATTTACTTTTAAAGTTAATTTAATGTTGTGATCACATTTTGATAACCACATGTGCTTTTAGAAATAGTAAATATACTCACTGGTCCTGGGATGGTGTCCACAACAATGCCTGATAGCAACTGAGACTTTGGTCCTGGAGTCATCTGGTCTCCTCTGTGCTGTTCCTTTATCTGAACAAATGTATCCAACAAAATCATTTTAAATCTGGTTCAGGAACCATTAACATCACATACAATAGCTTTATACAGCACTACACTTGCTAACATCAAGTGTGTCTGACATAATCCTACAAACACCAAATGACAGTTTATTCAATAGATGAATCAATCACTTTACTTTAAAACTAATTCACTGTCAACAGTTTAAATAATAAATTAATTGTTTTGGTTACTTTTCATGCAAAACGTTTGATGTTGATCATGTTTTGGTTTTGTAGCATCTCAAATGTGAAGGTTCTGAATCAAACAAGCAATTTGGCAACAATCAACTTGGTCTGCAGGAAATGATAACAGACACAAACCTATTGAGGAAAATAAAAATTGCAGTTTAATCGATAAGAAAAATAATTGTAGGTTGCAGCCCTGCTTTAAGGACATACTGGTTGCTGTAATTATGATACAACACAGGCCGGAAGAATGAATGAAAATAGTCCTTTAATATTCTGAGTATTTCAATATGCAGAGGCAATGTTATGTGAAAAAATGTGATGATATTTCAACTGACCCGGTTCCTCTTATCCTGAACCTCTGTGGGATCAGTGTTGAGTGGGACAAACTGGTTGGGGTCCTCAATCTTTATTGGTGTACCGACGCTGTTGCCTGGCTGTGAAGACTTCATCCACTGAAGAGACAAAAAAACAGATGAATAAGTCAAAACTGAAAGATTTCAATGTGTATTTATCAAACTGACCACAAGAGGGTAGGCTAATACAAAGGAATGACAGCTCCCAACATCACTGCTGCCTTCACAGGCCAGAAACAGTCAGGGGGCGCTCATTATTTTTCTTGTTACAGTTTGACATGAAAATCTACGCACCACAGTCTTGGTCCTGGGGCTGACGTCTCCGCTGGGTGACTGTTCGGGAACATTGACCCTCAAGTAGCTGTTGGGCGAGTTGAGCCACCGAGTCCTCTCTCTCTGCTGTTTCTGGGCCATAAACTTGAAGGGGCTTCGCAGACCCATCTCGCCGTCCTCCGGTGGCACGGCTGACACCGTGGCAGGGATCTCCACGTCGTTCTTAGAGCGGGGCTTTTCACGGACGATGGGGTTCCTGTAAGAGTAGCCTGTTCTGTATCCCTTGAAGGTCACACAAAAAGAAAATACTATTTTAACTGATTTCCTTTGCCAGAGATTAAATGGATTGCAGTATTTTGCCCTGTTCTTTGGTCGTCCCTCGCAATCCATTAAATAAGTAATTTCAACTCTAAAAGATACAGAAATTCAAACAGATGCATGGGCGGCCCAAGATCCACTTACACAATGCTTCTAAATATTTAAACAGCGCTGTATATACAAACAGCCTTTTTTTGCAGATGTGCCCAGTTTCAGAGGGAAAAGATAAAACTTTGGTTTCAAAGTGTGTGTCGATAACAATACATCAGAGACAAGAGACACAACTGGAACAGTGGTGGGAACTCTGAAGCCAGCCGTTCGAAACACTACAATCAAAATAAAATCTGGCATTTTCTTGTGGACAAAATGACAAGTTTGCCACAGAATGAACAGTTTTAGGCTTTGATCGCCACGGTATGTGCAAGCCACAGTTTGTTTTTTTTTTACAGTACAGTTAACTGCCACCCCAAGCACAGTTTCCACTCAGTTTATGTAGATATTGTTCTGCTCAATGGCTGAGAGCAGAGTACTTGCTTAGTATCCGTTCCCACCTTTCAGGTAGCTCTGATTAAAGAAAACATACGTAAAACATACAGACCTATAATTATTTTGTGTGGGCTTGAAAAGAGTGACAGTGATCCAGTGAATAACAATTATTGACCTGAAAAGTCTGTTCAATTCCAAAATATTTAAATCTCATCATCATAATTTCTGGCCAAACTACAGTATTGACCCGAATATAGGACAAGGTTTTTCTCAATGAAAATAATGTGAAAAAGTGGGGTCGTCTTATAACCGGGGTCTAACCGCTGACACATGCTGATAGTTGTCTGGGGTCGCTACATGACCGCAACGGCAGAGGGTGCCAGCTTATTGTAGAGACGTCACTAGCCCTTGTTACACAGCAATGCAGCATTGTCTCCGGAGCGGTGGTTCACCAATTCTCTGCCGATAGTGATTCACACAGAGCGAAGGATCTCCGCCGTACCGCCGTGTAATTCACACAGAAAGCCGGCGCTGCGGCTCCTAAAGAGGCGTGACGGTGTTTCCCAGGTGTCCCCCGTCAATCTAAACCCACGGACAGTTTATAATCATATGGATGCTGTTATAATGTGTAGGGATTGAGATATTGACCCACCAAACATCCTGGAAAGTGACGAAGTTACCTTTTTCGCGTTAAATGACATAGTTAATAATCACCGTCAGTTAACAGGTCGCTGTCTGACTCTGTCACTCGCAGGGACGTAGGCTGTTTTCTGGGGCAAAGCTCCCTGAAGTCTTGGTCGGGAGGGCTGATGGTCACTGTGATTTCTTTTCATCACAAACACTCAATGAGTTCAAGTTTGTTACTGAGAAAAAAAAATGAAGGCATGCCCATTACCAGAGCTATCATCCAGCTGAAAGTCTTTTTTTTTGTAAGATTAGTCTCGAAAAGAGGGGTCGTCTTATAATCAGGGTCGTCCTATATTCGGGTCAATAAGGTAACTCACCGATGTTCATACCAAACATGACGCATATTTTTGGCACAACGACATTTTAACAGTCGTTTTTGTTTCGGGCTTTCCAGTGTTGTGTGAGGGGAACTCGGCAGCATAGAGGGGCAGAGCGGCTGCTGAGAGCTGGGGAGCTTGGGAGGAGACAGCAGCGCGCAGAGCTGGGACTTGTGGAGGAATAATCGCCTGCAGTGACACCAGGTTCTGCTCTGATCTGGAGCCATTAACCAGCGGGAGATCGCAGACTTTACCTTTATAAACGTATGGGATTAGAGAAGTGGGTTTATTTTTACTCTGGTTTCCCAACCTGTCTGCAGCAGTGAGCCATGGTGCATTGTAGGCTACTGTAATTAGTCTCTTGTCATCCTTGTTGACTCCTGACTGGAGGGGAAAAGTACTTTACTTCATGAACGTACAGAGAGGAGACATGAGGGAAATAACCGGAGTCTCTGGTGATTGCTGAGTTAAGTCAGAGGCTGAGCTCAACCCAAAAACACTCCCTCCCCCCAGGTGCCTGCTGTTGCTCACTAGCTTAAGGCCAGTGTAAAGTTAGCTACTCTGGCTGTTTTGGATGAATAAACACAAATTTAAAGATCTGGTTGTTTTAAAAGTGGCGTGATGCTGAAGGAAGATAGTTGATGACTTGTGCAGCAAATACAAATCTGAATCTGGACATTAAGAACCTACATAAAAGACAGAATACAGCAGATGTAGCATTCGAATATGCGTTATATGAATTCATATTATTAGTAACTACAAAAAGTGTGTTATTTTGTGACTGTTGGTTGCTTTACAATGTGACATTCAATATATTCATTTTCTATTTAAATAAACTGAATGGATAATGGCTGGATGGGAGAATGTTTTTGATGAAACTGGTCACTTTTGGAAGACAAAGATGAGACTCTTCATCCTCACATCTCACCTATCGTTCCATTTCATTCCCTTCCTTAGTTCGGGCAAGTAATATATGTCCTTCTGCTGCTGTAAAAGCTTTCCAGGGTCAGCTCTAAATCCTCTCCTTCACTCTGTATTATTAGCTCTGACCTTTAGTGTTTTGGGATCATTGTTGACGTCACGTTCACCACAACTAGCGAACTCCACATCCTGGCACAGACAGATAGATCTCCTGTTGCATTAAGTGTTGTGGCATTTACCCCCAGCGCCGTATTGAACAGTCTTTGAGAAAAGGCCAAATCCGATTTCCAAATTGAGTACATCAGAGTCCTCGAACTAAGTGATTGTGTGGTCTGTGTGCCTGTAACTGCCCACAGCATGCCTCACCATCTGGAAGCTATGATCGAGAGGGAGGGCGGGCCAGGATCACACAGAGCTAACACAGCTGCAGCCCACTCCAGCCACAGTTGTTAGAGTAGCGCACTCAAACAGACACAGTCTGACATCTTCTGTGTCCACAGTACATGTCAGGGTCTGGTCATTAGTTGTGTGGTTAGAATAGCAGGCTTCAAATTGACACAGCACAGAAATCTTACAGGTGTAACAAGACCAGCAAACAGTATGTTAGCCACAGACAAGAAACATGTCTCTGTGCTTAAAGGGACAGTTCACCCCAGACTTTAAAAATAATACATATTTCCCCTTATACATACTAATATTTATCCATCTAGATCATTTTTTTGTGAGTTTTGGAAATATTAGCTGTAGAGATGTCTGCCTTCTCTCAAATATAATAACTGGATGGCACTCGGCTTGTGATGCTCAATGCACCAGAAAATAACTTTTAGAAACTGTACTGCAATGTCCGTTTCCAGAAATCACGACTCTGTTACTCAAGATAATTCACAGACCTCGTTGTGAGCAGTTTCATTAAGAAACTATTTACTTCCACCGAACTATACCATATCACAGTGCAGAGGGAAACATGGGAAAGGCAACAAGGTCTGTGGATGATCTTGAGAAACAGGGTCATGATTTTTGGAAACAGACACTGCTGTTGAGTTTTTGATGTTCATGTTTTTTGGCACTTTGAGCACCACAAGCCGAGCGCCAACTAGTTCAATTATATTTGAGAGAAGGCAGACATCTCTCTGCAGCCGATATCTCCAAAACTTGTCAACTCACACAAAAACAATCTAGATGGACGAATGGCACGACAGTTAAGAGAAAAAAACTTATTCTGTTTGTGAGGGTGAACTGTCCCTTTAAGATAATCTGAACTACTACAGTATCTGTAATTTCAGTGAAAACAGAATTTTTCAAACTGGCAGCTATTATAAAACAATCTCATTCAATTACACAAACCCTTTTCAGATTAAATAAATAAAAAGAACAATGTAGCTTCATTGTGTCTTCTAATCAGACACTTCCCGAGGAAGCTCCCGAGACAGGAAACTCAAAGCATGATGGGTAAGAGGCACAGGTCAGGGTTCACTCACCAGGTTGTCCAGCATCCTCATTAGGGACTCGAACTCGGCCTCGCCCACTTTCCATTTGACATCATTATCAATCGCCAACCCGGCGGCGGCCACTCCCTGGGTCAGGGGCTTAAACTTCTCTCTGTCCAGGAGCACGAGGTTGTCCACACTGCCTGAACATCCTAAAGCCTTCACCTAAACGAGGACACGTGATGCACAATTAATATTAAATAATCTGAAGTTAACCGCCAAACTTTTATTCTGTGCAAAAGTAGACATTTTCCCCTCATGCATTAAATTTAATCCAGGAATTTCTAAAGTTTACCTAGAAAAGAAAAGGAACATCCATTCACGTGGGATTTTCATCTCGATAGAAATTATATATGAAGTGAGCTGTCAACACGTGTCAAAAACAACAAACACGGTCCAGAAACAGCAGGGTGCTGAAAAACACCCCGACTGCCTCCCCAACACGAAACAACAGGTGTCTCAGGAACACTGCAGGGTTCCACCTGCCTCTGACTGCGAACATCGTTCTCGAGCGCACATTTGCTCGATGAGCTTCATTCAATCACAATGTATGTGACATCAGCTGTGCTTCCACTCTAGGCATTGCAGTAATATTGTGCTACTTGCAACCAAGACTGAATCGTTTGTTATTTAAAGTAATCTTTGTGAAATATGTGCATCAAGGCAGCATTTGAGTTTACAAATTGCTCCAACCTGAATAATGCAATTGCATTTCATAACAGGGAAGAGGCAGTGACAAGAAAGGAAATCAAGCATTTTATACCTGGATTTCACAAGCTTGCTGAGAGTGGTACACGTAGTGAAAAGCCTCTTCTACTGTTTCTCCCAAAGCCAGCAGCCCATGGTTCCTCAGCATCATCACCTGAAAAACACAGGAAACACTTGAGCTGGCCCACAATTATCAGCATGATACACCGAACAAATCCAGCTGGGTTTATACATGCCCACGTATGCTAATGCGAATTGATTAATTCATGTATGCATTAATTACGCATTAATTATCACGTCACGTGTCATACTAATGCAGTCTCTGTAATTTAAAGCAAAAAAATCATCATAAAACAGAACGTACTGTTCTTTTCTCTCTTCGAGTAATTTTGAACTGTGGAATTATTAAGTATAAACACAAACAACTGCCTCCCGAAGTTTGAAATATAAGCATCAAAAGGTGGATTGATGGTGTCCACAGGTGACAGCTTTTGGAGTCTATCTATAAATTCTTCCAGTGTGAAGCTGACAGTTTAAGAGCTGTTCTGTTCTTTCCTTGTCGTGTTTGAAATAAGGTTTTTGTTGGGGGTTGATTGATACCAGTATCATATCTGTCTACAGCCCACAGTCGATTAGCTTAGCTATGGATGAGGACTGATAGCAAGGGAAAACAGCTAGGCTAGATTTGTCCAACAACAACAGAATCTACTGAGTTGCCTGTGTCTCAACCAAAAAGCTGCAATTGAACACATCGCAAAGACTACAGCTGATGACGAAGTAGTTCCAATGCTCTATGCCTACATGAGAGGAAATACCTCTCCACACCACCAGGTAGCAGTCATTCAAAAGGGGAAACTGGAAGACTCAGGCTTGTAAATATTCAAAACTTTGTCATGACAAAGCGCCGATTTCTGACGCTATTCTTGCTAATAAAGCCACTTCTGATTGAGAAGATGTCTATAAAAAAGTTACAAATGGTAACAGCGAAGCGGCTGAGTGGAAAAACTGTGATTAATTTGACGAAATCATGGATACTACAGCGACAGGCTCAAGGGGATTTCCCTTTCTTTTTTCCATTTCACTTTTTGTGCCGTTATTCTCTTAGCTGAAGAGCCAATCGGAGAGATTTCTCTCACTGACCAGCTCCACTGCCAAGTAGAATACTTGCTCCATCGGCCAACAAACAGCAACAAGATTTTTTTTTTTTTACCATTTGACCGAGCTGCGCTGTTTCTTCCCACTCCTACTCTTCATGCTACTCTAACCAACTCCTAACTGTAGCTCCATATTCAGCACAGATATGAGACTGATATCTTGTCTAACAATCAGCAATTAAGCCTATTTATATTAATATTTTCCCTATTTAACTAATAGAGTGAGAAAAATCTCTATTTTAAACACAATGTTTAATTGAAGATGGTAGGCAAAAGACAACTTGTGTGTCACACACTATTTTACATCATATGCACATCTGTTAATTCATTTATATTTACTTACTAACAGGTATAAATAATCTTTTATCTAGCCTGTTGTGCATACAGTACAATTACCCACTCTGTCCCATGACAAGTGAGCCTGTCATTAATGGAGTCCCTTGGTTTTACTGTACCTTGGCAGTAGGGCCCAGAGCTTTCTGAAACTCCACCTTCTCCTCCTTATTATCCAAGCTGCCGTGGTAACCAAAGCTGCTCACGTCTCCTAGAAGCAAAGCCTCCTGGGAAATTGGCAGTATTCCGCATTTCATCGAGGACACCTGTTAACATGGGATAACGCCAACATGTAAATAGAAGCACATTTTTTGCTGTCAGGCACAAATAAAACTTTACACTGCAGTGTTCATCATGTGCTGTGCATTTTACAGTCAAGCTTCAAAGGAAATGCTACAAAGGCGTTACGGGGTGTCTGCATCTAAATTAACCAGGCATGCAGGAGGCTGCTTTTAATTCTGCCTTTTTCCTATGGTGCAAAATAAGCATTTAGCAGCAGCCTACCAGCTTTGATTAAGATGAAGCTCATTTAATATCCGCCTGGAGTGTACTTACTGCAGCTGTAGCAGGGGTATGTATGTGGATGATACATCTCACATCTGGGCGCATTGAGTATATGGCTGCGTGAGGAGCGAACCCAAAGTGGTCGATGCCCAGATCAGTAGAACCCTGGTCCACCACCTCACCTATTATGTTTACTTTTACCTACACATGACAGAAAAAAAGAAGAACAAACTCATTGTTATTTCAGAACATAAAACATAGTAATTGTACACAGGTGATTACATACAGTATGACTGAACCATTGAAGGCACCTCGTGAAGTTTTCTTGTTAACAAAGTTATCTTTACATCAAGTAGTTTCTTACAGAAATACATTGCCTGAAAGTACCCTGATTCATTGTGTACCTCCTATGCAAATGACACTGTACTAGCATCTATGGTGAAACACTTGTGATGCTCACTGATACCAAAATATGTTTTATCCAACATAACAACCATCAAGGCATAAATTACTTTAAAATATATATATGTATATATATATATATATATATATATATATATATATATATATATATATATATATATATATATATATATATATAATTTCTGTAATTACCTTGATTCAATTTAAAAACATTGCTATAATCAGACTTTAAACTGCATGTATGTAGTATAAACTTTATTTGCTGATGCTTGCACTGTTTCTGTACTATAAGCACATTCTTATGGTATAGCCCTCCCATAGTTGGTTAGCCTTTCAAGGGTGCTTGCATTTAATAAAGCATGTCCTCTAAAGCTTTTATGTTTGGTAGTTTGCTAGTTATATTTGGATACACAACATAAAGAAGAAAACTGAACCAATAACGTATGTTGAAATCACACATCTGCTGATAACCCCAACAATCCATTCATGCTTACAGGTACTGGGCTATTCCAAATCAAATAAAAGAGCGACAAATATTTCTTACAACAATCACACATGGGTAATGTTGCCCAGAATCTCCCTGACCATACAATCTGTAGTCTTGCTTACCAAATTTGCTCCAGTCACCTCAGCAAAAGACAGACCTCTTGGACTGATCAGAACATGGTCCTGCTCTTTATTGACACGTACCTGAGACAAAAAGAAGACATCATAATCCAATCTGGGTTACATAAAAATAAATAGCATGAGTAAATTCCAAGCTCCTGGCAGGTCTAATAAATACATACAAGATGTATGTCCGACCGGTTCAATGCCTCCGCAAGAGTGTGTGCCTCATTAATACTTGTCAGGGTCAAAAACCCTGTTAAAAAGCATTGATGTCACGGGAGACTGAATTTCTACATTTAAAACAAGTTCTTTAGGCTGGGTTAGCAGCTACTCAGAGCAGGGAGACCCATTTCATAGATTCAAGGGTACAGGAAACTCTAAACCACAAAAATAAAAGCTCTCTTCACCCAGGGAAAAACTAAAAAATGTGGTTTTCGAGTTGATAAAACTTACTGTCTAGGCTTTCCCTGTGGGGAAAATCTGAACTTCACATCTTGACGTCGCAGGTGTTCATTACATATTTCAGTGTGAATTCATGCTGTTTGGGAGCTGTACATATTCACAAATGTGACTTTCCAAACCATAAATAAAATAGTGGTTTTGAAAAATAAAGAGGTATTCCCCTTTAAGCCTTCTAGGAGCCAGAGAAAAGCGAGGCTCACATAATAATACACAAAGCTTGTGCAGCATACATAAGCAGATGTGCAGTGGAGCGCGATGGTGAAGTTGTACTCACAGTAATGTAGGAGCTTGTAAAACGAGCCCAGCTGAAGAGGTCAACAAGCCTGTAGAGGCTGGCCAGCCTGCAGCGACTCTGTTTCTCCCCTTTAGCAAAAGAGGGAGACTCGATGCCAAACAAGTCATTGACTGGAGTCACCATCCCACAGCCTGCCACAAGACATAACATCATAGGGTAATTTGTCATGCAACAACAACATTAAATTTGTATTTTCTCCCAAACATCTACAACAGGGGAGCCCAGACCTTTCCTTTTTCCAGGGTTTAAACTTTAAAAGTTAACAGTGGTCCACGGGGCAAAAGAAGGCACTGATGGCTTTTTATTGTTAAGCTGCAAAATGATACTATACAGGAGCCCAAAGAGACAAGTAAGAAGAAAAAATACTAGTGATCCATTTTCTAAGTCTTTTTTCACTTGGCTCCGAGGCATCCCAAGTTCCATTAAAACAGTATTTCACTGCTGGAACGATGGCCTTTACATAAAACTAGGCTGTCTGTGCAGTAGAAAGATATGATTGATGCTATAAGGGGGTTGTGGTAAAACCTCCAACAACCAGAATGCACTGTGTTGCAGCGGACCGAGAAACACTCCCGTAGATGGGACGGCTTGGGATGGGATTAGATGTAATCGAATATTGTATAACGTGCCGCTATTTGCCAGAGTTTTCAGAATATTGATTATTGAACAGCTGTTACACTGTCTTTGAGCTTGCCCACACACCTACCTAGTAACTAGACCAGGATACGTGAGGCTAGAGTTAACTGGCCTGATGTAGTCTGCATGCAGCACTTTACCATAAAGACACAGAGGACTTTGTCTCTGGAAACACCAGCTCAGCAATTCCGTTTTAAAGCGCGGGAAAATGGTGAGCCAAAGGATTGGAATGAGGCCATCTATCATCTATGTTGTAAGCAGGTATTTACTAACCAGGGCAACACCTCAAATTTCTACTCTCATCCCAGAGAACCTAGCACAGTCAGCAAGTCCATCTGAGCAAACAAGCAACGATAATAAACAATATGGTATTACCACTTAACAGTGCACATTTTAGGCGAGCAATAAACATAGAATTTGGGATTTTGGTTCATATTTGATCATCTCTGCCCAGTTTTCCAGTTTGATCACAGTTTTTTCAGACTTCATTTTCACAATACATGCACAATTTTGGCGTCCACTTCTTGTCCACATTTTTGGCAAGAAAATAAGCAGTGTAGTGGCAGAATCTTGGTTTGCAGTTGATCAGCACTGCCTAGCTTAGACAATTTGATTTGAGTTTGGTCAGACGCCCCTAACTTGATCCAAGAGAAAGAGGGAGGGGAGGCTCTCTACCTCAAACCGACTTAAATATTTGTGTCCGTTGTACAGGCAAAATGGGGAGAAGTTTACCACTGTTTATTTACATAGACTACTAATATTGTAGTGATACAAAGCTGGTTGAAAATCAACAATGTTCCTGTTTATTGGAGTGACTTCCTGCACAAAGTGTTACTCTGCCCACCGTGTTAGATTATGAAAAATAATAATTAGGGATCCTGCATATTCAAAAAGTATTTTCATCCTGTCAAAGAAATAAAATGCACTACAAACATCTGGACGTCCACATCAAACCTTATTGTGGGCCACAGTTGGCTCACGTACCCCTCTTTGGGCAGCCCTGATCTACAAGTATGTTTACAGGGTTTGTCTCCTCATCATGTAAAGATAAAACCTCCCAGGGAACTTGAGTCTCTACGGCTGAAGCTTAAAAAAGGTCTTTCTCAATGTTCCCAACAAGAAACTAAAGGGTATTTTGAGCTGTGATACCATGTAAGGGCATGTATTGACACAGGACACTATCTTTTACAGCCACTTTAGCTTTTTTAAAAAAGCGATCTTCCTCAATGACCTCACTACAGGGACTTCTTCCAAACATTTACCGTTTTTTAAATCAATCTTTTAAGCTCCAGGGTGCCCTGTGACCTCTGCAGAAACATAAGGCTACGCTAACATAATTAGCATTGCAAACTGCTGTTATTCATTACTGGTCATGAGGGCTACTTAATAGAAACACTTTCAATGAAGAATGCTGTCAACAACTTTCTGCCTTTTCTGCTGTTTCAGGGTTGCTCAGCGTCACAAGAGCCTGACAGCTCAGCCTCTGACAATGAAGATATTCAGCCCGCATAATGCACATAGACACAGTATACGCACTGAATGACAATCAGGCCCGAAGGGAGACAGATGGAGACATTCACCCACACACAAACACAAACACAAACACACTGCCACTCACTGATGGGTGAAGTCAGGGGACCGACCCCTCCCAAGGTGCTGGCCATGACCAGGTCAGCAATCTGCCTCAGAGCCAAGAGACCTGAAGGGTTGTTGCCCTTCGTCATCTGGTCCTGAATCAGGCCTTCCAGCTCATCTTTGAACACCTTTAGACAGAAAGAAAAAGGTTTTTTAGGGCGAAGTGAGGTGAGGCAAGAAGAAGCACAAACACGCCACCATAAAGCTGTATTAACCTAGCAACTGATCTACACACAATGCAGCCTTAAACTCATTCCAACACCTCCTCAGGAAGTGTCAGGGAGCACAGCACGCTTTCAGGCGCTCCTTATTACAATTGTACACAAATCACGACAGACCATTAAAAGCCTCTTTGTATGCCTGTGAAAGGAGCAGGAGGGGGATCACATTAAACCAAATTAATTTTTGCCTTCAACAGTAGCGTGTGAATCTTGAAACAGCGATATTTCTCTGTGTGCCGCAGCTAAGCTCCAGCATTCTGCTCCATCCCACCACGGTTCCCATGGCGACGAGATGAGCTCCACTTGTTGGGTCCGTTATGCAATCGCAGATGAGTGTGGGCTCGTCTTATTTCCATGCACTTCATTGGCGTGTGTTTATCGCACCTCCTTGTACTTCACCTAACCAGACCGCACTGCTCTGTTCATCGTCCGCTTGGTTTATATTATACAGAGATAATATCTGTTATCATATGAGGAACAGATTATTCTCTTTTGTATTTATGACCCTAAATCCTGTTTCTGTTTATGCACACTCTGGAGAATATCAATCAAACAGGTGTTGGGTGTTCTGATAAGAGAGATCTCTTTTTTTTGTGTGTACACTCCAGAGAATTTTATCAAAGTGCTGTGTGATTATTTATTTTAGGAATGGCCTCTAATCTGTTCTTGCAAATGAACTCATACAGGCACCAAATTAAAGGAAGTTGGTACAATTATGACAACAACCAAAGAGGACTAGGCAATATATGGATATTATATAGTTAACGTCAACATATTGTGTTAGATTTTGGATGTGTTAATAACAGGACAAGGCATACGTGTCGTCTCGTCCTGGTTTTAACAGCTGAATGTAATTTTCTGAACTTGCTGGAATACTTGTCTTTAACCAGTTAGTCATTACATCCACATTACTGATTCTTATTATCAAATATCTCACTGTGTTAATATTTTGTGAAATTAACAATAAGTCGCCCGACAATATTGTCAATCTATATCAATTGCTAGCATTTATGAAGTTCTTTTGAGGAGATTTCATAATATCGAGATACATATTGTGTATCGTGATATAGCCTAAAAATATTGTGACATTATTTTAAGGCCATATCGCCCAGCTGTACGACCAAAGAATATTTTCCACTATCATTTAATTATTTTAGCTTTAAACTGTCAGGAAATAGTGCGCACAGGATGTCTTTATATTACCAGTTGGTTTTTTTTTCCCGCACCGTCAGAATAAACCCAAAGTCTAATCAAACAGTCTAACAGAGAAAGCACCAGCCATTATTCACATCTGTGAAGCCTGAACCTGACAGCGTTGGTATTTCTCCTTGACATTTTAGCAAACATTTAATCAATTGGCAACATTTTTGCCTGTTAATTTCTTTCTGTTTACTCAACTGGTTTCTGAGAGTATGCAGTACACTTAAAGGTCCATGTGTGCATGTAGAGTTTGGTGTGATTACAGCCGGATGCCCCTCGCCTCACCCTCACCTACCCTACGTCTGCCAGAAATGGAATGTAACTAGAAGTAAATAGACTCAAATGCTGCAATTAAATCCTGAGTATTTCCATTTTGGGTTACTTTATACATCCGGCTACACTACATTTTGGAGGCAAATTGTACTCAACTACATTACATTTAATTGATAACTTTAGTTACGAGTTACTGTGCAGATTATTTGCTGCGTCATAGAGTCAAATGAGTGTTTTTTAAATGAACGCTAAATGTTGACTATTGGATCTGATAATCGGTCGGTCTACAGTATGTAGTACATGTTTATACAAATGAAGTCCGATTAACATTTACCTGTACTTCTAATGTCAGATAATTTAATATTTTTACTGTAATAGTAGTCATACGGGCGACTTTTTCTGTTATGAAAGTAATATTTTGACAAGTTATCTTTCCTGTTACTCAAGCATGAATTCTGGATGCTTTTTTTAGATACCGGTGGCTGTTATGAACTCAAAAAAAGCATGACGGGCTCCTTCTGTAGATATTAAAGGCTCGTTCTAACAAAAACGCAGCGATTCTTAGTTTCAGGTGACGACAAACAAAACGACAATTATTATTTGTTTCTGCTCCTACATCCCATCCACTGGACCGTTAAAGTATGCAGTCTGTTATACCTTTAAAATAATTGACACTGTTGTACTCTGTAATAACACTGATAAGACACAAAAGATCAAAACTGTGTGTCAATATTTAAGCTCAGCTACAGTTAAACACTGAACTCCTTGATAATATTCATAAGCTTGGAAAGAGGCCACATTCTAGTGAGTAAACAAAAAGCTAAACCATTATCTAAGTACAGCAGAGAGTCTGAAACGACCTTCACATTAACAGGTAAAAAACAATGCATTTCAATCTGTCTTGTGTGAAGGTACGGTTCGGCTCTCCGGCTTTCAGAGCGCCGTTTGTGACTCATCTTCAGTGAAAGCTGCATGTGTAGGAGGGCACTTATACGGAGCTGCCGGCTACATACTGGACTCTGCAGGATCTGGGTGACCCTCTTCTTCTGCTCCATCATGTTGAAGTCCTGCCTCAGGTCGGGCGACATGTTCCTGCTGCGGAGGTACTCCGGGTCACTCTCGTCCACGCGGTCGAAGTAGCGCTCCTTGGGGTCATTGCTGGACAGGGACAGGGTGAGAGACCCCGCCGTGTGCCTCACCTCCACCAGACTCATGTTGTCACCGTCCTACTCGTCCTCTGGAATCTGTGCGAGAGAGAGAGAGGGAATGAAACACCACAGATCAGTTCGCATCCAGGCTGTCAAGGCAACCGGGTTGTTGATTTTCTATCAGGAAAGATACTGTACGGGTGCTATGGTGACTCATGTAATTACAGGGATGGAGACAAAAGCGAGGAGAAACATTGTTGGGTGATTGATGCCGCTTTTCGAGTGCGGGGCTGTTGATGTGCAAAGCAGGATGAGTTAGTCACAGCTGCTGTGTACATACTGCAAGTGTGTGTTGTTTTTTTTTTTTTTTGAGTGTGTGTTTTTTAATGAGGCAGCAATGAAAATGTGAGCATCTTAAGCTCCCAACAACTCTCAAGTATTTTCTTCTCCTCTACGCAGATGGGAGGCCAGCTCAGTTGAAAAAAGTGTGAGGTAGAAGTAGCAACACTCCTCTTCAACTGTTGGAGCCAGTGAAGCTTTGTCAACACACTAAACAAAAGGCAGGGCCCCTCATGCAAATCAGCCAGCCTGGAGAGCAGTTAGCACCTTCAGGGCTACCTGGACGTGGAGGGGAGGGGAGTGGAGGAGGGGGGTGGAGGGATACACGAGATTCCGCAGGGGGACTACTTTACTTTACTTTACATTAACTTCGGCCTGTAAATTCCCTCCAACATGACGAAATAAAACTTGTAAAACAGCTTGCATCCAGAGAAATGCGCGCAGGGCATCAAATTACAACTTGCAAACCCCCTTAAAAGAAACTACGAAAAGTAACGCGGGAAGAGCGGCTGAGTTATATTATCAACCGAAGCTCCAACTTTTCTTGAGTTCAAGCTCCATTAGCAACAAAGCGAACATGAAAATAAAACCATGAGGGAAAGTTTTAAACATTACCTGCAGTGCTCGGTTCGTGGGAGGACGACGTGATGTCGAATTTCTCCAACAGAGGCTCCAAAATAAAAAAAGGTGGATAAAAGTAGCAGCAGGCGGATGTTATTCTCGGCTCGGATACATTATGGCTGTAAAGAAAAGAAAAGCTCGCAGTGCGCAACTTGATGCTGCTCCAGTCTCCAGACTGCAGACTGCCCGCTGCGGGGAAACACAGAGTTGTAGAAGGAGGAGAAGAAGAAGAGTGGAGAGCGGCTGCATGGAGGAGGATGTGGGTGTGTTGGTGTGGGAAAAAGGAAAAGTGACCATGTGACTTCACTCATCCACCCACCAGGCCTTGTGAATGCAGCGGGACAAAGGAATGGCCACTCAGGATCAGTGGAGCTGTTTTAAGGCTCTTCTTTACAACCACACTGTAGCCCTCCTGTAATATTCCGACACTGGCTGCGAGTTCAGCGACCTTATTTTACTGTTTCATCCCCTGTGGTATCCTTAATGCCCCTGCAGGGGCTTGTTACAGGATTGTTACAGCTCTAGCAGGAATTTCTTTTTTTCTATTTTCTGTTGGTTGTGATTTATCCTCCTCTCTCCGTCTGCGTGTCTGTCTGTGTGATTCATTAACTCCTGCCACTTCATTTCATAAATAACTGAGGCTCCTGTGTTCCCACAGCCCCTCAGCCGAGAGCTTTTCATCAAAGCTATATGGCCCAGTCTTACCAAAACACAGCACTTCAAAGCCAGAACAAGTGCTCCCCTCAAAAGTGAGAGGGGAAAAAAAAAGTTTGTCCAAAATACAAGATGTTTGCTCACAGACAGCAATGAAACACAGAAGTTCTCCGCAGAAAGAAAGACAACGCTATTTCTGATTCTTTTGTTCACCTCTTACAAAAGTAGCGACAAATCGTCCATCGATCGATTAGTTGTACGAAAGAAAATTAATTGCCAACTGTTGTGTTGATCGATTAATCATTTCAGTCATTTTCTTCAAGCAAAGATGTCGTTTATACTTTATAATAACCATTACTGACATTGGTAAATGTGTATTTGTTTGTAAATTGGTGGATTGTTGGTGATTTTGTAGTTAAATAAACATGAAAATAGTTGTTGGACAGATAACAAGCAATAAAGTGTTTATAAAACATTTATTAAAGGGGCAGTATAAATGAATTTGTGTTGAAAACATTCAAAAATAACTAAAGTTCTCACCAGAATGTGAAGAAACAGCAGTCCTCACAGTGTTTATGTACTGTGCTTCAGAGATATCTACTGAAGTAAGCATGCTAACCAGCTAGCTCTTGCCTGTCCTGGTTCAAAGCTCCTGTGTTAGCGGTGAAAAGAATGTCCAAAGTATTCAGCCTGTAATGCTAGCTGTAAGGCAAGCTGAGCTAACTAGCTAACGCCAGCTACAGCTTGCAGCAGCTAGCGGTTACTCTGGGTACATGCGGCCCCCTATGTGTTTGGAGTAGGTACATTCCTACTCCTACTCATGTGGCCAGTTCTCACATATTGTGCCTTTAAGCAGTTGTAAAGGATTATAAACATCAGATGCAACTTTCATGGTTATGGAGCATTTGATTAACCAAAGTTTGATTAAAGGTATTACAGGGAACTAAAATTAAAGCTATTTTTTAAGTGCTGAGGATGAACTGAGGAGTCTCGCAGCCTGAGGAAAGATGTTGCTCTTTAGTCGGTGATACAGTGCGACACTAAAATAAGGTTTAGAGAGGCTGAAGGAATCAACCAACAATAAATGATCCATGCGGTAGCTTTAACTCTAAATATACCGTTTATCAGTGATGGTTATTATAAAGTCCTGACAAGATGTCAAACATTTACTGGTAAGGATCTGCTGCCTTACTTTTTTCATTTATAACAGTAAATGAAGAGTCTCTTTGGGTTTTGAACAGTTGGACAAAATAAGAAATTTGAAGATGTCACTTTGGGTTTAGGAAAATTGTGTATTTTTTTTTGCTATTTGTTTGATGTTTTTAAAGAATGAACAATGAAAAGGTTAATCATAAAAACGATCACCAGATAAATCGCTCATAAATAGACTGAGTCACTGTGACATTGCACCAACAACAGTCAGTTCCAGGTAGACACTCCCAGGACATTAACTGTTTTGCTGTTCTGGCATCTTTGATATCTACAACAGCGTCCTCCTATGATAACTGATAGTTTGCATGAACTCAGGCTGTCATTTTATTTAGTCTTTGGCCCGTCCAGCAGATTAGATCTCCACTCTAACGTTAGAGAATTGTTGTTATTAATAAGATATGACAGCATCAAACATGCATTTCTAAAGACATAAATTGTACGTAGGTTTTCTGCCCAGATGCTGTTGTAAGCAAACAGTATGATATGCACTATGTAATTGATAGTTGCAGTACTTCATCACACTTGCACCAAAATAATGTTTTGTGATTATGTGCCAAACATATATACATAATACATATGACTTGCAGGGCCGGATCTAGATACATGCCTTGTGCCTCCTTCCTTTAAAGAGCTCAGACAGAGTGGAATCAACGGCCTACATTAAATAAAGTGTAGAACATAAGTTCATATACCTATAATATAGTGATAATCACACCAGCTGTGCCTCACGCTCCGCTGTTTCACAAAACACTTCCATGCTGCTTCTCTTCAAGTGAATTAAATTGGCCCTCTGACTGTAGATATGGATAGGAACAAGATTAAAGCAAATGTGAAGCTGTGCAGATTTTATCCCGCTAAGAGATCAGGGATCCCTCTTCCCTTCCCACCCCCTCTAAACTATTTTCTGCCTTGCTGGTCAGTCTCTCCAAAGAGTATTTTAGCCATATTCAAAAGCACGCCATATTAAGTGAAGGCAATTTCGAGAATCTCTGAATTTTCTCAGCACCCTGCTCCTGCAGGCCCACTGAGTTATTACCCCTTTAATCACGCACACTCACATAAGTATCTAGGTTTTGGGAGATAAAGAGGGAGAAGGATTGGATCACTGACTGACATAACAATTCCAGGAAACAGAGTGGAGTCTGGGAGGCGGTGCACATATGTGGACATATGGCTCGATGTAATGAAAAGCAGAACTTTCTCACTCCAGAGCAGTGTGGACCCCCCGCCCCCCCTAAACCCTGAAACCCTGCCTCTCTGTCCCTGGCAAAGTTCCCAGCGAAACCACATACAAGCTTAAATGCCTGCATACACACACACACACACACACACACACACACACACACACACACACATACACACACACAACATCCTCCCTCTCGGCCGCCCTACGCATTCTCGCTGACTATTTGAACTTTTCAGTGAGGGCACTCTGTCTTGGAAGCATTGACCAAATGTCAGGTGTTATTAGTCGACGTCTCATTCATACAGATTACTGCTGAGGATATTGATGTCCACAGATAAAAGTGCACCTTTGTCTTGTCACAAACCAGCTATTCCGTTGGACAAATGCAGGCATGTTAATGCTGCGTGGATAAATCAAGGAAGAAAAGTGTACAATAGTAATATGGAACAAGGCAAATGACCACCATTTATTTATGGGATACGTCCAAGAGATACCATCGTGAAAAATCTGACGCAGGAATTGAGATGTTTCTTGGCTGAAGGAAGCCTTAAGAAATAATGACATGATCATTCATGCCAGGCCTAATGTAGAACATGGTGAACTTGGCTTATTTAATCAGTTTCTCTGAAAAACCCCCACAGAGACTTTACTGCCTTGAAATTCTTCTGTTTCTTACAACAGACCCTGGTGCATGGACACAAAATGCATTCTCAAGGATTGTACTCCCTCAAAGAGTCGGATATGATCTTTCGACTCCACCACATTTGTCTTACTGTGTTAGTTACTTGTTACTTTACATTACATTTCTAAAATAGTGACATTTCAGATTGCATATGAGCCAACTTTCATGTTTGAAGGTGAAGGAGAAAATAGGGGCGTGATGGTGAGCCCCAACGTTTTAACATTTGTCAGTGAGATTTAGTGATACTTGAGGATATTCTCCCACTGTGCAAGAAAACTAGACATTTTTTAACGAGACATAGGAACGACTTTCAGCCATGTTTGTGGCGACCAAAATCAGGTAATCTCAAACGTGGTCTTAAACCTAACCATGCGTTTTGTGCTTAAACCGAACTGAACCACAAGTGTCAAAACATAAAATTGAAAATGAAGTTGCAAAATAAAGAAATACAAAGTTTCAATACACTTGTGGTTTGCAGACACGTACATCAGTGATAATTATTCTTGGGATTGGTTTCAGCCACGTGACATGAATGCATAACTTTGACTTGTAGTGGAGTATTTCCACATTGGGCAACTTTAACTTAAGTAAATGTAAATGATGAAAAGTAAAGGATCTGAGCGCTTCTTTCATCACTGCTAGTGTCTGACTCACAGCGCACTGTTATCCAAAAACTGATCAAAATTGATGCAGCTGAACCAGCGATATCTTCTTCTTCATTCCATGCGTTCCTCCCCCTGGTCAAAAACAGGCCCTCATCAATACACAACTCGACTCGACCGCCGACTGTACGGTTGGAGATTTGATGTGTTAGAGCTCCCGTCTAATGTAGCCTGGAGCCACTAGCCTCTGGCAGTGACGAGCAGGTATCGAGGTCTGGTTACCTTGTTACTGTCTAACTCAGAACTTTGATGTGTAAAATTTGTGGAGTTTCAACTTCAACAGGAGGCTTCAAAGTATGACAAGTCAGAAAAGTCATAGCTGACTTTCCATTAGAGGGTCAGTGGAGGCCAATATTGTCAATAAATCATGCTAGGCTAGCTGAGGAACCGTTGTGTGAACCAGTGTAAATCCATAATAAAGCCTGCAAGAGACACATCAGTACAAAGAAAAATGAGTCGTGCCATTTGGTGGCCAAATGTTGGTTGAGTTGTAGAGAAAAGTCCCGTACTATAGGAGGCGCAGAGCATGTTATGGGGGAGCACGAAGCCCCCTATGACCTGTGGTTTCCCTCTCGCTCACAATTTGGTCTCATCGTTGCTGCTTGTGGGTTTGAGGAGGATTATGATGTCACCGAGGCAGCCGGTGCTTTATCTGGTTCCTCTGAACAGGGAGAAGCTGAGGGAGCCTCGGTTTTTGACAGGTACATGATATACTTCTCAGTAAGTTCGGGGAGAATGTAGAGGAGGCCTCTGAAAGCCTATTATGTGGTCTGCACTCTTTTCAACATCACAGACAGGTAGAAGTGACATAATAATAATGCGTGGACATGCATTCATGTACAGCCCATTCACCGGAATAAAATGTTGGCAGTTAATGTTTCTACAAACCACTGATACATTTACATCTGTATGTGTTGTGCAGAGTCACATTCATGTGCATGACAACACTGGATATCTGTCAAGGAGGCCTTGGGACAATTTCCAGCCGTTTTTGATGACCAAAACAGGTCTTTTAGACCAAACTTTGGGGACTTTTAACAGATAAAAAAGAAAAGATTGTTCCAGTGGAGCTCTGGATATTTTCTTTTTAACTTTTGCCGCATTTCCACTCAACTCGACTTGACTCTGCAGTCTTTCGTCTTGCTCCCTTCTGACTTTTCTGCAACGAAGGTCGTCACCTTGCTGGACAGACAAACAGACACACACAGAGAATCTAGAGCACAATTCCATCGACATGCTCCACTGTTCCTGTGTTGGTGATCGTGTTGAAAATAATGTCACAGCAGTTTAATGCGGCGTTGCTATGACAATCATCCAAGATTCCCGCCCACATTGAAGGGGAACTATCTGCACTGGAAAAACTAAAACCAACACAAGCACCTGGTACATTTGAGTCAAGCCGTGTCAAGGTGTACCAAGTAGAAACTAGGCTTTAAAGCTGCAGAAAAATACTGGAGCCTACCAGCCCAGTCGCCAGGATAAAATGTTGTCAGTTAACGTTTCCACAAACCACTCATGCATTTGTGTGTGTCATAGGCTACATACAATATTTAACACATCACATGTTCGTGACCGGACTCTCATATCAGGACATGGAAGGGATGGTGCCTGATTCAAGGTTAGGAGAGAAGGCTGGCGAGCCAATGACCGCGGTTCAAGACCGTGTTTCAACATTTGTGTCGCGCACGACTGTGTGACATGCCTGGATATTTGAGACCTTGGTACAATTTCCAATTCCAAGAGGTCCCCAAATTGATGGTTTTCTGATGACATCACAGTCAGGATTATTATTTGACAAAAGCTCCTTCATAGCCACATCCATTATTATCCAACTGTTTTCACGGGTTGAGTAGTACTTGACTGAGAAAAACTTCTCATCTATCTAATTGAAAACTTTGAATTGTATTTACTTTTTATAAATCTACCAGTTAATCCATGATAACTATTAGGTTGGCACACAAAATGACAGCACATTACTGTATACAGAACCTCTGACAGCTCTCAGCAGCTATTTTTGTAAAGCTCTATGCAAAACCCCATTTTAGTATTTTTCATGCCTCATTTTTTGAAATCATGATTCTTTTATCAGTGTAGACCTGTTTTATCCTCAGGTTATTAATAGTCATTTAAAGACACAATAACGGATGATTTGTATTATACTAGATGAGATCAAACCAGGCTTTAGGGGACGACGTGTTGGTCCATTGGATATTATTATAATGACTTACTCAAATAACCTGTTTTAAAGCTGGGGTTAGAATTGTGTTAAATCGTGTGGAGCTGAAGGAAAATGTTTCCTCTTTCTCTGGGATCTGCAGAGTCTCCTCCTCCTCCAGCTGACAGACGCTGGTCTAAATTCAGCATGTACTCTCAGGTGCCACAGATGTCACCAAAGTACTGCAGGACGAGAATAATACACACCAGAGCCTGCTGTCAGTGGGTTCTTGTTATTTATCACGACGCTGAAAAAAAAAAGGCTTAAAGACATTTTTTTGCAGACATAATAATCATCATGGCACTTCTAACATTCAGAGCAATAGATGTACATTTTCTGTCATGATTAATTTGGAGGAGGAAAAAAAAAAGAGAAACTTTGTCTCAGGCCTGAACCAGCACAGTTGCCATGGCAGCCGGTGCTTATGCTGTCTCTCGTCTGAGGCTGAATTAGCAGAGGAGTGAAAGGCTGCCAGATAACGTCCACTTTTACAGGCAAACAGGTTTTATCTGCACAATACATGAAGAACCAGTTCTTGGAAATACAATGAGGAGAACTTATCATCTCATGCGCAAATACAGCACTTGTGACTCTGCCTCCTTGACTTATTGTTCTTCCCTGTAATTGGAGCTCGAGGTAAAGGGTTGTTGTATTTCCTCATTAACCAAAGCAATTCTGTGTTGAATGAAATCACAACTGTTTCCACTCCAACTACAGACATGTTTGAACTAATGGCCAAAACCCCTTTCAGAGTTTTGCAAGCCTCCTTCCTTGCTGTTACTGGAAATTGTACTTTGGCCACTGCTGAGCACATTTTTAATCAACTCAACCCGATCCTTGACCCTGATTCCTAATGGTGTGCTTCGTTTGAACTGGGAAGAAGGAAGTTCCTGATTTCTCAGTCATCGGTTTCAACTGGAACGTCCCCTGAAGTCGCATTTTCAACTTGAAACCCAGACCTCAGAGTCAATAATGGCTGTTTTACACTTGACTAGTTGTGTAAGCTGTAGAATATACTGTTTATTCTGTAGCACGTGAAATCAGTCTTATGCACAGTACTGTCTAGCTTCCGTCAGCAGACATGTTGCTTTGTTGTCTGTTTGCGCATAATGTGTTGTTGTCAGCTGTTCTGCTAGCAATGTACTTAAAATACTTTGCCGCTGCTCTGACCTGCCAGTCTGTTAGCTGCTTGGCTACCATCTAACATTAGCCCTTTTTACACAGCGGCGCCGGATTATCTCCAGAGCGGTGGTTCACCAATTCTCAGTTCATGGCGATTCACACAGAGCCAAGCATCTCCCTCCTAAAGATTTATTCTCATCACAAAAAGTCGGTGAGTTAAAGTTTTTTGCCAGTGACAGACGCTGTTTTTCGGGCAGAAATGTGATCACCCCTCACAGCAACTGAAACTTTCACACAGAGGAGAATGTGGAGAATTGGCGCAGGATCCCCGCATGCAAACGGCAGTGAGAATGGGGCTTGTAGCTACAGGTAGCAGCAGTTAATGATGACTCTGGTGATATGCTGCCCCCAACTGGTTTAGAGTAAATATGGCAGCTGGCCAATTCTCACATACTGCACCTTTAAGTATTTGAATCACATTTGAATTATTATATTTTTATAACATAAGTTCATGTGTTTAGAAATGCTTTAAATGTTTTTACATTGAGCTTTTTTGAATGCAGCTGCACATTGTCCATCCTACAAAATCTGAATGTTGACCATAAGACATTTTACATGTATTCAGTCGTCTCAAATGAATGTCTAACACAATATCGACCATGTAATTAAGTTAATATCACTCTGTTTAGATCGCTCTTCTGTGTAATTTAATGGACATAATGAGGTTTTAAATGACTGATCAGAGCGTAATGTAAATGTCCTGGGAATGGTCTGTTTCCTAAACACAGTCAAAGGTTAATGGCTGTAGAGGGATGTAGCAGCGTCTCCTCGACATGAGACAAGAGCTTCCCCTTCCCTGTGGTTTTCCAGGAATACTGTACATTTGAAAATACACATTTGCATTAAGCCGAACATGCACACAGAGCTATTTTGCATCAAGGCTGGAAGGTTGGAGAGAGAAGAGCTTGTTCACCAGAGTTTTTTATTTTTTGCTACAAAACAATGCCGTTGTTTTGAGAACTTCACACAGAATATTTCACTCTGCCACATGCTAAAAATGGTCCTGCTCCACTCCCACAGCAGGGTGGGTGGCAACAACAGAGCACACTTTGAACCTGGAACAATTTACATTGTTACAGTTGGATCGGTGCCTTCACAGCGTTCGGGTGTAGCGCCGCATCGGCACACAGATGCACGTACTCACACACACACACTAACACACTGCAGTGGTGTGGAAAGAGACAGACTTTTGTTTACTTAAGTGGAGAAGCTGGCTGTAGTCCCCACTGTGGTTGTCTTTGGATGGCCTCCATGTTGGAGATCTAGTGGTTAGTGTGTGGTTGACTTTACCTCAGTGCTTAGGGAACGATCTGGCTAACAAATCCCTCACATGTTGTCGCGTTGTAAACCAACAATATGGGAAAATGAAGCTGTGATTCAATCAAGTAAAGCTGTAAAAAAAACCTGTAAACCGCTAACCTTTATACCAAAGACCTGACATTTACCACAAGCAGAAAAACCATCCAAATGTAGCGCAGTGAAAAAGAAAAAGAAGCCATTTATTTATGAAATTCATTTAGCGAGAAGCTGATGACTTCATAAAACTTAATCTAACGTAACATTCATAAAATGAAAACTGTGTAAAACCTGGAACGGGAACAATCTGTTTGCACGGGTGACAGGGTTTGGGTCATGACCTGCCTTTTCAGTTTAATGGCGCTCTATAACTCACATCACCAGGCACACATATTATGAAATCCCGTGCTTCCCCCAGCCCCACATCTAAAGTCAACAAATGCTTGTTCGGTCGGAGTAATGTTTCTGGAGGGTGACGTTAATTGAAAGCAGCTGTTTGAAGTCTCTGCAGCTGGAGTTGACGGCGCAGCTGCAGAGAGGGCCGGTTTAGCACTGAGGATCTACTACGTTGTTAACCGAGAACATTATGTGAAAACGGACGCAATCAAGTCTGACTGAAACAGAAAAAAGCTAATGCACTCGGAAGCCGTGTCATCTAAGATTTGCTTTTGTGAGCAAACCAAACAAGAGATGTCTTTTCCCGTAGACCATAAAGTGTCCTTTACCTGCTGTCAGTGCACTGAAAATAAACCCTTACTCTCCCAAAGCTTCAAAACCCACAGATCACACAACTGCACCGGGCTACAAACTTATGTGCTTTGATCTCAGCTCCAGCAGCTTCGGCAAATGCACAGCCACAATGAGTAAAAAAGCCGAAAAAAGAGGAATAAAACTTACAGTGTTGGTGGTTTTCTTTTCTTTTTTCACTCTTATCCTTCAGGAGAATTCTTCAGGTTTTTTCTTCAAACTCCCACGGTTCCACCAGTTGCTAGCTGTTTACATTATCACTTTGAGGAAGGTCATCTGGTTTTTCCCCCAGAAGAGAGGCAACTGCTGCTTTGCCTCTGATCTCCTGAACTCCCTCGGCTCCTCTGTGACAGCGGCTGCCTATTCTCACAGGAAAGCAAAGGAAAACTTGTCAGAGGAGGTTCTGAAGACCACGCTCTCAGATGGGACTGGACTGGGTTGCTAAAGAGAAAATGGGAGGGACGAGCTTCCACCCACAACATATATAAATATATATTTCCCTTATCTCCTCCTTTGCACTAATGCTGGCTAATTTCCTAAATCACATGAGATATAAAGCACTTCAAAGCTCGATTTCTTGAAGGTAGCGCTCCATGTTTTATTAAGCGGGAATAACTTGCAAATCTGTGTCTGACCATAAATGGAGGAAAACTGCAGCGATCTTCTGCCAAGCATATTTTTCCTCTGCATATTGAGCATGCCTCATGTTCTAAATTTTGCTGTTGAGGAGGACATTGCACACAGCGAATGCTTGCCCGCTATCACCTCCTCCCACATACTCTTGTACAGTGAGTGAGTAGGATGTGCTGCTCTCCCTCTGTGCTGCACCACCTGAATACATCTATAGAGTGCCTGCTGGCTGCTATGGCTGAGTAGGAATACAAGGCAATTACAAGCTATGGGCAGCGAGTTGCCGTTTTGACAACGAATGCACAATGATGACGAATGATCAAGCGGTATACGTGGGATGGAGCAAACCATGCATGCCATGTTAGATGGTTCTGGGTGCAGCTTGTCTTATTAAAGTAGTGAGAGCACTGAGAACTTCTCAGGGAACAAGGGGAGTGTGAAATATGTTAACTTCTGGTGCAGATAACAGCTTATATGTGTCTCTTGTGACATCCACAACATAATATCTATTATGTTTATGTGCTCCATAAACACATATGTTAACCGCGTAATGAAAACCCAGATGTTTTGGACGAGAAACCGACAGGAAACTGTCCTGCTGAATGATTTTTATTTGACTTGGCAGCAGCTGATGAGTTAAATTTAGACGTCTCTCTCTCGCTTTTTCCTCCCAACCACGCTGTTGTTGTTTTTCTCTTTGCGCAGCCTGATAAAACATTCATTTCCTGAGCTTTTCTGCAATCACTGAGCCACACCCGCAGGACCTCCCCGAGTCAAAGAGCACACCCGGCAAGGTCAAAGGTCATGGTCAGATGAAGAAGACAAGCTATTAAAATAAACATCCCAAATGGAGAGGAGGCTCAGACGCCATATATATATATATATATATATATATATATATATATATATATATATATATATATATATACCACCATAACTTTGAGCAATTATTGCATTTTTGTGACACAAACACACAAACACAAAAACACAAACTGAGATATGGAGGACTGAAAAAGTTTCTAAAATGATGGCATAACTGGTAAAACTTGTCAAACATTCTTCCTACACTACACTGCCATCTAGTGAGGACATGGCAAACATAATGACAGTAAAAGATGTCACCTCTTCCCCCGTGTCTCCCCCCCTGTCACAAACGCTCTCGTGGTCCCTCTCTCTCATTTCACTTTTGGACAGGCTGAACCAGCTATCTGGAAAAATCAGGAAAATAAGAAGCTCGGGGCAGTGAAGGCAGGGGAACGTCACTCTGTGGCTGGTAGCTTTGGGCTGAGAGGTTCAGATTTGGGCGAAAACATACTTCAGTTCAGTGTCAGTCAGATTTGTTGTTTGCATGCTGAGGGAGAGTGGAACGATGATTGCGACTCACTTTGTTTTTCTTTTATCTTTCAGGTTATTTAAATCAGATCTCACCAATTTAAGACACTTGGATTGGTTTAATGAGAAAACAAGACCAGAAATAACAACCAAAATGGCAAAATATCACAAGCAATATTCAAATGTGGCCTGAATCTATTAGATTCGTACAAAACATTATTCAAATATATACAATAAATTATACATTTTTAGAGGTCAGAGAAGTCAACCTCTTCAACAACATTTTGCGGAGAAATTCCAAAAGATCTTATAATACAGTTGTTTTCATTGCAAATAGCTTTTCCCCGCAGCAAACTTTTACTGAATATGAGATTCATGGGTACTTAAGCATAAACATGGCTTCAATACAGGAGGGATTCTCTACAGGTCACAGAGGAAAGTCATGACATGATCACAAAAATTGGCTCCAACAAGACAACCCGCAGCGAACGGGGGGAAGATGTCAGGTGTGCTGACGGAAACGGATGTGACAAAAAAAATGGCAAAAAATAACTCGGTTTAATCTGACATTGACTGTTACATAAGCTCCCCGGATGACCTTGAAACGCACGAATGAGACTAATGAGCAGTGATGAGCTAAACTTTTTCAAGGAGTTATTAAGATTGGATCAAATTAATTTTTCGGTTAAGATGTGGGTCTCATTCTTTTGATCTCGGTCCTGCAGAGTAATAAGTAAGAAACAGATTTTGTTCTCTGGAGAGACGGCGAGAATGTGAGGGTTTCAATTAGGTATTCATTACTTACAACGAGATGTAATGTAATAGGGTCGAACACGACCGTGAAACTAAAGAGGAGCCGTGAGAGCTGCACAAGTCAAGAGATTTCACTTCAGCAGACGTTTTATGGACGGGAAGCATTTGTACTCATGACTGTGACTCGTCAGAAGCACTGGCATCAAACCTATGCATCACTTCAAAACATGTAACCAATCACACGCACCTTTGAAAGGCTGATATGTGTTGCACATCACCTTAATCTGGCAGTGGAAGGATGATCATCTGATGGCAGAGATAGTCTGGGACAAATGAGCTGCCTCTCTTGTCAGGCGGAGACGCCGGAGATGAGAGTTCTGGTTCTTTCTTGAGCTGCTTTTATGTTGGCAACAACATGAGCATGCACCGCCAGTGTTCGACTCCACTGCTGTTACTTATCACAGAGCCCAACAGTTTGTAAATAAATCAAAGCGTTTCCCCCGGGGCTACAGGGCTGTGGCCTTTGTATTCAGGAGGCTTTGCAGCGTGCCATTCTTGTGCTGTGCTCATGTCATTCAAGCGCTCGCCAAGCCGTTTGCTTTGGTCATTTACACCATCAGCTCCTTTTCGATGGGAACTCACAGATAGGGTGAAAATGTTAATCAGACTCCCCTCCTTGACTGGCTGGAGCGCTCTTGGCTCCCTGCATCTCCTAAGGCTTGGTGCCTGCTCCTCTCGCCACCGAGCGAAAAGAGGGAGAATGGCTCTGATCTGAAAGGCAAAGCCCCAACTGGGGTTTCACTTTATGTTGGAAGAAGTACAGGGCGCTGTCAGACCAAATTCCCAAGTACTTGGAGAGGCTGTCACAGCCACAAAGCAATTAACTGTCGTTGTGGTTGTGACAGAGCCAACTGGGATGTGCTACTTCCTTAATTATAGATAGATTTTGTTCCTTATTGATTGTATCATAACTGATGGCATAATTGTCAGCCTTCATTTTTCTATAATTTTACTGTGCATATTATGTTTAGCCTCACAATTTCAGGAAAATTGGCATAAAAAGCTATTCACTTCTATAATGGGTTCATTACCTGTGCGCTCCAGGTAATATGGCCCACAACAGACAGCACTATAGCATTAATATTTGAATTGTAGAGGACTCACTCCTAAAGTGACCCAAGGTAGCCTAATGGCTGCTGCAGATATAGGGTAATTTCCTTCTGCAGCACCATAATAAAGACGGAAATAGCCCCTTTCTTTAAACAGTTATGCCTCCATCATCCCAAACAATATGAATGGACTCAGACAGCTTCACTCAGGAGGGCAGGAGACACTTTCCTAACTCCAGTACTCTGGCTCCGTCGTTGAATTACCCCCCACACTGCGCCACAGATTGCCAAAGCAAGCTAGTTTGAGCAGCCACAACATCTCCTGAGGTGACTCCAAACCTTAATTACCCCAGAAACAGAGGCATAGATGGATATCTAAGACAGCGTCTCACTGAGTGCCGCACTGCCTCAGAATCCCTGTAAGGCAATTACTACTTCTGCAAAGAATCAGGAGGCCGGGGTAAAGAAAGGAAAGCAAACTTCATTAAAATGAAAAGCATTAGAAGCGAATCCCCTCCTGTGATCATCATTTTCTCCAAACCTGGCCAAGGCCCAGACTCATAGAGGCATCAGACTTAGTCGTATCAAACTGAGAGGGACTTAAAGACCGCAAAGCTCCGCCAAAACCTGCCCGCCAACAAATACACCCAAAGACATTGTTCCTATTTTGTCATTTCTAAGCTAAATTGATTTCTTGACCCTGCAAACATCCCCTTCGGATTTGGAATCAAGCCTCTATCTGCCTTAAATTCATAGTTATATATTAAAAACAATAACTGTCTAATGGTAGAAATCTCAGCTCTGGAGCGCCACCAAAATGCAATCAATTGCTCTTTGGCTCCTGGCCTACCTGTCCAGCTAATATCATGTAAATCCATTCATACATTCTGAGATAGGCTCGTGGAACATAATAACTAAGAGGGAACGATGTAACCTTGTTAGCGTAGGTAATAAGGGGGCTGATTTGAGATAAATATTTAATTCATTCTGAGAAACGCTCCATGTTTTCTAGGTCAGTGGATGGTTTCTACCATTGGGTTTTAAAACATAATTATTTTCTGGTTATTTCTAGTGGAATAACAAGGGAACATGTCATTAAAAGTTACTTTCACTGACTTTTAATGACTGAGATGATGATGTGGATGATCACTCCCCTGAGAGCTGTAATACTTTGATATGCCATATAAGTTAGCAGGGAGAGTGATACCAGTACTTTCTAATGTAAAACAATGTGGAGAAGGAATTTAAATGCTCGGATGTGTACAGCAGCTTTGCTCACAGACGGCGTAATTTGTTACCTTTTTATTGTCCCCAGAGTGCTTCATTATTTGTTTGATCTTCCCGGGTTTTTTCAAAGGAACAAAAGTGTTTGTGATCTGAAATACCACGCTGTGTTATTCGCACAACATGTCTGGTCATTTGGATTCATATCTGCAAGATCAAAAAGTGTTTTCGACGCGTTTCCAGTTGATAGATGAATAATACTTTAAACTTATCCGCAGCACGGTGTCTTCTGAACACCCAAAATTTGAATAAACACATGCCAACTTCTTATATTAGGTGCTGCTGCCGAGGCGATTACAGAGAGAATTTCAATGCATTTGTCTTCTGATTATTTTCTCCCAAGGATCCTTGAGGAGAGCAATTTCAGCTAAATGTGTGCGTTGGCAACACATAGCTGACTTGTACCTCAACTTGATCCCTTGGCGGCCCTTGATGTGATTATCATTGAATACTTGAAGCTTTTTAGTATGCAAGAAGATGTGATGCCTCTATAGAAGATGTAGTCTTTTAGCTCTGGGTAGTGGAGCATGGACATAAATGGTTTATCTAACCTTAATTTAATGCTGTATTTTCATCTTGATACTCATTCAAGGCACCAAGGATTTCCATTGTGACGATGACCGACTGTTAAGAAATTAATCAGTTGATCGAGGTGACTTTTTTGTCACCCTCTTGTTCCCTCTTCCTGTTGAACAAAATTTAGAGTCAGCAGTCATGTTAGCAGCTCTGTGAAGCGGCCTTGGCACACTGTTACTTCTAGCTCAAGGTCAACGCTAACATTTTGATGTTCAGTAGATATTATGTCTTCCAGGTTCTTAGTTTAAAGTGTTAATAATCCCTTTTGTAGATGTTTAGGTATTTTACTGTAATATACATGATACAAAAATTGAATGACGGTCCATAAAATACCTGTCAAGATATTTTATTAAAAATGGAAACCAAATAATGTGAACCTCATGCTGTTGCTAGAGGAAATGTCAGGTGATCCGAAAAGTGATTAGGATTCATCTGCTGAGAACATGAATGTGTGTCCAAATTTCTGTAGATGCTGAGATAGTTCACTAAAAGAGTGAACATTTTGATCTGCTGATTGTGCTATATATCCTCTGGGTACCATGAGTATCGACAAAAATGTAATGATGGTCCATAAACTTGCTGTGAAGATATTTCACCAAATAATGTCAACATCATGCTGGTGCGAGAGGAAATGTCAGGTGGTCACCAGGGTTATTAAGATTCATCCTCTTAGAACCACAAATGTCTGTCGGAAATCCCTCTAATAGTAATAAATACACTTTTGTGCTCCTGGTGGTGCTACAAGTCAGGAGACATCATCAGAATGTACTCTCTGGGCACAACAAGTATCTCTGCAAAGAAAATTCATGACAGTAGTTGTCAATTATTTTCACTAAAAGCCAAAGATGTCATGATGGATCTATGGAGGAAATGTCACAGGATCACCATATTCAGTTGGATTCATCTTGTAAATTCATCCTTTAAAAGATTTCCTGCCAATTCCTCCTGTAGATGTTGAGATATTTTACTGAAAGCGTAAAAAACTTTGTCAGGAGATCCAGAGGATTATCCTCGGGGCACCATGAGTATCACTACAAGAGAATAACGGCAGCCCATCAAATAGCTTGCAAGATATTTTTACCTAAAAATGAAAAAACACACATTTTCAACCTCCTGTTGATGCTAAAGGAAATGCCAGGGGAATCACCAAATTCACCAGTATCTATCCTCTGAGGACCACGAATGACTGTACCAAATCCCTCTTGCAGATGTTGAAATATTTTACCATGAGAAACTTTTGGGCTCCCGGTGCTACAAGCAAGGTGATTAGGAGTTATCCTCTGGGGACCATAAGTATCTCGCATGACAATAGCTGAATGACATTACACTAAAAAAAATAAGAAATCAAACTCATTATGGCGTTAGAGGAATCGCCAGGGAACAACCACAGCTGGTTGGATTTACCCTTTGAGGAGGGTCACTCAACTTTTCATGTCAATCCATCTTCTTGAGATATTTCAGTCTGGACCAAAGTGGTGGACTGACAGACAGACGTTGCTGTTCCAAGGGGAGTGCTGTGAGCACAAAAAACAGGATTACTGTCTTTGTGGACCTTCCATCAAACTGGAATCGAATCTGATATCTGGTTACGAGAAGCAAAAGTGAGTCATTATGCAGTTCTCTCCCTGCCGGGTGTTTATGTTCTGACCAACAACAGCTCCACTGGTGAAGAGCAGTTTCTAGCAGGCCTCTGATATCAAATTCAGTCTGACTTGTATACTGCTGTTGCCTATGCAACTTTGAAGATGAAAGCGGAGAGGGAGTCGCATCATTTTCAGGATAGAAAATAGGACCATCAGTGTAGAATGCAGCAGTCTCCTGAGTTCAAACTTCGCTTAACTTTGGCCACAGCTGACAGTTTAGATTCACAGACACAATTCATCTCTTGCATCACAGTATTGCCCACATTCAGAAGGAAATGAGAGAAGAGGCTTAATGATTTTTCTTCTTCCCCCCTATGTTGAGAGGATTGTTACATCGAGTGTGACTCCATTCAATATCAATATTCTGGAGGTTTTCATTATTCACGGCGCAATTGTTGATGCAGCTGAATTCTCCACGAAGTAAAAGAAAATGCTTTTTTCACAGAGGATAAAGATACTGGACATGAGTTTATGATTGCTGTAACAAAAAATGCATTCTGAGTCATTTCTTTTCACCGAACACAAAGAGCAAGTTAAAACACATTGTGTATAAATCTGTGCGAGGCATTATCAGACAATCATCTTTTAGAAAACTGTGTCTGCCCTCTGGGACATGAGTGGCATATTTGTGTACATCAATTTTTTTTGTTTTTTTTTTGTTATTGTATTTCAAGACAACAACAGCAAAATAAGTTTTTTCATATAGATATATGCTATCATTTTACAGCATTTCAGCAAATAATGATATCCTGTCGCAGCTCTGTACACTGCGGGCAGAATGAGGGCCGTGTGTACATGGCTGTCGTGGCTATATGTCATCTGTGTTGTGACAGTTCAGACAGTGTCTCCAAGTATGTATCACTGTTCTTCTTACCTTTGATTTATCTGTGTACAATATTCATGGAATCGACACAAACTACCACCTATACGTCAGGCAGGTTTAAAAAAAGCCAAAGCCCACACTGTGGTTTTGTACATGAGCCTCAGGTCTCCACAAACTTGATCTGACAGTTGCAGCTTACTGAAAATGTTGCTGCCAGAGTCCTAACAAGACAGCACAGCACATCTCTCCACTTCTTAGATCTTTACAGTGGTGGAAGAATTGATTTTAAAATATCACCATTCCTTGGCCTGGATGGTTTAGGGCCAAAACACCTGTCTGATCTGCTGCTATGCTATGAACCACCCCGACCTCTCAGGTTGGCAGGTTAGCTTTCTGTTCCCAGAGTCAAAGCTAATCGTGTTCCCTGAAACACAGTGCTCTGGAGATACACTGGTGCCTTGAAACTTTGTGCAGACAATCCTGGAGGACACTTGTGAAATCTAGAGTATAGCACAAATCTAATGGCACAAAATTTGGTTTCAGACGGCCATCATGGTCAACACTGTGCTGTATTTTCTCATAGCCTTTATTTCCATCGGAAATGTACTGGAGAAGAAGAAGAAGAAAGTAGCATAAAATCTAAGCACTCAAGTATAGTACAGTTACCTTAAAAAGTGTGATTAAGTATTGTCAAGAGTGAATCTCTTTATGTATATATCAGCCACACAAGAACATTTTGAAGATTGAAGCAGCATCCCAGTGATGAGTGGATGATCTGCTGTACCGACCCAAACACCTAAACATTATGTTATTACGATTAGGATAATAATAATAATAATAATATGAGACGTTGCTCAAGTATATTGGTCATGATCCGGGTTTACTAGATATTTCTCAGCCCCAATTTATATTTTCCTTCTTATTCATTTACACTGATTTTTGTTTGTGACTCTGGGATGTTGATGTTTGTTGTCAACTGGCATATTTCTGTCATTTAGATGTTTTCAATGCCTGTCTGCGCACTAAACTATCTTCTGGTAAATAATAATAAAGTAAAAAGAGAAATAAAAAAGAAATTCAAGACTTGGGGTGAAGTTTCACTGATATTGAGTCGGTCAGCAATGTGGATTGTTTCTAATCGACATCTGAAAGCCTGTTTTGAAAGACTGAGCTTTTATCGACGTTGTGTGCTGCTCTGCGTTTAGTGTGTCTGCCTTTCCTTTCATTGATTCAATAGCTCGCCCTAGAAAAGAAACTGTAGAAATGAATTAAACCTTCCATTTACCTCACCTTTTATACACGGTCTCTTGCTCCACTCTCTATTTATAAAAAAAAAAATGGGAAAAGGAAAGGTGCAAAAAAAAAGAATCAGTATGAGGCATATAATTTATAGTAATGAATGTAATGGATGGATATGAAAGCCCCTTTGGTTCGTGAAATATGGCCCAGGGTTGTGTGCCATACCTTGTGCTCTTGATTGTCATTGTCATTATGAAAGCGCAACACGGTTAAATGAAAGAATTAAGGGTCGTGACATCAGTATCTTGGCTGTGATTCATGTTAGCCTGCTGTCCTGAGATTTGAACTGTGGCTCTTTGAAGACCAGCTTCAATCATTTTAATGAGTCCATCATATCGCTGCTGACAGAGATGTCCCTGATGTCACTGCAGGGTCCACACTAAATATATTCCATTGTTGTAACCATTGATTTTTCTTTTTTTTTTTCCTCTGATACATTCATTTTTAATGAGCCAGGTTTCCTCCTCGCTCCTCAGAGGCAATCAAAAAGTGGCACACATACAGTAGGATCCCCCGGTGGTGCCCCGGACACCTCACAGCCCTATAGGATGAAGGTGCAGAAAATCCGATAAAATAAGCCGAAAGACGAACTGTGCACTTTCACAGTGTACTCCAGCATGACCCCAACAATGCTCTGCTCCTCATGAAGGGACTCATGAACGGGCTACATGAACTTGGCGCAGTCTAAAACTGACCTCCATTAAAAAAAAGTTAACCCTGCATTCTTGCTGCCGGTTTTAGAAAAGAATTTGAAATTGAAATTCCAAGTCCATGTAAGCTTATGAGAAAATGACCCTAGTTCTCGCTTGATTTATAACCTCAATGAATGGTTTCCTTAAGTATTCATGGTTTCAATTTGTAGTTTGAAGTCTTTTTCAATGACGCATGTTCATTTTGTAAATTATGGTCCCATTTAGAGTGAAATAAATGATAAACCAGAGCAGGTGAAATAAATTAATAAAGGAAGCAGCAAAAGCAGGTTACATTTTGAAAGTATTTCACTGAAAAATCCTCACACTTTCCCTTCAGGCTTCCCTTCAGAGCCACTCCTCCAGAACACATGAACACGCACTGCCCGACTACACCGACTACCAACTGCCCTGTAGCTGTTGCTGGCCAGCTGGCAAGTTCGCTACATTCAATACGCTGTCTTAGCTTTTTTCAGTCTAACAAATTCAAAAATAAACAACTCTGTTAATGCCGAAATACAACAGTCATGCTTGAATAGCCTGAAAAGTCTACCTGGCATGACAGTCAGTGTTAGCTTGGCTCAGGGGCTGTATGCTTTGTGCTGGATTCAGTCGCTGTGTGCTTTGTGCTAGATTCAGTCGCTGTGTGCTTTGTGCTAGATTCAGTCGCTGTGTGCTTTGTGCTAAATTCAGTCGCTGTGTGCTTTGTGCTAGATTCAGTCGCTGTGTGCTTTGTGCTAAATTCAGTCGCTGTGTGCTTTGTACTGAGGTTAACCACGGAGGAGGCTATTGCTGCTGCCCCAGCTCAGTTCATTGGCTTAGGGGCTGTGTGCTCTCTGTGGTATAGCGCTGAGTGCTGCTCGATTGTTCAAGTTTTACTGCCATTCTCTTGCCACTAGCTTGCTAATAGCTTTCGCGATTTGTCCGCTGTGTGCAGTGTGTGTGCAGGGAGGCTTGTAAGTTGGTATGTACACCCACTTAGAAGCCTCTCTAATCTTTTCATTTTATCCGGCTTGAATACGATTCTTGGATGGTCTTAGTAGAGACCTTCAGCAGTGACAGCACGTACGGTATTTTCTTCTTTTATTTGTCAGAGGATTTGATTTATTGTTTGCTGTCAGGTTGTCAAGAGATATTCTACAGGTGTAACAAAAATGCTTCTTGAATAACTGACCAACCTTACCTTCAAAGAGACCACATAAAGATGATTCAGTCTTATTGATGGTACCCACACAGGGTTCACACACAAAGGCAAACTCACCTTGAATTTGTAATCCGGTGTTCAAGCAGCAGTGAATAATCATCATGTTAGTCTTGTTATTGTACGTCATGACTTAGAATGCGCAACAGCTGCTATGACTGATACCTCTATGAGCTGAATTAATGGGTTACCCATCTTTAAATGGCCTTATCATAGCCACCACAGGCCTGGAATGTCACAAACAAATGATTCAATTTTGACTGCACGACAATGCAATTAAATCATCGTTAGGACTCTCATTAACAAAAATAATGAGATCAGAACCCGAAGAACCCCCACTTTTGATTGATTCCTTCAGCACAGGGAAACATACTCAGATGCTTTGATCATGACACGCTATACTTTGAACGTGACAATGACTTTGTTTGTGTGTCTTTTTTTTTTGTCATCACAAAAGATCTATTTGAAATCATTGTAGAACAACCAGGACAGCATTTCTTTTTGTTGCTTAAGCACACCCATGTGAACATCATATTTTATTCATAACGTCTGAAAAAGTGTGCCACAGAGAAGGCTCGGCTTCCTACGTCAGGCTTCAAAAAACTGGATGGCTCTCATAAAAGTTTCAGCTCCTTTCAGAATGGAGACTTTAGAACATGTTGTCTTTAATTATTTCATTTCACATTAAAAGTTTGAAAACATTCACTCCATTTCCTAAAAAGTTTTTTTTTCTTTTTGGTGCATTCTGAGGGTAGCCCTTACTGGACCCCCTGTCTTCATCCATAAAACATATGAGAAAAGGTTGGCGTGTCTCCAGTAACCAAATCTGACTTGCCTTTCTCTTAAGGTTTGAGTCTTACTCTTACTAGATGTAAGCAGACTTATTACACGCTAACTTTTCAAATTAATTCCACAAAGTACCTTTCCTGCAAAATGGACAAAGTAAAAGGTACTTCAGGTTCTTCAAAGTCAAACTCTGCTGGTGCAACCTTCTTCTACAGAAATCTCCAGCTAACAGGTGTCTGATGATCCCTGTCTGGATCAGAAGAGATTAGAATTCTTTGAATTAAGAATCAAATGGAGGTGGATTCATCTTTGTGTATTTATTATTTAGAGCTACACTTTATGACTCTCACTTTTATGTCACGCAGGCTCCTGTGCAGTTTTAGTGTCCACAAACGTACGGACCGTGACATTTTGGGGAAACTCAACATTGCTGCAATTCATCATTAGCAAGAATTTGCCCCAAAATTTGCTGCTTTGATGCCAGCGATATTTCCAATGCTGTCACATCAAAAATGCTCTGAGAAGCCACTGAACTCTGACAGTCTCCCATGTGAGATGCTTGTACCTCATTTGTGACATGTTTCTTATTTCAGTCTTTCACAACAAAGAAAGGGGAGTGAAGCTGGGTAATGATGAGGTCATGCAGTTAAATAAAGAATCGGTGTCATCACCCTCACGCCGCATATTAATGCTGCCATAAATAGAGTCTATTGACGTCACAGTACGACTCCTCACACAGATTAATTTGAACCTACATTTCTGATGGCCTTGACAACTCTCTCTTCCCTCACACCTCCGATAAAACTCAACTGAGGAGTCTGCAAGCCTTTGTGTGTGCCTTTCACAGAGGCAAATCTCAGAGGAGCAGCGGCACGTTGTGCTATGACAGTCGAGCCTGGGACGTCGAAGTCTCGCACTTTTCTTCTTTTCCTCATCTTTCCTTTTTTCCCTTCTTGGCTACTGAGAATAGGCTGAGTCTTCCCAATTAGCAGTTTTCTGAAGAGGTGTTGTGACAGCCAGGGAATACAATTTACAGTTGTTAAAGTGTATCTGAAGTTGCTCTCTGTGTCTAACAAAGATAATATTAAGCTTGATAATAATCCAGAAATCTATATGAAGTAAAGTATCGTGATGATTGATTGGACATGTTTGGATCAAAGGTAATTTAATCCCTACAGCACATCTGTCCAAGCCGCTTAAACACCCCTCCTGAAATTGCTGTCGGCTGCCAGATAATATAGACCAGTCACAAATCACACCTGCCTATTGTAAGCTGGCGTGAGACCTGCGCAGCTTAGCAGAGAGGCGGAAGGAAATTTACAATTGGGCGACTGAGAAAAAAGGAACGTGAGATTGCTGCTGTTTCCTAGAAGTGTTGTGACTCCATTTATTATTATCTGACAGGAGACAATGAGCAATGTGGGAATGAAAAATGAAAAGAAAGTACTTTTCACCGAGCTCAAAAAACTTGTCTCATAGAGTGTCTTCGCAAAAAAAATACGTTTTGATTTCACCTGCTGTAGCTGTAAATAAACAGCAAGCCACAGTTCTACGAATTAGAAACAAGATATAACATGGATTCTGTTACCTTCTGAACAGAGCTTCATGTGGAGAAGGGTCCAGCTGCAGGAGAACCATGCCTCATCCAAAACACACCCGCTTTTACGCAAGGATGTGGTAAGTAAAGAAGACAACTGCCAACAGCAGCACAACATTAATGGAAAATGTCATTTTAAAGGTAGAGATTTTAACAACTATGAGGCAAAGTCTGAAAAAAACACACTTCTTCTTCTTCTTTGTCAGTGGAAACAAACAAAAGCTGACTTAAGTAGAAATAATGAGATGAGCTATGTATCGTGTTAACCTATAAAATATTTTTATACATAAGTGTTTCACTGATGGGCCTGTTGGTAAAATGGTCCGAGTGAATTGATCAGACTGAATGCAGCTTCATCTGGAGCCCCAAAAGACTTTTAATATATGCAGTAGTACTTACCTCTTTAATGTGTAAAATTGGTGGAGTTACAGTTTGAGTCTTCCCCGTCTTGCCTGTTTCCACGCTGTGCGCTAAGCTAATTTAACCAGCTGCTGGCTGTTGCCTCACATTCAGCCAACATACAGACATGAGAGGGGTGTCGATATCTCCATCTTACTCTCAGCAAGGAAGCAAATAAATGTAATTCCCCAAATGGCGAGCTTTTTATTCAAGCAGGATATTGCGATCATACCTCATCCACTCCCGCCGCGTCTGAATCATGAAGGTGATCTCATCGTACCTCGAGGCAGCCACTGTTACATCTTGCCGGTGGCATCGGAAGAAAAAAAAGGCTCAAAAGTATCGATTTCAAATGGTTGTTTTTAATCTAGTGGGGAGTGCCATTATGTGAAAGCTGCTTCAGTGAACCCCATTGATTAATCCTGTCTTTTGAAATGGCAGCCGAGGGTCCAGCAAGTGTATTTCTTTTATACGGATACAGAAGCTCAATATGTGGTCTTCTCCACTATTGTTCTCAGCTTTCTTAGTCAACTTTTTCCTCCACTCGCTGCTCAGCATGTCTTGGAAGTGACGTAGCCCGATGAAACAAGCCTGCCAATAGAATGCACACTGACATGTTCTCAACACAAGCCTCCACCCTTGCTGTGGAATTGATTCATTTCTTTTTCTCTTTGTTCTTATGCCATTCATGACAGTCACCTGCATGCGGATGACTTCCTCCTCCATATCCTCGCATTGTGAATATGAGCACACACAACCGCTGCCAAAAGTTTCGTAGAGCTTGGTGCAGTGTGGAGCAGCGTGCTGTATAATCGAGAACTGGGAATAGCGGCGAAGGGACTGACCTATATGAAAGGAGCTGTGCATTTTAGACCTTCAAGACAGTAAAGTAAAACCTTCATAAGTGGAGATTGACAGCACAGGAAACTTTGCTTGGGGATTCTTGGGGAAGCGCTGCCAAAATGCTGTGCCTGCACACGTCCCCGAGGTACAGTGCAGGGTCAGCGCTGGAGGTGGCCACCTCAGCTGGGTGTAAAATTGCCAGTAAATCACAGGCGAAATAGGACAGCGCTTGTGAGGAAGTGTGTGTGTGTGTGTGTGTGTGTGTGTGTGTGTGTGTGTTTGTGCGTTTGTGTGTGTGTGTGTAGGGGTGGGGGGGTGTTGGGGGGGGTGCAGAATATGTCTAAAGTCTTTTTTACATTTCAATGCGGCTCATCCACAGAGCTCTGCCTACACAATGCATGCATGATCAGCCAGGACATTACGCATTCGGGCATTCTGTAGTCTTTGTGCACTGGTGGATGTTTATGTTCGCCTCTGCGCCAACATTTGCATGTGCATGTGTGTGTCTGTGCGTGCGTGCAGGTCACCCTGACGCTGCCAGACCAGATGTGCAGGAGTCTGGATTGCGCGGAGTGATGAGTGGCTCCCTAGCTGACTCTGCAGACTTGGAACAATGCACACAGGTCTCTCCAACTAATGAGCTCTCTATATAGAGAGCACACAGCGAGAGCCTCCACTCTGCCTACAGTTTCAATCAGGGCCTCCATATCTGGGGAGCAGAGCTTTTTATGGTTGTGCTGGCGTCGGACCAAGGAACTTGATACAAAATGCAAATCAGCATCGAGTACCTGAGGTGGTTCCAGTTTGTTTGTGTCACAAGGTGGAGAGTGACAGGTTCTTTGGATCAGGATGGAGTAGGCATAGGAATGCAGAGGCTGCAAGGCTATTTTTGCACTTTGCTTTCTATCAGATACATCGGGTTTGCATCTGCGTCTGGCATCGGATTCTGTTGCAAAGCACTTTCTGTATCTGCGAGAGCAATGAAAAACATATAAAAATACGTTCTAGAAAACTTCCCAGGTATGTAGTGAGGATAAACATACCGTATCACATTTACGCATGGCAGCACAAGGACAAAGATGAATCATCTGTTTTAGCGTATCAAGCTTGTTGTATTGGAAAGGCTCTGCTCCCCGACGGGCTGTTAAAACCGACTCAAACAAATATAGGTTACAGGGGCTTGGAGAGTGACGCAGCACCCCTTGAGGCAAGTGTCCAGACTTCTTACTGAGAAATGACTCTACATTATTCATTTCACCTCTAATGTCTTTGTTTTGCAACAGTGCTTAAAACAGAACAGAATCACTACTCTGAGCTGCCCAGGCGCCAATAGGAAGCTGCCAAAAAACCTCAGATAAAAGTTCACTCAGTGCATTAAAAAATATATCTAAAAATAGATGCTTTTTGTCAGCTGGAAATATACAATAAAGGAGCTATGGCAACTGCGTCTCATCATTATTAAAGGCCCCACAAGGAAGGGAAAAGTCTTTTTATCATCACGATAGCAGCAGAATGAAGCAGGGCATGAGCCAAAAGCCAGTCTACTCCATGCTAAATATGGCCCTATTGAGTCAGGGAATTATGGGCTTTTAACCTAGGGTAAATATTTTTACCTGCCTTGTGGTTTCTAACCTCAGGGGAGACAACAGAAACACCGGACCACCTGTTTTTGGACTGCTGGGTACATTAAGACTTATCTATGGTTGGTAATGATGAATTTTTTTTGCACAACAGGCAGTTTGGAATGCAAATCTACTCTTATGCTACCAATCATAGCCTGGTAGCTATATCATAAAATATTCATTTTCACAGGAACCCTATTCTGTGGTGGTGCAAAATCCTCTGCCTCTGATGGAGCAGTACAAAGATAGACTCACATAGCCTACAGTGTTCCGGTGCCATATCGTGTACCTGTCAGGGAAATTACAAAGACTCGTGAGCCTGCGTCAGATTTCAAACGCCTAACCTTTCTGTCTTAGGTTTGTGTTTCTCTGGCAGCGCTAAATATATGAGATGCCCTCTAGTATCTTACAAGCTTGCTGTTTTGATCTATGAGGTTGTGATATAAGCTTTGGTTAATAATTGATGTCTAGAAGGATATCTCTCTCCGGCTCCTTCATACGACTCAAAAATGACATTCTTGAAAATAAGAGGGGTCCTCTGCAGGATGAAATATTTCACTTTGTGAATTACTGATGCACCGTGTGGGAGTTCCCACCGCCTCCCCGCTCCCTTGTTATTGTGCAGAGTTCAGTGTTTTTAAGTTCGTCATGGCCTTTGGACTGGGGAGAAAAGGCTGCGCTGACCTCATTAGTGGTTTCCGCCCAGCGTATGAAGCTAGTGATCTGTGTCCTGAAGTTTCTATCTGTATGCTTAACAACAAAAATGACCTTCTCATTTACTCATATATGTCTCTCTGCGACTAATTAACTCAGGGAAGAGGGGACTAGAAAACAACTTATTTTGCGAGGAGCAACATGAGAAGAGCATGTTTCTGCCAGAGCCAAGCACATTGGAATAATGTCATTTTTGAGGGAACAATACACTTTTTTACTGTCTTGCTTAGAGTTACATGACGAGCTTGATATCACTCTTGTGTGGTCAGTTAAATAGGAAGCTGCAGCCAGCAGCCGGTTAGCTTAGCTTAGAATAAAGACTGGAGACAGAGGAAACTGCTCACCTATGAAACTCACTATTTAGCATGTCATATCACATGTGTAGACAGATTTGGACCATGTGTAAACCAACAGTGACATCATATATTTGTTTCTGGGCAACCGTTTTGAAGCCTGGAATTTTACAGCTGTCTCCATCTTGGTTTTCCAGAGTCAAAGGTTGCCATCTTTTGACAATAGAGTAGAACTTGGCAGGATACTGATTGGATCTGACTGAGAACCTGAGGAAACGCTGTAGTAGCGACTTATCAGTCACCAATGCATACCCCACTTTAACATCCATTTTATTCTTAATTGGGACATAACTTCATAATCGTTAGCATGCAGTGTTGAGGAAGAGTTGACACTAGCATTCGAGACCATAAACTCAACAAATTCTGAACTCTATACTGAGGTAATAAATCACGTCAGAGGGAGAGTAATTCTCTCATTGGCTTATCAGACCTTTTTTTGAAACCAGTGCAGTCGCCCCCTGCTGGCCATGAGAAAGTTCGCAGGTTGAAGGCTTTACTTTTCAGACCAATGAGCTCCATCCATATTTAACAGTTAATGCTTCTGACAGAGCTAAGCTAGCTGTTTACGAGTTTCTATGGTAAAGTAAGCGAAGCTAACCAGCTGTTGGCTGTTTCCTCATTTTTACCGTTAAGACATGAGTTGATCTTATTACTCGCTTCAAGACAGCAAATAAGCGAGAAGGTCCTCCCTAGAAAAACAACAGCATCAGTAGTATCAACCAGTGCCCCACAGTAATATACATTTATGTTCAAGTGAGAAGCAAAGGAGGAAGAAGGCCAATGTTGTTCTGAAGTGAAAAGGTCCATGTGGGGAGAAGGTCACGGTGTCTGGATGATGGGTCAACAGACAACACGGGAGACGGCTGTTCATTTTCAACTTCAAACTGATGGTTCTTTTTTATTTAATGGTTAATGCAATTTTTAACCTATAACCTTTGACTAGAAAGTTGACAACATAGAACAATTAATAGAACACCAGACAGCAGAGCTTTAAAATCTCCAAGGGGAACGTAAGGATCCGGTTTGGTGGTAGTTTTTACTCCATTTAAAAGGTGCCTTATCGCTGAACCTATTTGCACTAACATTAGTGTGTATAAATAGGGACATGTAAGGTTAAGGTTTTGTGCCTAAACCTAACCAACCCATAAGCATGGCAATGTCACATCATAAAAGGGGCTTCTAGACAGACCGACAGGTGCACAAGAAAACAGAATTGCCGAATTTCCCTCTTAACATGTTGATGATAGAAATTGCCCTAATTATTATTTAGTAATCAATAGAAGCCTACAGCAGAGCATTAGTTTGTATGACTCTTGCCATTAAAAAAAATTGAGTAAACAGCCATATCTGTAATTGATAATTACAAGCTTGTGCGTCATGGTTGTGCATCTGCTGTTGGGGGCTAATTGAGATAAACTACGACTCCGAGCGCGCTGAAAGCTGTTGGGTTTTTTTCCCGGCTGGATGATGAGAATCAGGTTTGACCTGCATATCTCTTAACACGCCCCCATGAACACGCACCAAATGTTTCATTTATAGTCTCCGTGTGTGTTGTTATTACTCAAGATATTTCAAAGATTTCTCTCTCTAGTTGCAAAGCGCTGTAATCATCTCGAAAGTGAGCGGGTCAAAAAGAAAAAAGAAGACATTTTAATGATTAAATCTTCAGCGGGAGGGCCCGGACCTCTGTCACCACCACACAGTCTAAAAGAGGACAAGATGGGCTTCTAAAGTTTTAATTACGAGCTACTTCAGGAGAACGCCAGTCCTGCTTTTCCAAAATTTCAATATTTCTCTCAGATATTAATGTTTACAGTCAAGGTGCCAAACTACAGGCTCCGGTTTATTTTTGCACTTTCAGGGCTTCCTCCGACCACCTGAATCCGCCCCTAAGGGATACAATTTCTTAATGTAATAAAGGGATGAATCACCTCAGCATCACTTCCCACAGTGTCTCCTTTTACAAAGAATAATAAGACACGGGGACATTACCTCAAACATGTGCATTTCTTACCTTAAAATGAACTTTACCTTTCGTCTTGAAGTGTCCTTGTGGGAATTACTTCTTCTATGCTGTTATTTTGAGCGTCAAATAAAGGGTACATTTGTAAAGCAACATTGTTCGCTCACACAGGGAAAGCTATCAGCGCTAACATCTCGTCTGACTCTAATGTACGTTCTGGAAATTGATGCTTTTCCTACTCAAACAGGATATTAGACATAATGCAGGGAGAGATCAGGCGTCCACGTGTGCAGACCAGTGGGAGATTCATCAAGGAGATATTTTAATAGTAGGTGCAGACAGGCTCAAACATACATGATGATGCTTTCAACTGTTTTAAAGGATAAGATAACTGAAAGGATAATTCACTCATTATCCACTCACCCTCATGGCGATGGAGAGTCAGGGGAAATGTTGTATTCCACAAAACATTCTGGAGCTTTGCAGCAAAACAGTGTTGCAGCATTCTCCTAAACAACTGAAGTAGATGGGGACTTGTTTTTTGTTTTTTTGACTTAGACTTAGAAAACTTTATTTATCCTTTTGGGAGGTTCCCTCAAGGAAATTGAAGCTCCATGTCACACACAGCACTGCTACACATATATAGAGGATCAACAAAGCAAAGACACCAACATACCCAATACCCATATAAAGATTTAAAACAAATATAATATACTATACATAGACATATGTATATAATAAATATATATATATAAATATGCAAGAAATATACATACGTACATATAGAATATACCTATAAACATACATATAAAATAGATATACATATAAGTAAATAAATATTAAAAAATATATATACATATACATATACGAATATATATATATATGTATATATATACATACATATATGTATACATTGTATATTATATTTGATATACACATGTGTGTATATAGTATATATATATATATATATATATATATATATATATATATATATATATATATATATATATATATATATATATATATATATATATATAAACTGTACACAGATACACAGTATCTGTTATGGTTGTGTTATATTGTACATCATTATTGTATTAGTTATTGTACGTTGTGTTCATGAACAGTCCAATATGTCTATTGTTGGGCAGACCTCTCCTGTCCTTCAATCTCTCTGTTCGTCTGTTTGCCCCCCCCAGTGAGGAGTTGAACAGTTTGATGGCACAGGGGACGAAGGAGTTTTTCAGCCTGTTCGTCTGGCTGATTTGTTACTAAAATGTAGAAAAAAACAACAGAAAGAAGATGTAAAAATGGCACCATACAACTTGTCTGACGTCCCTGGAAGCTCTAAGATCCCAAAGTTATTTGAAAAGACATTATTTACATCCCTTATAAGATTCTTAGCTTTATTGCACGTTGAGAGTGTAAGTAATGTCCCAACGCTGCAACACTGTTTTGCTGTGAAGCTCCAGAAATGTTTTGTGGACTATGAACCTTTACCTGACTGTCCATTGACATCCAAGTGTGTAGATAATGACTGAACTGTCATTTCTCTTTGAACTTCATGTTTTTCCAAATACCACAATTAATGTCATTTTTATTTTTTTGTAAGTTCCAATGCTTCACAGAAAATCAAATTAAGAAGTACTTTTTTCTATTAATTGATCAGAAGGAAATAATTATTCTTGAGCTCTTTATTCGACTTTTTTATTTCACTAAAGCTTTTCGTTATGTTCTCTGCAGACGTGGTGGTGCGCAAACAAACCTTTTCATCCAAATATCCAGAGTACAACAATCCATGTTTGGTGATGGACAATATGAAGGCAATATTGTGGCTTTATTCCCCTCTGAACGTTGTTTATCTAACGCTGTCTTGGCAGTCCAACACACGAACACCGACCAACACAACTAAAACAGCTTAGTGGATGTGTGTTGTTATGAGATAGTTTAGCCAAAAAATATCCTCTTGGTCCAGACGGATTTGAATGAACTGGTTGGTGCTGCAAGCAGACGTGGACGTGAGCACATTTTCATCCAAGCTCCGATGCTCTGAATAATGAATACCTTATGGAACAATCTGCTACATTTGTTCGAAAGTGCTTATTATTGACTGAATTATCTCTTTCTGATGCGTGCTGGTGATTCAGACTGTAATGAAGCGGTTCGTCACGCCTCTGTATAATTGGAGAACTTGTCCTGTTTAGATAAATCTCTGAAGAATTGTATTTTTTCTTTGGGTCTATGTTTGAAACTATTGTCACATAAATATGTTAATTAGTTCCGATCACTGCATGTAGCTGGTGCCCTTTCCATGGACCTCGCCCCTGCCCCTCAAAAATCCTGTTTCCTCCACTGCTCCTTTGTGCTGCAGATATTTCTAAATGTACCAAATGAAACTAAATTCAAAACAAACAACCTCAACTGCTTTTGTGCTAAATATATAATTGACTATATTTTAGCACTTTTCAACTCATGGTAAAATGAACATGTTAATTCCTGCTGCCCGAGGCTACAGTTTCATTCCCTCGAATCTTGTAAGCAGGTCAGGGCAGTTATATGCTCCCAACAATCACAAAGGTCATGAAACATGATGGCATTCTGGCATCTTAACAGGAGCGAAATGAGAATAAATGTATGACCTCCAGCTGAAAACATTACTTTCTTATCAAACTGTTCGAGGACTTTGCTCTTTTTGAATGTGAGGCTGCTGTGGCTGTCCTGAGCTGCACTGGGGTAAAATTCTGAACACACGAAGGTCACGCAAAGAAGTTTAGAAGAATGAAGATTAACGTGATGTTGAGGAGGAATCACACCTCACTGATTACCGAGTCCGCGCTGAATAAATTACAGTTTTGAATCAAAGCTCATGCAGGAGCTGAAGGTTAATGAATTAAAGCTGCATTTACTGCACTTTAGCTGCTGTATGATTAAAAGGAAAGAGCAAAACATAAAGAAGAGATCAGTGTACTTTGGCTAATCACACATTTAAATGCATTCACACCGATCTGTAACACTGAATAACTTTCTCTGAGTAGCTAAGTATCATTTCCCCATTTTACCTCACTGAGTCCAAACCTTACATCACACATTTGAGAGAGTAACTAAAGGATTTTGAGGTATCAAATGGATTCAACCCTGCAGCATTTTCACCGGGGTCAGAGCACTTAACCTGCTGCCTGTATTGCATTTCACCGTATCTCTCAATAATGTAATTGAAATCATTATTTGAAAAGGCAATTTTCTCTCCCGGTGCCCCAGAGGTGTGTTCAGCACTAATTAAAGTGGATGTCTCAGGTGTCTGTTGCTACCTCAACACCTTCTCTCTCGGCGTGTGTACGTCTGTAACACATCCGCATGAAGCTATGTTTCAAAACCCCGAGCAGAACTTTCACACTTTTTTTTTTTTTCTCCCCCATTTCTATTCTCTGGTAAGAGGATTAGGTTTAGATAATTACTGAATGCTGGAAACAGACGTTTCAATGACAGCTGTGTGTGGCTTTTGTCATTTACGCATATTGCAGCTGACGCCCCATGCTAAGGCAGATGTTAGCTTTTTATTCGGAGCAGAAGGGAAGATAATGTGCTCGGCATGAATAATGTCAGGACTGTCTTTGCTGTTTTCTCTTTTTTCCGTCACTGTTATGAGCATCAGAGTAATTAGGACGGGGGTGAAAGTGAGCCAGACATCAGTGTGGAAAAGGTCTAATTTCAGATAGGAACACTGAGCTTTTCGTTCTTCTTTCACACAGTTCCGTTGAATTATAAAAAACAAGAAATAATCCAACAACATGGGCTGCTGTCGTTTCGTTCCTTTGTGTGCTTTTCACACTGTCTGCTCACAAGTTTCCATCATAAAAGTATGAGCTCAGGGAGCATAGCGCAGTTTGTATTCAGTCTGTGTGACAGGCGGCAAAGCAGCAATCGTGTCTGTCGAAAGACAATGATTCCACTCAGCTGCCATGTTGTGCACACAAATGTGCAAGACGACATCAGTCCTGAAATCTGTCACCTCGCGCTGTGAAATTTAAAGTCTGTGAAGAAGTCAAAAAGATCCTCCGTGGATATGTGATATTTAATGCACACCAGAGTGTGCTTGTACTTTGTTTGCCTGCGAGGGTTTTTATTCTTACACAGGATTTCTGATCCTTCAGTTTATGCCAAACTTCAACCTCTCACCGTGGCTTCAAAGACAAATCTACATTATCAATCTAAATGCAAATAGTTCTTACGACTCAATTAGTCAATCGACAGGAATTTAAAGCAGCCACAACGGTCCAGTAACCATTTAAAATGTTGGCAGTAAATGTCTCAAACTACTGATACGTTCACATTTGTACGTGTCATATTTACCATATTGAAATGTTTCCAACAGCTGTCATATCACATTTAACATTGATGCGACGTTCCTATGTGTTTGTACATTTGTAACACTTGATATTTTCTGATGAGGGACCATAATTTTTCAGTTTTCAAAGCGTGACACTGCTGGATATTTTTAAGGTGACCTTGGGATAACTCCCAGCTGTCTTTGTGGCGACAACAAAATGAAATATTTGAGGAGAGGGCGGGACATCTCCCGCCAAAATCCTGGTAACCAAAACAGGTATTTTAAGCCGAAACACCTTCTTTTCCCAATCTTTACCATGTTTTTTTTTGTGCGCCTACACCTTGCTACCTTGCTAAGATTTATTCTGGCGGTTGGGTCGGCTACCAGCAACATTTGTGGACAAAGTGGTATGAGCACCGCTGCCATTTGTCTAAAATGTTCTGATTTCACTAACGAGCGAGCTGACTTTGAAAGCAGGTGAAAGAAAGACGCAGCTGTTTCCAGTAGGCATAGCGATGAGTTAACGTATCTATTTCTGGCTATGTAAGATTAATAAATGTAATATGATGGTCCTGGTGCTGTGAAACCCTCAATTCCCCCGTTAACACTTCGCCATGAAGATCTTTTTTTTTTAAGTGACTTACTTTATGACTTCTCTGATCTGGTATGGTCGATGGTCTTATTGCTTAAGTAGGTCATATATGCCTGAATCATTGGTGAATCGAAAACATTTCTCAGTTCAAGCTAGTTTCAAATGTTTCTGTTTTTCTTGCTTGTTTTTTTGGACGAAGCAAGTAAACTGAATATGCCATCTTAGTTCCTGGGAAACTGTAATGAGCCTTTTTCTGTCTTTTATTTACAAAGTATTTTCTGACATTTAAAAGTTTTTTTTTTTTAATAGGAAAAGCAGATTTCTGAGTCTCATTCCCAGCTCATCAAATACTGATGCGTTGTGATTATAGGTCGGGCCGGGCCGCCGTCCCAGTGCGTCAGTTTTTGACAAGTTGGGAATGAGAATCAAAAATCTACTTTTCTTACCAATTGCTTCGTCGACATTGCTATCGCTAGCCGGCTAACAGTTGGGCATTACAGTATGCTGGGTGCAAAGAACTCAGACATTCTTACATTTTGAATCTTTCAAAAAATTGGCTGTTTGCTGATCAACCTTGTAAAAACTAGAACCAGTCGTCAGGATTCTTACACAGACACGAACAAAACTATCAGTTTGGACCTGACAAACATCGTAAAAAGGTTGATTCACAATCATAATAAGGGTTTTAAGGAGAAGAGAACTTTTATTCCGCGCCTTTCTGCTATCTCTGTCGAAGTATTATTCTTCAAAAAAAATTAGTTGTCTGCATAAATTGTTATCAATATGACCTTTAAACAGTTAATTGGTTTTAATCTGGATATATGATGACGGTAATGAAGATAACTGTGAGTTGCATCCGTCTCGGTGGAAGTTATTTGCAGCAGTTATTACCAGAAAAACAAGATAAAGCACCAGGAACGAATTATACACAAACCCAGTGTGTGCACAGCCATCCATGTCTAAACTAAGCAGACAGTTCAGGCAAAAGTCCATTATGATCACTCCACTATGTCATTGCAGATGTATCACAGACACAGTGAGTCAAAAAAAAAAAAAAAAGAAGTACATGTAAGAAGTCGTGCAGGTGCATCAACACAGGCAGCAGATTTCCCCTGCATCGAAGCCGGACTGGGCATTAGGTTTGCATCACAGTCGGAGAACTTGAGCTTTTTAGGCAACGTTCTTCATGATTGAAATTCTCAGTCAGCCATCAATCTGCATTATAGACTGGTTTCCCCTTGTCTGGTGGGGGCTAACTGAAACAGATTGAGACAGCTCTTGCTCACTGCATCACTAATGGCTGCCAATGAAAGACGTCTCTGTGCAGTTGACCCGTATGTGGAACAGGATCACGTCGCAGCTCAGAGCGATGGAGAGAACACAGCTCAATATAAGGAGTCTCTTCGGCATCAGTCACCAGTCAACAGCATCCTCATCTTATTGACTAAATGCTGCCCAGAAATAGAATCTAATCACAGGGTTTGGACAGGCTCTAGTTCTCCTAATGGTTTACCATTAGCTGACTGGAACAAAGCCCAAAGTATAGAGAAATATAACAATATATTCCAAGGGTGTCTGCATTGCATGGTAATAATGGGTTCTCCATTATTGCCATGGCACCTGCCGGCATTCTCCTCTTTTGCTTACAACAGCAGAGACCAGAGGGGGTTTGCTGGAGAACTCGCTCACCTCTGATTTGAATCCTTCTCATTATTTTCTGTCAGACAACCAGCCATTAACCAGAGGAAAGGGCACAAAAAACAAGCAGAAATTTTGGGGGGAAATATTGCACTCAGCTGCGTGGAGCGGGTTGTACAGGAAGGGCAGCCCGGGCGGAACAATTTTCAAGCCCATTCTGCAGTTGGGCCAAAAAACAGAGTCATTATACCTGCACGACATAATTGACAGTGAACACAGGCAATCCTGTTAATTGATTACCCAGGCCTGCGCTAATGGAAAATGCAAAGCCTCATTGTATCTTCCATAAAGCCCCTGTCAGGAGCATTTCCGCGCAAAGACGAGCGCAGGCAGACCCGGTAATGTTTCTAGACTTCTCCCCAGGGAGGCGAACATCTGAAAGGGGGGGGTTGCCAGATTGTTTTAATCCGATGCGTAATTACATATGGGATGATGATCCAGTCAAATATCTCATTGTGACACAGTGTTTCTGATCAAAAACAGAATAAAATATACCCCCTCAGGGCGTCATGTTCCTCTCCAGAAATAAAACTTAATTAAGAGTACGCTCAGCTGCTGTTTCTTCCCCTCTGCCTCTCTCCCTCTCTCTCTCTCTCTGTCTCTCTTTCTCTCTCTCCCATCCAGGTTGAGATGAGGATGCGGGGGTATGAGCCCCTCTCTCCCCTCTCGTCCGGGATTCAGCCTCCAGCTCCTCCTCTGATGCATCGTTTGCATCAGCACTTGGGAACACTTGTCCGCGCGCCGCTGCACCTCCCCACAGTGCGTTCACGGACTCCACTCCGCCAGGTGATGACAGACACGCGCTCAACAGTGACAACGATGTGCTTCTAACACGCCCGAAGTCGGAATTAACGTAGAATGGAGACGCGCCTCGGTCACTGCCTTTTTCTCATTTTCTCTGAGTGGATTTGGCTCTTCACCCTAACTTCCATCCTTGGCGGAACAAAAGCGGAGGTCAGGTGCATCCCCTCCTGCCAGCTGCCGCCGATCACAGCAGCGTCCGCCCGGGAACTCTCGGCGCTGGATTTGGTGAATTTCGGCGAGGATTTTGTTGGATTTACCGAGAGGTCACCGGGCGCCGAACCCAGCGCCGGCGGGGAGGAGAGGCACAGCGTTGCGGAATTAACCACGAGCGAAGAAAGTTCGCGCAAAGTGCGGGGAAATGACACAAGTCGTCTCGAGAAGGACGGCCAGCAGAAACTTTCCCAGCCCAAAGTGGTTTCTCGAAGTCTTTCACGCGCGGCTGCCCTCTCCCCGGACGAAAATAGCAGCGACGAGGGTAAAAACGGCCGCTTTTACGCAGGAGACGGGGCGCAGGTCGATGTGACGGTGGAGGAGGACGCGGCTGTGGCCAGCTGGAGGCGAACGAGGAGTGCGAGGAGCGCAGAGACTTGGTCCGGATTCAGACCCGAGGGCGGGGAGGACGCTGCGTTTTCGGACCAGGAGGAGTTTCAGCTCACAAGTTCGACATTTGCGCTCGCCGGGGACACGGCGCACAACCAGGCGATGGTGCACTGGTCCGGACAGAACAGCAGCGTAAGTAGTGGATGTGCTCCAGATTTTTACGCACGGGGCTTTTTTTTTTTTTTTTTTTTTTAATGTTTGACGCAGTGTGGTCAGTGGTCACTCACACCATCTCTGACGAGGGCATCACAGTGATTTAAAGCGTTAGTTTGGACTGAGAGATGAAAAGTGTGACTGCTGAGTGGTGGCACAGTTTCAGGAATCAGTCTCGCCTTGCTTAAATCTCCCCCTCCCTCCCTCTCTCTCTCTCTCTCTCTCTCTCTCTCTCTCTCTCTCTCTCTCTCTCTCTCTGACACACACACACACACACACACACACACCATCCATCCTTTTGTCTATTGATTAGCTGACTTGGCATGTAGGCTGAAGTTTAAATGAAAAAAATGAGTCAAAACTGCATGTTCTCCTTGTGGCACTGTGTCTTCAATCTTGTCCTTTTTCTTCCATGTATTCACTGTCTCTCTCTCTCTCTCACCCACACACCCCTCTAAAGACAAATTGTGCAGTTTTATTTCAGTCAAATCGCTTCTTCCTCTCGGCTGTGGGCATATTTCCTGCATAAACCAAATCCAGCGAACCTCTCTGTGTACCTATCTTCTTGCCAGAGCCTTATCGGCCGTGCTCAAAAATAGGTGATCGCACAAGAAGGTTACTGACTGATACACTTCCTCGGAGTTAAGCAGACTTTAATCTATGTACGCGGGAACAGCTACTGGAGGGTGAAAGTGAAAAGTCATCGTACAGCAGAGAGGTTAAAATAATCCAACACGTACGAAATGGCCTCACAGTCGTGCTGTGAAATACTAAATATAGGCAGAAATAAAGATTCAGAAGTTAAAAAGAAAAGTTGAAAGCTGAAAGAAATCTTGCTTTCCAGAGGACTGGCAATCACACATCAACTGGGACCATCCAGTTTTTCTTCTATGTGGGGTTCTGAACATCTAACGGTCCAACAGCGGTGGACGTGAGCGAATGTGACGGCTCCCAAAACATCTGGGGGACGGCGATGTAAGCTGGTCCGAAGCCATTTAGAGCTCTACAAGAGAAGGGGCTGTAGAATGAATTCTGGAGGATGTGTGGAGCCGTGTGAAGTTCAGCTAAAAAGCACGTTCATGCGCTCTCCCTTTTCTTCTGGTTTTGATCAGGAGACGGGCAGCAGAATTTTAATAATTTGTACCCCCTAAATATACATCTTCAGTAAGAGCAGTGAGTATGTGTGGTAGCCGAGCCTGCTGGAGATGTAATCGTGAATTAACTTTTTTGACATCCTGCAGGCATAAATGGCTCCCCGGCAATGTTGCCGAGATGAAAGACAGGCGATTTGGAGGTGTGATTTAACGCTAAAATTAGAGGCTAACAGGCTGTGGCATCTGGCCTGGGCTTGATCTGTTGAGCCAGAGATTCTTGGATAGTGCATCTCGTTTCAGCCTCGGGGCTAAAGAAACGTATTTATGTCTTGTTTGTCTTGTATTGAGTTTCTAGAATTTATTACTCATCTATTTATTAAGTGCGGAGAGGCTGCGAGCCAGTGTGAGGTGTCTGCGCTTGGCTCTACAGATGTGTATAATTGTGCGCCATCGGCACAGCTGTGAGAACTGACACGATGACATCATCTCAGGGCAGCGTGCAGACTGATAAGAGCATGAGATGGAGGCAGATTTTCCTTCTGAACAACAAATGATACATCTCTCAGGCACATGAGCGACCAAAGTGGCATAAGACTTCCTCCCAGTCATGTATTAACGAAACAGATTTAAAGCCAGCTGCAGCAAGTGCATCTAAAGCAGCACTGAATCTGATATTGTTGATGAACGGCTTTAAATCCGACCGTGAGTTTGTCAAACAGACGTAGACAAACAATCGGTGAAAAAGGCAACAGAATAAGTGAGCGCCCGCAAACAGATCAAGAAATGTTTTTTTGAAAACATCCTTGAGGGGATCATTTGACATTTGTGGAAATGCGCTCACTCGTTTTATTGCAGAGATTCTGATGAGAAGAACCCACATGCACGGCTGCACAGCAAATATGAGAAAGGTCATTAGCGTAGCTTAGCGTGAAGGCTGGAAGCAGAGGGAAACCGGTAGCCTAACTGGCTCTAGAGAGAGGTAACAAGAGCCACACGCCAGCGAGGGCGAGTACTTCATGGCACTGCCGGGGAGTGGGGGACATTAAACAGAAATATTTCTTCAAAACCAGTTCTTGATGGGAGACACAAAAGGTGCTGCCAAAAGCACTTTTGTATTAAAAGTTTATAGAGAAAACTCTGAGGACTACTATTAAACTGTTCTGGATAATTGAAAGGTAAATACTTTGAGGGTTGCACCCAATTTGTCAAATTTTAACCGAGGGGACACTGAACTGTTCAGGATTCAGACGGATGAGTCATACTGATGTTGAACTGCCCGTAGGAAGTTTTAAGAGTCCATCCTCGATCTGAGCTCTGTGTGCACTGGCTTTATTTTATTCGGATGTCTTCTCTCATCTGTGTTTGTGTTTCTCTGACTCAAACAACAACGCTTCGAGCAGTGCGCAGATTCCAGTCGGGCTGAGTAGCGTCACATGAGCGATTGATAATGGTTAACAATGGTCGATGAGTCCCCTGCATCGCTTTTCCCGTAAAGGCAAGAAAAGACTCAATTGTTTTGCTAACAAGTCATTTGTAAGTCAAGTCAATTTGCGAAGCGGCCACAGACTCTTTGTCAGACTTTGAGTCATCTGATGAGTGAAACCAATCTTTAGAAAACACGAAAACATCGACCGATAATGGATTGTTGGGATTGACGCTGATATATTAGGGAGTAATAAAAATTCTGATATTTATTTATCGGGCAATATTCTTATAATCACAGTATATATACCTAAACACAATTTTTTTTACCAATGAGCCCTAAAATATGGAAAACCAGTGACCTGAAATGGTAAACTTCACTGGAAATTTTGATTTACCTCAAACATATTTTGTGTATTTATGGAAAGAAATAAAGTTTCATACCAACACCTATATATCTGTGAAAGGCCAAGACATTGCTTGTGTTCTTAAAAAGACATTGTTTTGCATCTCTGTTTTTTTTAGATGCATATCATAACATAATTTGTTTATGGGTTATTGAGGACGACAAGTTTATTTTTCGAAGGAAGGCGAGGTCCTTGCCCCTGCATCCGTAAAATTCAATACATTTTACTCGTCTAATCTGTGAGTCGAGTCATTATCACCAGGATTTTGCAGGTACGTATCATTATTGTCCTGTTTGATGACAGGTGTGTTTTCTCTCACGTCTGCCACATGCCACGCCCTCACTGAAATCAAGTTGAGCCACTGGCTCTTTCCCAGGTTCAGCATGTTTGTTAAACTTGCAAACAGTCACAGTTCGGGCTACAAACAGCTTCCCTGCGTCTGAGAACATTCAAAAAGAGGTTAAGAAGCCCGTCACACATCAGTGGGCAACCTTATCTGACACAGCGAGTGATGGGAGGCAGAGTATTGACAAGTGTTTGAGTGGATACACAAAAATCTAAAGACAGAAGGAAGGGTGTGAATGTTTGCAACGCTGATATACGTAATACCTCCTCTGGCTTGTTGATGTGACTCAGTCTGTGTGGGAACGCGCCGCTCTGTTTTGACACTTCAGCCAGACGTCCTCACATGTCGACGTTGTCATACATGAAGCCAAGATGTCCGGCTGCCCACACTTCTAAAAATTGTCAGGACGCCATATTGTGCCGCCTTCTGCAATGTGTTTGTTGAAAAACTCAGAAAACAGATAATTGGTTTCGTATTAAGCTCGCAGGACATCAGCCAATTTGTACATACAGTGTGTCAGAGACACATTGTCTGAGCCTGTTATTGAATTGATATTTACTTTTTTCAAGTCCAGAGTGGATGTTGCTGCTTCTTTTATCATTTGTCCAATTATCACGGTTTGAAAACAAAGCTGCCATTGTCGCTTAGGCTTTTCAATGAAAAACATGGATGAAGTGATCGAGTCCTCGATCAGTCGCAGCTACAACAGTGTTTCATGTCGTTGTTGTGGACTACACACGAACCCCTGTTTGCGCTTTACTTTGTTTTCCTAGAAGACAAAACACTTACCATTGTTCTGAATCCTCAGAGAGATGTTTTGTCATCTAGATGACATCTGCTGAAATTTGCCAAGTTGTTCAACAATCAAAAAGAAGATGGCAGCCCACTGGCTGGAAAATAGACCTGACGGTATGCTGGGAAGTTTGGCTAGTCCGTCTCATGCAGCATTTCCATAAGTGTCCTCTCGCTGGGTTTGTACAATTTGAGGACAAGCAAACTTCAGATATTTGATTACAGTGTAAGAATCTGTAGTTTCTTACTGTATGTGAATGGATTCTCGTTTCCACCCACTACCCTGATGTGATCAATCTAATTTGGTTTATTGAGATAAGCGGTGGGAGGCGCCAATTCTCCATTATACCATTATATTTTGTGGGCCTGAATAGGAAAGTAAAAGCAAAATAGTAAAGTGACGTGAGCTTACATTGTGGAAGGAAGCAGCTGTAAAAGTGTGGATACATTTTGACCATCACGACGCTCGAAAATGACCCGTTTTAATGATATTAATTTGATCCATTCAAATGATTAAAATTTGGAATTTCCTGAGAAGCAGCATGATTAAATAATTTTATCCACATTCAGGTTAGCCAGGGGCTGAACCGGAAGTCAGTCACGTTCTAAATCAGTGGTACCTTCTTGTAAATTCAGCATTAAATACAACATATGATACATTAAGATGTTTCTTTCTTTGTATAAAGTCTCAGTTTTGTCGAGGCATCGGTGTAAAAGCCCGTCTGCCTCCTTGTCTGAAGTGTGTCGATTCAACTGATTTCAACATTTCAACCAGATATACTAAAGAATTGAGTATATTGAGTAATAAGAGTTGTTAAGTTTAGAGAAGGGTATAAACTTGTAAAACACATTCTTAAGTATTTGGGCCTACCTGTTCATTTGGCAAAACCTTTTACATGAAGATTTTTCTATCTTCTGTGTAAAAAAAACATTATATCCCTTTGTTCAGGTGATGCAGGTGTATATTTGCATAGAGTAGGGAAGATGCTGACAAAAGATCTCAGTCATGGTTAACTCTAAGTGCTGTATCGTAGGCAGCTGGACGTGTTTCAGTTTCTTGAAGACGTTTCACGTGTGGGCGAGGTAGAGTAGGGCATGAGCTCCGCCCTGGGTGCTGATTCCAGCTCTCATTATAGGTCCATGGGCAGGGCCCAAAACCAAGATAACATGATGAAAATATGACATTTTGCTATTTGTTTCATGTATTTATGTGAGGAAGGTTACATCAGATCTGTGTGGAGTGATGAGTAGACTTTAATCTGCCTGTATTTTCATCTCTTCAGAGGAGCAGAAGCTTCATTTGACTTTAAAGTCACATACGTCATGCACATCATCATTTATTCCCTTAATCTGTCCGTTGCACTTTGTGGTATTTTGATTTTATTGATTGAACTAAAAGTAACCCACAAAAAAAAAAAAAAAACACATGAATATGGAAGTAAAGATGACTAGAAGATGCAGACAAAGTGGTCTGTTCTCCAGCAAAGTTACGATTTGTTGGAATCAAAGCAAAGTCTCAGGAAAGACGAAGCAGTCACAACATGTAAAACACTACTGCAGTAATATGAAAACAGGCTCACTATAGTTTCTCTAATGAACCTTTTGACAGCGGCTTCGTGGAAAATCAGACACGCCAGAAATTCGACAGATCATCATTTGGTTAATTAATGACCCCCTTCAAATGTAACATCTAACAGCAGCTAATCCGGCATGAAGTAGGTCCAATTCTGAAATTAGTCAGGGGCAACCGCTTTGGGTTAAAAATCTAACTTAATCCAAACAGCGTAACAATAACTTGTCACTTAAGTGAGACCAAGGAGGCACCACAAATGAACAGAACACTGTTCACTTTACAATGTATTTTAGAATGGAGCTTCGTGGGTTACGTTTGAATTAATTTAAATGAATGTTGTGTTTGTTCGAATTCTTTCTTCCTGTATCCTCCTAAAAAAGTGGATGGATTGCCTGGTTTTTGCATTTTCTCCTCGTGTTTGCACGCTCTAGTTTTTTTTTTCCCACAGTCCAAACACATGGAACTAAGGTGAATCAGAAAGTCTAACTTGCCCGTAGGTATGAGCGCGTTTGTCATTCTGTGTTAGTCCTGTGAGGCTGTCAAACCGTCCTCAGTGTTGCCCGGTGCATGCTGGGAAAGGCCCAGGCCCCTCATCACCTTGAAACACAGACTGCTGTTTAAAATGCCATGTGTGTAATAGTCATCAATTCAAATCCTCCGCAGAAGAAACAGTATACAGGCAGCAGAGGAAATATGACGATGATGGAGATGGATATTTAACAGAAGAAAAAAAGGAACGCCGTCTTCTTCTCCGTTTCCTTCTTCTTCTGGGGTCGGGACGATCGTGTTTTGGATAAAGAGCCTCTGTGTCGGGCCTTGAGTTGCAGCTTGCACTTCCTAACAACTGTCTTCAGGGTTGTTCATTTCCTTCTGTACTTTAAGCTGAATGTCCATCTCCTGCCACTCAAACCACTACATCTGACGCATCTGTTGAGTTCGCCCCCTCCATCTTACAGCCATTCCAGCTGCCTCATTTCCCGATCGCAGGCCTCCTCCTCTTCACAGACCTTGTGCTTGATAGACCGGTACACTGCTTCTCCTCATCTGCTTCATTGAGCTCTTGGTAGATTGTCTCATATGTCTCTGCAAATTGGAGGCGGGCCAGGTATGCAGAAGGTTAATCGGAATTCTCGGTTGTTTCTGTGACTCTCTGAATGAACAGTGGGTAAAATACAGAATTTGGTGACATTGTCCCGGTCGTCATTAAGATTTCTTCCCAAGGTCCTTTTCTCAATGTCTTGTCATTGATTGAGTATTTGTTATTTTGTTATAGGCTCAGTTTATATTGTTCTGCAGTATTATGAGATGAGATGAGTCAGCTGTCTGTGCATCTTCTGTCCACGCATGCAAACAACTCTCTTATTCTTCAGAAATAATTCAATTTTATTTCAATTATTTCTCTCCATGAGAGGCTGCATTACTTAAGACTGCACGTATTAAGATAAGGTCGATGGATGACGACAGCAGATACCACTAAGACGCTGCTTTCATGACCATATTTCTGCAATTATCCAGAGACATTTAAGTTTGTGCGTGCCAGGGTTGGTTGTCCGAGGCAACGACAGAAGTTAAAGCTCAAACGAAGCGAGTGTTGATTCAGATTCAGCTTAAAGACGAAATGTTGATCAGAGCTCATTATGAGATGTCAAGAATTACAAGAACTTACCTTGAATGTGTCAACGCCTGCACAAAAGCAAAAAGAATAACTGAATGCACAGAATGTTTCGCGGCGTGGCTGAAATGTATTCAGCCAAGGAAATCTGTGGAAAGTTAACTCTGACCTGTCTTTCTTACATCACAACAAAAAATGCTCAAGGCAACAAAGTCAACTGTGGCTTTAGAATTTAGGAATCAAATGAAAATGTAAGCACTGCAGTGTTATTAATGTATTTGAATAAAAGCGAGTCATGTGCTTGTACATTTGGAGTTAACACAAAATTGTGCTCAAAGTAATATATTCAATTGCAGTTGTTGAGTTGTTTAGGTACAAAGCTGTCCTTAATCAAAGAAAACGTAATAATATATAATAAAACGTGCGTATAATATGGACAGAATGTCTAACCCTCATGTCTAACACTTGGCAAGAAAGCAAATAAATACGTATTTCTCGAAATGTTTAACAAATTATTTAAAAAAAGACTGAAAGACCGTTTCAACAATGTCATTACGGAGGCAGCATACATACAGACAGTGTGTCCGGTGTTGTGACTTAAATTAGGAAAATGTAAAGAAATGTGTTGAGGTCTGATGGAAGTGAGGCATCCTAGGGGATAACCAAGGGCATGAAAAAAAGTAAGCCCTTATCATTTAATTAATAACCCCCAAACTCTGTAGTAGAACCACATTAATTTATTCCGTTCTTTAAAAGATGTCCTGCACCTGAATGTACCAAGTTTTATTAGCAGCCCTTTGGTTTCTCTGTAAAGTTCTCATGAGGTCAAAAACGATTGTTTAAGTGTTTTTGTCACGTATGTCTTGCTCTGTCTCACCTATACGCCGGTCTTGTAGGTTATTTTATTTTAGAGTTTGTAACTTCCGAGAAATAACGATCAAAAAGTGTTGATGACTCATCCTGCACTCGGGGGCCGTACACTAACTGTGCGCTTTCTGTCTGTGCGTGTTTCTGCGGACGGGGCCTCAGGGATTACTGCGCGCAAACTTTCGAAACTTTAGAACTGTACTGACTGATTTGGATGAAAATGGATCGTATTTTGTGAAGAAAGTATGAGCTCTGTCTGAACTCTGAACAGCTCGACAAGTTGCTAAAGTAACTGCTAACTAGTGCTGCTGTTCTGGACCAGAGCCAAACACAGCCTCTGAGATTGACGGAGGCCAGTTACAGTAGCGAGGTGATTTATGGAGGTCCCTGTTGGTCGTACACCGCTAGCTTTTGTTGCTAAAGTGATTGCTTACTGCTGTTAAATGTAGCCGCAGTTAGCTAGTTAGAGTAGCAGCCCCATTTGCCGACTCAGCGTGAAGGTGCCAGGAGCCGAAACCTGGCAGGAACACCGCCTCTGTACTGATTCCCTGTCATCAAACTGGACTTCTTTAGTGGTGCTGCCAGTCGGCGGCCCCGCTCGCTCCATAGTTGGGATGCAGACGCCAATCAATACCCACAATAGTCCCTCAATAGCTGCCTGATTTCACAGGACACACGCAACAATGCTGAGGCAAATAGCACTCACCCAGCTGGTTCTTGGGTCCTTTAAGTCAGTAAAAGCTTGTAATCATGTCTGCTTAATAATAATCTGCCAAAATTGAAACCAGCAGGCCATAAACATATATATATTTGAATATTTATCATTTGAATACGCACAGTATGCTGCTCTTAATGAAACTATAAGCATTTGTGATCTAGAGCAGCGTCAGAAATTAACACCGGCCGACTGCCAAACGCAGGTAAATTTTCTGTTAAGTGAGCAAACGACTACAGAGATTGCAGCTTGTCCGACCACAGCAACGTCTGATTCATTCTGACGCTCGAGTAATTCTGTCAGTAATCATACCTGTTCAGGCCTGGACCCCTGTGTTGTACCTTAGGGGGAGGAACACGAGACTTAAGATTATCAATATTTAAATTCAATTAAGTCCTCTTCAGCATTTTATCTTGTCTTTCTCCTCCGCCTTCACTCTGCCCGCTCACCACACCGTTACAAACATGCCTGTTCTGGACGGCGCGATACATGTAGCTTCCTGCATTTAGCATGTTGACATGTTCAGAAAACCCCGCGGCTCGTGCTGTCATCGTGGACCTCCACCGGCTCCCCCCTCTCAGCCGCGGTGGCTGTGATGGACGTGCTGTGGGAGAGGGGGGGGGGGGGGGGGTGAAGGAGTGCTGTCGTGTTGTTTTCTGTGAGCGAACATCACACATCCCGCTAAAGAAACAATAAATAAATTCATGAAATACATAATGATAAGAAGTGTAACACAGGACTCAGCCTAAGACAGCCAAAGACAAACAATCAATTTTCCCCCGACAAATTCGCGGATGTGGCACTGACTACATTGAAAGGATAAAACCGAGCGGCTCGTATTTAAAGCTCAGCACTGCACAGAAACTACTGGCAGGCTGAGTGCAGCGCTGCCAAGCCACCAAGCCTTCCCGCGGTGAGGTTCTCTATCGCCTTGAAATCCTGCAGAGTGTGTTTTTTTATCAGCAAGCTGCGCTCCCCTTCTGGGTTTCCTTTCTTCTTCACTGAGTGCTGTCTAATAGAGCAGAAATCCCATAAAAACCATCCGAAGATTTTATCCTAGTCCGGAGTAAAGTTAATTTGGCTGGAACAATGCATAATGAGATCTCACCTCTTTTTTTTGGGGGGGGGGGGGCACAGACTCGTCTTTGCATTTGTGTTTGGTAACTTATGTTGTTGCAGGTCTGTGTGTTGGTTTATGTGCTCTGCCTGTTTTCACTGTGTTTTTGAGCTTGACGATTAACATGAACATCAACGCTGTGTCTATGATAATGAAATGTTTTACATTAAAATCAAGCACCTCGCTGCTCAATCTATGAATCAGGAACGCTCGGCTGCCGTTGTCGATGCTCTTTTTTTTTGACCGTCGTTCATTTAGTTTCCAAACACTTTCATTTTACAGTGTCCACCTGCATTACTCGCTCATCGAGTATGAGTTACACCATCTGGCTGCTGCAAGAAAAAGCCTCACAATCAAAACCATAACTTTGATTCATGCACTGAAGTTTCCCTTTTTGGATTTATAGCCATGCGTTTTGGCAAACAGGAGGTTTGAAAACACTGCTGCTGAGCCTAATAAGACGTATGGGTGAGAGAAATCCTCCGGCAGCATATTTATCTAATCAGCTGTTTTACTTTATTTATGTCAGAGGGAATGTGCTTTATTAAAGAGTCCGGAGAGCCTTTGGTTTGTCAACATATCTTCCACCATCACGCTCAGCACTTCCGAGTGTGAAACCGAGTGCTCGAGAACTTAAAAAGTAGTTTTGAGAGAAATAGTCCTTGTGCAGCGAGCACAACTTTTTTCGGGGCTGGGTTGAAAACCTACTCGCTGTCTAATCTTGCCTGCATTGATCAGACCCCCTTCCCATGCACGCTGAAGCTTCCCAGCTCAGCAGGCCGCCGCCGAACTAGCAGCTGAACTAGACTGGGCTTTCATTTATGGTGAAGTAGCAAACGATGCGAGAGCAGAAAGCCCAAAGAAGGAGGAAGCCGTTTCAGACGACTTATCAACCGAGCCACTGCTTCCACACAGGGCCGTCGTCTCGACATGAGGAGTCCAATAAAGTCAGACACTTGCTGTTCTGCTTGAAAGCCGCAGCTGTAACATGGGGTATGTGCTCGCTGTCCATTAAAAATGCTGTTTGTCGGATGTTCACAGATCAGCGGTATTACTGTCGGCAAAAGAAGCAGAATGTTGCTTTCAGTCACATTATTGGACAACCTCGTCAGGAGTCACAACCTTCAAACAGCTTTATAGTCATATTAAAGCAACAATATGTAACCTTAGTATTCACCTTAAAATAACAGCTCCTGAATCATTCTGATGGTTCAGTGTCTTGTAAGTGAATTGTGTCTCTGTCGCTTGTTTCTGCACTGTGTAGCTTCAGTGAGAGGATCACAGCATCACATTCATGTTCACTTCAACATACAAGATTTCACACATATAACAACATAAACATTGTGATTTGTATTTACGACCATGGTGTTGCACTGTGGGGGGGCGCCAAATCACATAGAATGCCAATTCCTACATACTGTTGCTTAAAACAGACTATACTCCTTGAGAACATGGTTTCACTGTTTTATCAGTAGATCAGATTCTATCAGCACGCAATGCGGTTTATTTCCTGCAAAGTGATATTGTGAAGCTTTGGTACACTTGGTAAAGTGAAAAACAGAACAAAAAGTACAAATGTGAGTGGTTACTAAGGAACGATTCAGAAGTGACCCGATGATTAAAAATTAATCTCGAAATAATGAGCACCCTCAGACGTGTCATTTCACCTGAAGGGCTGCAAAAAAAAAGCAACACTAATGATCAAGTAATTAGTATTGAACGAGTTGTTACTAGTTTCTTGCAGTTCTGAGTTAATCAGGAACAACTTCTGGAGAAAGTTTTTGTTATTCATCGATATTTATGAACCTGTCATTACCTAATGATTCATTAGCATCTCCCTGTCGTCTTTTCTCTAATAACACATCATTATCTACCACTGAATTCTCAAATCAGAGTTATTCTTGAGCTACTCATTAAAGATTCATTAATCATCAAGTTGGTCCCCCGTTAACTACTCACACTGTTGAGTGCTGCAATGTAAAGTGTTACCTTTGCTTTATAATTTATGATTGCAGTGACCTGTTATCCATGGGAGAGCCAACAGCTCTGACTTCAAACAACCCAGCCTCAGCACAACATCTGGTCTACGAGGAAATGTTGCCTTTGTTAATGAAGTGACATAAATTGATGTGGCAGACAAAAGCCTCTGTACATTACGTGTCTCGCAGAGGTGGTATTGAAGTGTATGAGGATGTGATTTCCTGCATGCTTTTGTAGCTGTGGAGTGAGTCACAGGGTTGTAAACAGTGTAATTGAAATAGACATTTCTATATTTTTTTTTTTTTTCATTAAGGCGTCAAATATTTGGATTTTATCGAGTAAAGTTTCATACTTTACGCCCGACTAACCCCGGGGTCTTTGAATTTATTTCCTACGCTGTATTTTTTATTCATAAGGGCACTCGCTGCCAGACTGTTAACACTTCAGTGGTGTTAATATCACCTTGGCAGGTGTTCTCACCTTACTCATCCCAATTAGTTTGTCTTTAGCTGTGACAATAAATGTCACCAGTTATCACTAATTTGAATATTATCATTTCACAAAATCCTTGAAGTCCTTTTGAAATTGTTACTTAAAGTAACAATCTTGAAGATCCCTGTTTCTGTTTCTGTTGCGACACCTGTGGCGGTAAGCAGTCATTGCACCAGAGAACCAAACAGCATCGCCTGTGTGACGCCTCTGAATTTGCATTTGTTGTTGAAGTTTCATCGTTTGTAGTCATCAGTCTTTTCTCTGTTTGCTCAGCCACAGTTACCAAACACTCACAACACATATTAGTTGAAGAGTGAGACTGTCTTGTAGCTCCGCCTCCTGCTGGCTGATGAAAAATGTGTCTCTGACTGTTCGCCACCTGTGATTTCTTTTTTTTTCGCCGGCTTTCATCAGCAGGCCATATGCTCAATCACCATTGTGGTAGACTAACAGACATTAATATAAATGAAAAACCCTGAATATTTGATATTATTACTCTAAAGCGGCTGTAATCAATTTTATTTAAATTAAGACTGGATCATTGACTACTCGTATGTGTATCGCTCATAGTGATGAATCCAATTCTGTGTTTGTTCCTCAGCTGTAGGGAAAGTTTTGGCTTCTTTAAATGTATTGTTTTGGTTTAGAGGCACATATCTTTAACATGTTGACTCATTTAAAAGCCACTAAGAAACAAAATGAAGCTTTTACCAAATGTAGAACTAGATATTTCCCTCAGGAGAAAAGGGAGCACAAGTTAATATTGGAATTACATTCAACCGGGTGGACACAAGGACGACCCTCAATGATTGTTTGGCTCAACCTCATGGCATATGACGCCTGAAATTTACACTTGGTACCGCTCTTCTAATATCAGTGCAGACGCCAGGGTAGAGGCACGGTTTGCTAATGTTAGCCCATACATCATCACTAGTGGCCAGGCAATGAATCATTGTGATAATAGCCAACGTAACGCAGGAGAACCACAACTGAAGAAAGCATTTTGGAAATGCCCAGTCGTGTCGTAAGTGCCATCAACAACAACTGATGATCTGTGAGGGTCTTGAAGGGTTGAGAAGGGGGAGAATTCAACCACTTCTCCTAGTAAGTCTGCTCTGAGGGGCAAGGAGACACACGAAAAAGGGGTGGGGTAACAGTTAGAAATGGGATTGAGCCTATAAAGTGATTTATGTATCTAAATAATCTACTATACAATGTGATAACATCTCAGTGTCTTTGCAGTTCGTTGCTCTGCCTCCAAATGTTCAAAATCATTTCATGCCAGTTTAAGGATTTAATTGTTGTGCACAGGAAACAAAATGTCCCCTCACTTCAGTTGGACTTGGGACAGAAATTTTAGAGAATCTGCAGAAGAAAAACCACTGCTGCATTATCTGCATGGTTGGATAAAATTGTAGTTAAGTGTAAGCGGACATCATCAAATATTAATAGCAGCGGTGGACTCGGGATGTTTGAGCTCCATTACAGACTGTGCTGGGGCACCGGCATGCGAAGAGGGCACTGAGAGGGCACCCTAGAGGGCACTTCACCAGGTATTTTTATTATTATGATTATTATTATTATTATTATTATTATTGTAATTAATATTATTATTATTATTGTTTAGGGTCAAATGAGATCTGGGCCAAAGGCACAGAAACACCTTCGACACCTGACCTGTTTTTTGAAGTGTCATATGTGTCTTTAACATTCATATTCCAGTCACTAACTCCTGTAACAATTGCTAATATGGAATCATCCATCTGTTTTAATTGTGGTAGCTAACAGTGATGACACTTTTATTGATGAGGCAGCTTAATTCCCAAAACCGATAAGGCGGCATCGACAGTTGGCGAAGGAGGCGATGAATTGAAATGTGTACCCTGTCGCTCCTTTCATTTGTCTCAGGTGTTCACCCTTCAATAACCAAGTCCCCCCCCCCCCACCTCCCCTCTCCTTTACTCGATACCTTCACCCCTTCTCCTCTTCACACAACACCTTCACTTCACAACAGTAATCTCCTCGCCCTAAGCCGTTTAAGTCACCATTAAGCCTCCAATTCATTCTTCCATAATGATCAAATTCATCCCAGTCCATTTACCTCTTAGGTTTAAGATTTACAAAAGGATTAGAGGTTGAAAAATCAATTTGCCTGCTCTTGGATGTCAAGTAATCCAGTTTGAAGATAGGCTAGTGCTACTGCAGTCTAATGGGCTGTGCACTACATGGTAGCTGGCTCTAAATGTGACACCTTTGTTGCAATTCAAAGAGAAAGATATGCTAATACAAATGTCATTATTATTTAAACTCGGAGGGTAAGTTATATAATCATTAAAAGAGGAGCGCTTGGCCAGTGGTTTCGAATGGATATTTAAAGGCTTATGTGACATGCTGGACTTCAAACACCTGTTTCACACTGAAATATCTACAAAGTGAATATTGTATCACCGTACTGATGCGTTATCTGCAGCCATGGTGCTCCAACCTACACTTTCAACATCCCTCAGAACTCGGGGGAACTTTTTCCGCAGGTAATAAGGTCGAGGCAAATTATATCTCACTGTAATCCTGGACCCTTCCCAGGTAGATGCATAAAGTTAATTGCCATAGAGAATGGGGGGATATATTTTGTCCTAATTTCCGACTGCTGCGGGTTGTTTTATTGTGTATGACAGTGTCCATGAGGGTACGACTTCTGGAATGGTATAAAGGCCATTTCTTTGTAAGACCATAAATCTCTGTAGCCAGATCCGGACACATGGTACCACGGTTATAACAAGCTACATGGGTTATCTCTGAACGAGCGCTCATACAAAAGGATTTCATACGTTCAGCACAAAGTAATTGCAGAGTTTTCTCGGTCAGCTTATTCACAAAGAGGGCGAATAATTAAGAAATAAAGCATTACGGTTTTTAATTTATTGCATCATTAACAGTGGAAAGAGGTTTCTTGTGAAAATTTGTGTGCGTCCCAGCGTGGATTTAAAAAGACACTAATAAGCCTCGTGATGAATGCGCAGGACATTTAAGACCTCTGGATGCAAAAAATATTGACGTTTACATTTATTAATCAGAGCGTTCACAATAACTACTCAAAATGAACAGGGGAGGCGTGTAGAAACAGTAGTTTGGGTTCTTTTTAAGGAAGGCAGCATCCGGCACAAATTGCACCCTTTCATACGTTGTGTTTTCTTTACCAATACATTTTAATACTATGAGAGGCAGCTTTCAGGTTCATGTGTGCAGAAATGTCACTGCATCAAATATCCTGGCACGTTTAAGCAGCAAAACAAAATGCTGTATAAGCTTATAAACTTGACAGGACAGAGGAAACACTCAAGGGGAAAGAAAATTAATATATTTATAGCTTCTGAAATTAATAATTTCAGACACCTCTGATGGAGCTCAGGATGGATTAGGTGGATGGCTGCTGTGTGAGTTAACATTAGAACCTGACCGATACTGTTGGCCTGTTTTTAGATTTTGATAATCAATACCAGCCAATCAGCTGCTGTGCCTCGTGCGTAAATGTGCACGGGGGACACATTTATCGTTTCTGCTGCTTACCCGCTGCTCCTGAAGTCGTGCTTTGGACATTTTCATCCTCTCTCCTCTCCGATTCCTTCTCGTCGAAGCTTCCAGCGGTGTAAACACGCGAGTTTGACGTCATTGTTTGGCAACGTGCAACTGTCGAAAAAAACTTGCCGGCATCAGTAAAAGGACTTGATTAACTTGGTGGCGCACGATTCTGATTGATCACACGATGTGGGATGTGCTCTCGATGGTTCAGATTTCTCAATTCCCATCCCTGTTGAATACTTAATATGTAAGAGCTTAAGCCATTTGTTGATTCATCAATTAGATCAACACAGAATTACTGAGCAACGGTTCTGATAATCCTTTGATCAGAAGAGTAATTTTTTAATGGAAAAATAGAAAACATGATCTGTGTCTAGCTTCTTGTTTGTGAGGATTTGTTGCTTTTTTGGTGTTGTTGTGTCATTGCACAAATAATTTATTTGGGTTTTTAGACTTTTGGTTGGACACAACAAGACATAGGCGTACGATAAGCATTCTCCACACTTAGATTACAAAATAGTAGCAGTTTCTGTAAATAAAAACTTCAAATGAAAATTCTTGGCGCTTCTGTTTATTGATACAGGAATTAACAAAATCAAGTAAGAGAATCCTGTAGTGACTAGATTATATTTAGGATGTGGCGTTTGCTATTCATAGATCCGTAGTTTTATTGTGCTGCAACAGCAAAGTATGTCAGCACACAGCCGGCATGGACTAGTTTTGCTTTAAACATCAAAGATACTATTGTGTTTTTAAATCGTTTTTACGGCTCGATGCTTGAGACGATCATAAGTGACCTTGAGAAGCCTCGCAGTGTGCGGCCTGTCACAGCTCTGTTTCACTGAAGCAATTAGTTTCAAGAGGTATTAGGCTTTCATCTATTAGAGACGAGGAGTATTGACCTGTTTGATTCGAGCGTTAAAGCGAGGACGGCGTCGAACTTTGTAAGAGCAAGGGTTTACAAAGTTCAGATTTCTTGTTTACATGAAGGAGCTCCCACTGGTTATTGTGAATGTTACCCCAAACGCTCGTAACGCTCGATAATTAGAAGATAGCTATGAACAAGGTGCACGGAGAGGCCTCCCGAGAGAGCCATACGATGTGCCGCTTTTATGATTGCACAGTGCAGGCAGGGCATTGCTTGAGTGATTAATTTGTGTAGAGGGGTGAAGGACACAATATGAACAACAGTTTTTTTTGTGCGTGAAGGACTGTCGAGATTTACTTCGCTCTTTTGAAAAAGGAGGTTGTTGTCATGATTGCAGTTTTTCCTTGTAGTATTGCCTCACTATGAGAGAAGTAAATTGCAAGTTATCTGCATGTAAACATGTCCTCATGCATCTGTAATCACATGCACCTAAAAAAAAAACCCAAACAAACTTTGATTTGAGGTTCTGATGCAAAAGAAGCAAATAGAACATGTCCACAGTGAATCATTCAGCAATATCTGAGGTAATTTACAAGACGTCTTCAAACCTACAACTTTTTATGTGTATTGTAGGGCCGTGTATTGTAAACCATATAAACCACATGCTACTATACAACCCTTTTTATGACCCTCTTCAAAAAAAGATGTCCTTGATATTTATGAGCACTGTCTCTCTATGCCGGGATCGTATTTTAGTGTTGACTTATTTATTCATTTAGTCATAGCTTACCAGAGGCGGCATTTGCTGGTAGTCTCTGGGTCTTAAAAGCCATTAGATCTCACATATGTGATCAGTTAATCCACAGGGAGTACGCGGGTTTATATCTTCACTACCAGCAGGGCGATGGCTGACGTGCCATCACAGTTCGGTTTTTTAATAAAGCCGTGTCTGTCGGGGCCTCTCACAGAAGACATGTGCGCGGACGGCTCGGCGCTTTTTGTTTCACGGCGTGTCGCGTCACTGCCGCTGTTTTTTCAAAACCGATGACACACTGACTTGGAAAAGCTGGTAATCTGTTTGATCTGTTTTGTAGGTGATCCTCATGTTGACAAAGTACTACGACTTCAACTCTGGCAGAGTGACAGAGAGCTCTTTGTGGAGGTAAGATCCGCTGTTGTTGCCTTATCAAAGCACAAACAAACAATAGATATTTAATTTGAATTTCATTTATTATTTAGTGATGACACAAATTTCATGTGATGTCACGCTTTTCCACAAGGCTTTTGAACCCACTGTTTTAGAAAAATTACACATTACTTCTGATTGGGGTCTAATGGTTAAATGCAATACTTTTTATATGCTCTATAATCTGTGATTGACGTTGATAGCACTTCTTACGCAGCTCTACCGCTTTTGAATTCCAAATAAAGTCTATTTAGAGAGTTTCATTATAAGAATTCACCAAGTTTAACAGCAGGTTAAACCTCTCTGCTGTGTAATTAAACACAAGTAGCATCACGACTTTCTGTTTGATACTGAGAAAAGCTTACATTTTTCTGAGAGGCGATTTGAGGCGCATTAAAAACACACCAGACACATGAAACAGTCACCAATGTATGTCAACATTTATCATAAAAAGTCTCCTGTTAGCCATGTATTTCACATCCCCTGGTCCGCTTTTCTCTGCATGGCCTGTTTAATTGAGTTCTTATCACTGGAATGAATACTTTTGTTGCCCAGTTGGTTCTGACCATTGAAAGGGGATAAGATGTACCGATGTTTGTTCTCAGTCAGCCCGGTCAGATACGGGCGGTTCAGGTCAACGTGCTCCTTTCCACAGCACTTTCACAAGTTTCCTTGTTTGTTTCTGTGAGTGATTTTAGAGTACCTGTACCAGAATCCAATGCAATAACACAGGACACTCTCACAAAAATGCATTTGTAGAATGGCGTAATGAGTGCAACATGCTGCAAATAAGCATTCAAAATATACAGTAGTATCTGCTCAGTACCAAACAACAGACAGACACAGTTAGTGAGTAGCTGGTGAACATAGCGGAGCATCTACTGCAGCAGCTAAAGATCCAGATATTTCCCTCAGGGATAAAGTAGTTTTGCAAGTTGCTGAAGAATTATGATGTTTCACTGGAATGACTGGATGTGTAAATGAGCAACTGCTTGCTAGAAAGTTCAGCGTTTAAAATGAAAAGGTGATCGTCAATGTTGTGTTCACAAATAGTTTCTGCTGCCCAGAAGTGGCCGAAAAAATAGATAAAGCTGGTTGAAATGCAGAAACCCAGTTTGTGGCATAAGGAAGGTTGCCCACATATATACTTTTTTTTTTTGCATATTTTGTTTTAACTAGTGTAAAAACAATGAGTAAGGACGACATATTTCCAAAATGCTCTTAAACAAAAGAAAAGGTCCAATAAGAATCCAGGGATCCACCGACATGTGTTTTTTTATTTGCTGCAGTGTAAAACATTTCACAGCTGCTTGTTTCTGAAATGTCTATTTCGGTGGCCATGAATGCCATCCAAAAATGAACCCAGCAAAGCGGTCCCATTTTTGGAGGACAGTCAATAGTTTTGAGTATTTCTGGTTTTGTTTCAAAATCTCTGCTATTGTCAAGCCCTTTTTCAGCCAACAGGCAAATGTGTCCCTAATCCTGCAGTTGAGTCATAAAACATGAAAATCACATCATCATAACATCGGAATTACATTTTTACCCCAGAGCATCAATAATAATGATAATAATAATAATAATAATGTCTCATCTCCTTGTCATGCATGCCACACATGTTGTTCTTGTTTGTTTTGATAATTAAAAAAATGTCCATTCATCTAGCAAATTGCCTCATGACTTCTGCTGTTGTAATTTTCTGCTTGCCTGATATGCTTAATGATACTATCAGCATCTTAACTAGTAGGTGCTGCTCCCTCCTCCTTTTACTCACTAACACAACCTATTTACTTTACCCTATAATTAAATTTTAGGTCAACTGATTATGGGACCACATATGAGAAACTTAATGAGAAAGTCGGGCTGAAAACCATCCTGAGCTACCTGTACGTGAGTCCGAACAACAAGAGAAAGGTAGGTTTTCCACTTGGATGTTGATCCTACCTGTATTGAATAAATCTGCCAGTTGTTATCGCTGTGGAACAGAGTTTTTTTTTATTATCATTTTTGCTACATAACAGCCCTGCTGGAGCTTGCACCGTGTGCCTGTTCCAAGCATCGCGCAAGCACTTTAAAGCCCTGTGGAATGGATGCTGTCAAGGTGGGCCGCTGATTCCCCCGTCTCCTTTCTTGTCTCGTCTCAGATCATGTTACTTACGGACCCGGAGGTGGAGAGCAGCCTGCTCATTAGCCTTGACGAGGGGGCGTCCTATCAGAAACACAGCTTAGCCTTTGATATCCTCAGCCTTCTCTTTCACCCCGAGCAGGAGGACTGGATCCTGGCTTACAGCCACGACCAAAAGGTAACGTGTAGCTGTCAGATGGCATGAAATAGCTGGAATAACAACCCGAAAACGTGACAGGAAAAAATATCCGGATTGGAGGAAGGGTTTGTTTGCTGTTTATCATGCTCTGGTTAACCCGGCATGAGTCGGCCAGATTATATATTGCAAGCCCACAACATTAATGTGGCCATAGAATGACACAAAACATAGGTTGTTGGCACAGTGGAAAGCATTCATTTTGATAATAGCGGCAAGATTTCAGGACAAGGTCCTCATGAGCAGAGACACCTGCCACTTAAAGCAAGGCTGCAGCTGATCACCTGCTCCCCTGAACAGCCCATAAGGTCTGGCTGCCGACTCCGACTCTGAAAAGGATGTGTCCGAGACGGCACAGGGGAAAGTTAACAAGGGAGACACGCCCAAACAATCCGTAAGCTCACACACTGATACACACACACACACACACACACACACACACACTCGCCATTACTCCGTGTGAGAAACCCTGCTGTCTGCTTCACTCAACACCCCAGACATCAAACTCGGCCTTCCCTAGCCGGCTATTGGAAGACTTGATTTTCAGAGAGAAAAACAGTCAAGGTCTGAGAAGTGAGATAAATGGTGCGGGGAGGAAGATGAAAGCTGAACTGAGAGCCATCGACGGGGCAAAATAAAGATGCTCTCAAGATGTTTGCCTTCGGGTCGCTTTGTGCGTCTTTGTGAGGCGAAATTTCATCAGTTCTTCTCCTTTTATCGCCGCTGATATTAATCTCGGTTTCATTTTTACATTTATTGATCGTCTGTCGTGTCTTTTTTTTATTTTTTATTTAAAGGTTTAAAGCTGCTGGATGAGTAAAAAAAATGATGTTGCTTATCCTTGTAAAGCCCCGATCTTAAGATGCTCGCTGTTGGATTATCATGGCAGGATGACAGGCCTTCTGAATGTCCATGTTTGCAGTAAGAGGGAGTCTAATGGCTTAATGGAAAAATAAGATTACAATGACAGCTAAATGAATGATGTTATAATTCCACTTGGTCTGAAATCCTGCTGAGTTGTTGTAAGATGACGGTTTGATTTTAATTTGTAGGCTCTGTCCTCACTTTCCTCTTTTCCAAGGCATCACCGTGAATAATCGTCACTATCTGTACTTCAGAGTTTCTCTGTTCTTCTACAGGAACTGGTGAATCTTCTCATCACTGTTGCACTTTCACATAAAGTATGCGCTCAGTAGCGCAGCGTTTAAAACAACATCGCTACACAGACGCTACAAATGTGACGACTGCTTGATGATACGGTCGGACAGAAATCATGAAATTATTCTCTTGGATATTCTGATCTGCAGGGTTATTCCTTACATTGTAAGTTGTTCGGTTAACGCATTCATCTCGTTTTGCAGCTCTACGTCTCCGTCGAGTTTGGGAGGCGATGGCAGCTCGTGCACGACGGCGTCGTCCCCAACAGATTCTACTGGTGAGTTCAGCAGTCAGTCATTTTGCTGGAGGTCCGTCTGTCTGCGAGAGAACGGCTGCAGTGTTTGCGCATGTTTTGACATGCTAGAAAAAACACCATGAATAATAGACGAGCACAGAACAATTATACATTAATAAATTAAATTGTGTGCGTTTTTTGCACTCTGTTTGTACGGAGGGGGAAACGCCTTCACTGTACATATTTACATGTTCCTTGAAACACTCTGGAATAAACGGAGAGAGAACAGAGAACTGCCTCAGACAGCAGCGGCACCCGGCACCTCATTTAAACTTATATCAACTAAATAATTAAAGCCATCGAGTCTGATTTGAACCAGTTCACAAGTTTGGCATCCACAGTCATGTGCACTTAAAAGAAATGTTACATGTTTTTTTACATTCAGCGGCTGGAGGAGCTCTCACACCATTGATTTTAATTAAAGCAGCAACAGAACAATGTAAGAAGATTGATTAAAATTCCTTTTTAAGAAGTTAACTGAGGGAAAAGTACATAGGCACCAACCCGATAGACCCAGAGTGATATATAACAATAAGCCGATGTTACGGGCCGGTATTTTGGTGTGTTTTGTTGGATCTGAGCCGATTCTGTGCCGATACAAAAGCTTTTTTGAAGAGATATTAATGCAGAAAGGAAAGCTCAGGACAATTCATACGTTTTAAATTCATTGTTTCAGCGCACCTTATGTCAGTTGTGACAATAAAGTTCACTGTTAAACTGTGAATCATCCTTCCTCCGTCACGAGTGTTTGAGGGATCATTACATAGAAACATGCCCGCTGACATCGGAGTTATTCACTTTTTGATATCGGTATCAGCATCAACCCCAAGAACGAAGTATAAGTCAGTCTCTGAAATCAGTTGAATGTAGTCAAAGTGTCAAAAATTAAAGGTCCTATGAAGGATATTATCATGAATTACAATATAAGACAGATTATACTAGTGCATTAACGCCTGAGTAGAATTATACTGATTTTACTTGTTAAGATAGAGTTAGTTCACTTTGGAGGTTCAGATCCCTCCAAAGAGTCAAGAGGAGAATCTGAAGGTTTGAGAGAGGATTTGTGAGAGAGGGTTCGAGGCTCTGACACACACATTTGTACTTATTTCATCTGGAAACAACAAGAATCTGAAAAGCGTGATGGCGGAATCACCCTTTGGCTGAACTGCTCACAACTCATGCAAGCATCTGAACGTGTGGCAAGACTCCAAGTTCTACTTCTTTTTTTAAAGAGGTTTTGTATTTTTTATTAGCAGTGTGTCAGTGGAGTCAAAAACACATTTTTCTGCTAAGATTTCAGCGGACTGCAATTACAAGTTGCGTATAAATGGAAATACCCAAATTAGAAGTACCTTGTAACCTGTTGCTTTTATTATTGCAAGCCAAACCAAAGGCTGGATAGTCACTCCGAGCCTCGGAGTGCACTGCAGCATCAACCGGTTCATTCGTAAATGTTGAGCTCTTATTCGGGGCAGCGCACTCCGGAAGAGGCTGACTTCTATGAACAGTTGAAGCGGCAGTCTTAGCTTCATGTATCAACTGTGGACTGACGGGTGAATTGACGGAAATAATTCAACACATGTAAGCAGAGAAACGTGAGCTGTGTAACGTCAGATAACCGCCTAGCTCATTTTCATGTTCATAATGTGACAGTAGTGTGTCTCACTCCTTCTCGCCACCAACAAGCTCAAAGTTTTTCTTTCTACCATTCTTTGACAGCTGACCCGTTGCTCAGTTCATACCGAGGGAGCGCGCGCTACATCTTTAAACAGCCACGCTCCGATTTTGGTGTAGGGCGCCAGATTGGAATCACAAACGCACCCAGAGGTTTTTTTTTTAGGAGCCAAATCTTGCGTTGATAAATTATGCGTGTTTTATTTCTTTTACATAATGTACTTAGGGCCTCTAGTTTACACACACTGATTAATATTTGATCCGTTCAATTCAGCCCGCTCATGAAATATTGTTGAGATAGTTTTTTCGTAATATGAATCTAATCCTATCCAAATTTCATCCGCAAGTTTTTTTCATTTATTTCGTATGACACCTGGCGTGTTTTCACTGAATAAGGACTGACGATGTGGCACAGAGATTCTGAGGTGTCTCTTTGACTGCTTCAGTGTTATTAGCTGCTGGGTGCTGGTGCTGTAAAGGGATTATGGCCCAGAATAAATGTTTAATTTACTGTGTTTTTATGGTTGTTGGCTGCAAAATCACTTTCACACATAGAGCTTAAAAGGCAGGGCCACGGATTAATCAAGGAGGCCGGAGGGACCCATAGTACATGTTTTTTTTTTTTTTTTTTTGCTTTTCAGGGAAATACAATGAGACACCAGCATAACATTTAATAAATACACATTTAAGAAAGAGGCGTTGGCTAAGTAGATATTAGAGAAAACAAAAGGTAATTTCTTTATTTATCCTCAAAATGAAGGTGGATGCTTGACACTTACTTCTGATGTTGGTTGAGGACAGATCTGTGTCGTCCTTCAGTGTGCGTTAGCTGCTTTTTCTTATCTTTACAGAAACTGAGGTCAACTTTGGGTTAATGTGACCTCAGTCTGCAGTTAGTTTGGAACATCTGCAGAACCCAGAACGTCTGCATGAATTAACTCCACTGTTAGTTAGTTATGCTACAGTAAATTATTGTGTCATGCACATACAAAATCCCAGCTCGTGTGACCTTCTCAGATAGAAGAAGTTTATCTTCTGGAAACAACTTTGATAGCTGGGTAATACTTAGTTTTCACAGGAGCAAGAAATTGGGTGGTAATTATCAAACATTACATTTGTAGCTTCTTTGAAATGTATTGAAAATTACCCCAGTATTATTTATTAACAATATCCTGCTATTTTCCCAAAAGCAGTGGATGAATAGCCGGTAATGTCCGACTGGCTTTACTTCCACTGATCATGCCATCTTAATTACAGAGTGACATTTAACTGTCAGAGGTGTGAAGACATTATTGATTTTAGGCCTCTAAAGGAAATTAAGCAAGGAAACTTAAAAAACATAGGGAATTGGTCACTTGATTCTCTATAATGAAGATGTATTTGACAGTAATTAGCGTTTAATGGTGGCTGAGGATAAAAAAGTTGACATTTTGGAACATTTTCCCAAAGTTTGACTGATGTACTGAAATGATGGCTTGGGCAATATCCAAAATTTTATATCACGATATGTCCCGCCCAAATATCTTGATATGAATTTTTATGCTCAGTGGGCTCGGGGATAGCGGGGTCAGGTTTTTCTTGCAGTATATAATAGTGTTTTATTTTATTCACGTTGAATGGTGGTATAAATAGAATAAAATGGGTTGATATGCCGGTTACTGCTTTACCCCTCCCTTTGCAGAAACACATACAACACTTTTAAATAACAAAATAATATTGAGTAGGAACTTTTAGATTAGATATCAGGCAGTTTACCTTAGAATAAGTGCAGATCACCGGTCCTCTTCTCTCTAAAGGTGAGAAATAACTCCACAAATACAGTCAGAGCAGTTCTTGTCATGTGAAGGGCCACACAGATGTTCATCATATCACTTATGACGGCAAATATTGTGATATTGGCCCAAGCCTGGTGAAAAATGGTTAAAAAAAAGTATTTCAATTCACAACCTGCATAAATTGGGCTGGATTGCTCGCTTCAGTTAAGTGGCCTGCTGAGGGGAAGTTAGACAGAAACTAGCTTGAAATTACAGCAGCATGATCAGCAGGAGTAATAATAGTAATTATTATGGGAGTTTTTGTGTTTTTCCTTTTCAAGAAATTTCAAAAAAGTCACCACCACCTGCTTAACATGCGATTTGCAGACCTGTAAAATAAAGCGTTACCTCCTCTGTCCTAAACTCTACAAGAAAAAGCTCATGTTTTTTTTATGATCATCTAGAAGGAAAATCTCACCGAAATGAAGGACATTTTACTAGAAAGGTCCTCACTTTAAGAGCAATGAAACTCACATAACTCTCTTAACAAACACAGCCTTCTTCTTCAGGGAACAGTATGTGTCTGAAGCTAATGTAATGTACCCAAGCTCAACTGTGTACTGTCAACTCCGCACTGTATTTGCTTTTCATGCGAGAATATGTGTATAATTTTAGGTTTTTATCAACAATCAATATACTGTTTCTCCTCATACATCAGGGACGGTTTGCATGGAGTATCATGAGTATCATACGGCAACCTGTTTCCAAAAATAGAAAACAAACGACAACATATCACCTCATTGACCCTTGAACCTAAAATCTCCCAGGTAAAGATAGTTTGCTGTGAGCTACTGTTCAGGCATAAGTCAGGTGTATTTTTCTGCACAGTTACAGTTTACAGTGCACTGTGTTCAGTACAGACTACATTTTTTTCCAATCATTATCCACCCTTTGAGTCAATATGCTAAAAAAGGAAAATGGCGTCAGGTATTTTCTTTTAGAAACATCCTGATGTTGGAGCGTTAGATGATCAATAAAAAAAAAACAGCGTTTCATGTTCAGAACATGTAGGCCTACTTTTGTCTTCAACTAAAAACATCCCGGATAAAAAAAAATATATAAAAAAAAAATCTCCCCCTTCCATCAGAGATCTGCTATGAAAGAACTACTTTCATGTCGCCCTGCACTGCTCGTCTTATCTGAGAAAAACATCTGACAAAAGCATGTTAACAGCCCCCCCTCACTGTCGGCAGGCGTTCTGTAGGTAGTGCTGTGCGTTAGGCTAGTTACGGGCGAACACTGTATAACAGTGTAGGGGGTTTATTTAAGAGCACGGGCTGCTGTTCACTGATAGAATTGGATGAAGTATTTGACAGAAAGTCCATTAAAAGAGATGGAGCTGCGAGGCAATTACAGAGTGCTGAGGGAAGCAGGACAGGGGCTTTTTATATTATACTTCAGACACGGTATGGAAAATGAGAAGAAACCCATCTTCTGTCACAACAGCTGCTATTAATACAACAAGTGGTCACTCCCGTCGCTCTACGCTTAACCACTATCATGAAGAATCTCTTTCGAAAGTGAATGAAATGGCCAAGTGCACCTTACCCATAAAGTGCATCGCAGGTCAACCGTCCGTCAGGCCGGTGTTCACGGACGAGGCTGTTGTATTATTGCTCCTGAGAGAACAGGAAAGATTATGACGGCTTCTCTCATTCCCCCTCGCACCCCCAATTCAAAAAGGAAAATCAAACTAATCTAATTTAGAACCAAAACCACAAATATCACACTTCTGATTACGGGAACACAGAAATCATTACTGTGAGCTTAATGCTAGTTTTCTCAATTTCCGTTTTGTTTTTGTTTTGATTGTTCACAAATACGTTTTATCAAACATGCCGTAGGACAGCGGCGAAAATAATTGATAACGCTTTGTGTGTGGATGATTTATAAAAATAAACAGCAGGAAAATGGAAATAACAAGACAAATGCTGCCAAGTCTGATATATGTGGGCCAGTAGTCACTCTGCATAACCTCAGTCAGTGGTTCCCAGCTCAGGTGTCAAAACACGGCGTCCCGGGATAAATCAGAAGGGGTTACTGGAGGATAGAAAATAGAAATGGAACAGAAAAATCTATAATACTCGGACACAAAAATAATCACTGTGTCTTTTCTCTGCTTCTTTTACCGTTCATAAATCCATTTCTAAGTTTGGTAATATATCCGTAGCCTAGTTAAGCTAGTTAAAACTTCAGGAATGATTCTATGAAATAAAGTAAAATAACTGTCAAAGGTAACATTTTTCAGGGCACCTACTGTATGCAGCCGGTATGCAGCTTAGAATAAGCTGAACTATGCTAATCTGACTATTCAGCTGGTGAGTCACTTATTTCTAAACATCTACTGCAAATGTCATATAGGTCATATACTTTTACTCTCAGATTTTTCATGGCAGGTGTGCACATGTACTCATATACATCCCCCAAACCAGGATCCTCAAGCCAGAAACATATTCCACGCAAGTAGGCAACACAAATGACTCGAGCTATATATAGAGCTAATCAGAGCGCTACCATGATGGCAGCTGAAAACAAACTACATAGCGCACCTGCCGAGCACACCTCGATACACCCTGTCACACACATCATGGTTGCCATGAAGGCAGAGTTTTCTAATGGCGGGCCCCTCAGAAAGGAAGGAGCGATGCCTGATTTATGGTAGAGAGCTTGACACTTTTGATGACGGGAAAAGCACAGGTGGAATTTATAGCATTACTGATGGCTGCATTCCATTAAGGTGAGATGGTTCCAGGGCTCTGGTATTGTGTGTGCTCACTCACTGACTGGGAAACGTAATAGAATAGAGCCATTGCCAACGTTATTGGTCAAACCTGTGCTTTTCCTGCGTTGACAAGTCAAAACGTCTGCCGTTAAAAGGTTTTCAAGGCTTGTAAAAGCTTTGACAATGACACATTGATTACTCTGCACAAATGCAGAAAAATCAGTGATGAAATCAGACATGTTTTGCAAAATCTGTATATTTTGTTCGATAATAATGAGTAGTACAGAACATGTAAAATGTCTATGTCTGCACTGAAAACAAGTTAACTGTTATAACTATTCGTTTCATAGTGGCTAAAACTTTGATAGTTTAATTGTGAATGTTGAAATCCAGGACATTTTAATGTTTTAGGGCTGTTGCGGACAAACTGCGGCGTTAAGTCATTTAATCAGTTAGCTAAGCAACCGCTACAGCTCGCATTTAACTACTGGGTGTTAATTTTCAGTAACGGCTGATCTCTACATAAAACAAGTTTTATCAGAAATGTATGTTTTTATTCATTAAGGTTTGAAAAGATGAAGCTAGTGAACAATGCATGTTATATAGAAGCCATCATCTTAGATAAAGATAAAGGAGGGGTCATTTTTAACAGATCCAAGCTGTAAAGGTTGGGAGCCGCTGACCTAAATGTGGACAATAGTACACACAATGTCACATTAAAGCTTTGTCTTGATGTTGCAGGTCCAGACTGGGTTTAGACAAAGAGCAGGGCATGATTCACCTGGAGATCAGCGTCTCTGATGGACGTGAGTAGAATGACGTTACCTTGGCAGCTCTGAAAAGTAGATTAGTCCAAATTTAATGAGAGCAGTTTTCACGTCAAATTAGCACCATTTGTTGTAATTTCTAAACCTTAATTAAAATACTGGAGAGAGATTAAAGCCCCTTTTTTTTCTTTACTGGGTGTCTGTACTAAAACTCTTGTCCTCATCTGAATTGGCTGCATAGAGACTCTTCATACGATTAAGCTAATTCATTTTCCAAGGGGCCAGGCTGTGACTTGGCTCTTTTCTTGGCCGGGGTGCGGAGAAGGGGAGCACTTCCATAAGGCCTCGTGTGTTAATGCCCTGTCCCCGGGGAGACTGCCTCATTTGGCTGATGCTAACACACTGGGACAGCTCTCTCTACTTTATCTATTAGTGAGAATAAGGATTGGCCTCCAAAATTTGTGCTTCTTCGGCTCACTTTGTCCCATCAGCATAAGAAGTGCTAAACCTTGACTATGGACGATAGAAGGTTGTTTGATTCTCCCTTTGTTGTATTTTTAGCGCTTGTTTCTTGTTTACCCACAGGGTCACAGTACATAACTTGTAAACTTCAGAATTGCTCTGATGGAAACAAGGGCAAGCCTTTCCCTGGATTTATCATCCCCAACTCCCTGGTGGTTCAGGATGAATACGTTTTCATCCAGGTGGGTTTTTGATTGCAAGGTCTGGCTTCATTAAAAGACAATTAAAAGCTGTAAAACCGGTGCGTTCGATCGCATCTTAATGTACAGTCGTGTCTTTCATTAACTAAAAAGGGGCCATTATCCTGGGAAAGGGTGGCGTGAGATGGAAATCACACTGTTGTGTATTATGCTAAAACTCTACTCTGCAATAACGCATGACATCTTAATTAGTCGGAAATGCAGAGATTTGACGATGGTTTAAATTGTTTAAAAGGTGCTGCCAGCAAACAGTGCGCGCAGTGAACTTTATGCATATTTACCTGAAATGTAATGAACTGCAAATTGCACTGTATTGCTTTTCCAGGTGCCAATAGGTGGCCAGTCAGTCCATTATGTGTCCTATAAAAGAAATTCCTTCTACCCAATGAAGCTTCCCAAGTACACCCTGCCAAAGGTAAGACCGCTGGAGAGGATGTTCAGTGAGCGGAGCTCCTGCAGAGGAACGAGCAGCAGCGCAGCGTTAATTTTCACCGTGAAACACTCTCACTTTCAAATTAATTTAAGTGGGGTTGTTCCCAGTTAGTCGTAATGTTTGCTGACAAATCCATTAAAATGTTTACCCCGCATTATTATCCTTCTGAAACTCAGTTCTGCCTGATTATATCTTCAGATCTGTTGTTTACGTAAGACCCATGCGTAGCAGTTAATCAGCCGCCCTCCCGTCTGTATCAACAGTTATTTACTTAAAAACCGTATCTGGAGTTGCACAGTCAGTGTTCCCCCGGAACTTTCTGAAGCGGAGCAGAGGGCCATTTGCATTTGTACAAAGCCGTGTGCGCCACCGAACCCCATTTACCAAAAGCACAGCAGGGCGGCTTAGTGGTTTGAGAGACCGTGTCATAACAACAGGAGAGATTTAGTGCCCACAGTGATGTTTCGATCAGTCCATCCATCCATTCATCCATTCACACACACCCAGTCAGTCTGTTTCCTTGAGAAGGACACATATCCCCTACCTCGTCTTGCTCTGGATAAAGGGATTCAGTAAAATTAAATGGAGCCTGTCTTCATTTTAAGTGCATCGCATGAAACGCCCGAGGTCTAATCGCTGCTGATCCTGACTGAATCGTGTCAAGAAGTGACAAATCGCTCGCCTGCAGCTCGAGCTCTGTGAATACTACGCGCACACGACTATGCAGATTTACACTTTATGTTGAGAGAACGCCTTTAAATCACTTCTCGAAACCTTAGTGGCTCTACACAGAGACATTGATAGATTTCATGTATTCAGGACTTGCAGATCATCAGCACAGACGATAACCAGGTGGTGGCAGCGATTCAGGACTGGCACCAGAATGACTCCTACAACCTGTACATGTCTGAGTCCAGAGGGCTGTTCTTCACCCTGATGCTGGAGAGCGTCGTGAGCAGCGGAGGACCGGAGGGCAACATCATGATAGACCTTTATGAGGTAGGCATCAACGGCGCTGCTGGAGTAGCGCTGCATCCTTGTGATAGTGTTCGGATCTCTTCATAAATCTCAACGGTTATGGAGTTTGTAATGACTGCGGTGTATCGGTTAGGGAGACACTTCAAAGTTTTCTTGTACTTTGCTGGAAGGCTGTACAGGGTTTACACTTGGGTGGCATTAAGTGGTTTATGGTTATACTCTTTTATTCGTTTCGAGATTAAAAGAATAACAGACGCTGCTACCATCAGTCCAGATTTCTACAAACATACAAGCAGGACGTGGACCCTTTGTTCCGCTAACAATCAGATTAAAGATGCCTCATGTAACCACCTTCATGTGAAGAAAGTGATGCGATTTGGCCTGTTCTGAATGAACTTTTAATCAGATTGAGAGGGGTGTTGTAAGCCTGTGATAATCCGTTTAGAAGAAAAATATTAGTTCATAATGACCATGTGAACGCTAACTAAGATCGTTTCTCCCCCCTGCTGTGAGGCTAATGGTGGGTGATGTCACTTAATGGAGGGGCAGAAAGTAGCCGGTAGCAAAACGGAGCTAGTTTTTGTTGGAGGTCTTTAAGATTGTTTAAGGCTTGAAACAACCAAAAGCACAAATATTGTTCACAGGACACGATGTGGGTCCAGCCAATAAATTAATCAAGTTTTACTTTCTCAAAAAAGTTGGGGAAAAACCTTCTTATTTTTCTTCACCTATTATAAATCAGATTACGCGAGGAGAACAACTTTGCCCGTATACAAATGTTGTATTCTATTGTATTAACTGCCCTGGGTCATGTAAACACAACACTTATGTGGATCATTTTATTTAGTGTCCTTGTAAACAGTTAAGCTGGCATCAGAATGATTTTAATTGGATTTAACAGATATCGGCCATGAAAACCACGGCTAAAGATTAAATGAACAAAAGGCAAAGTGGGCAAAAGACTACGAACCAAGACAGCCTCGAATCTGTTCGCAGCAGATTCCACTTGAAACAAAATGTAGAACGTTGCATTGACGCACACGCCCAAGCATATCCATGATCTCTCTGGAGTGAAACAGCAGACAAACTAAATGAGCCAGTGTATTAATCGTACACTCAAAGTAGCTGATTGGCTCCCGGTGTATCCGTATGCTCATTGTCCAGAGAGGGCTGAGTGCTTGAACTCTGTGTGAACTGCAAACCTCCCTAACAATCCTTGTTCATGAAGTCATGTTTTTCAGGCACAATGGACCGACAAGAAGCACTGGCCTGGTTTTGTAACCGCTGCAGGTTACAAAAATAAAATCCCTTGTTCTTTGTGCACCATTATGAACTTTCTCAGCAATTCTGCACTCCTGCCTGCATAGTTGGTATTTGTTTTCAATGCTGAGCGTACTTGAGTTACTCTTAAATGATTTCACACAGGAGTTAGAAGCTAATTGATTGACAGCAACTATCATTTTGATAATTGAGCAAACATTTCAATAATTATTCAGACACAAATACCAAACATATGTGACCTTGGGTTCTTACATTTAGGGATTTGCTGTTTTTTTCCTGATCTATTTGCAGTAAATAAAAATTGTCCGTCTGACTACAATGTCTCCGTCGTCTGTTGGCCGGACAAGAAAAAGGGCAGAAACTAACGACTATTTTCCTTTTAGTTTAATCGAACACTTTGTTTAATGACACTTTTTTGTCATTTGGTGTATAAAATGGGAAAATCATAATGGTGAAAATGTACTTTCCTAGAGAAGGTGATAATGTCGGATTTCTTGTTTGTTCTAACCAGCTTGTTTTCAGTCCTGAACCCAAAAACTGTTCAGGTTAAGTAATGTGAAGTCAAGGATGAGCAAGAAAGCGTCACATTTGAGAAACCACCATTTGTCTTAGAGTTGTGCTCAATAAATGATTTAAAAGGTTAATGGATTATATAAAAAAGTTCCCATTTTAAAATCTATTCAGTGACTAATTGTTGCAGATGAAATATAAAGAACTCTGGGTGAAAGCTCAGAAAGTAAAGGGATTTTTCACTGAAACATTAAGCAAAAAGAAAAATTACTAACAGATTTATCAATGATGTAACTTATTCTTGCTGCACACTGGAATGCCTCTTAGCTTTATTCATCAGTCCACACACACTCGCATGCAATTCAGAGTCAATCCACCTGACTTTCAAGTTTTATTTCTTATACCAAGAGTAGAATCTAGAGCGATTGTGTGGGGGACGGGCAAATCAAAAGGCCCCGTTCACCATCTGTACCTACAGTAAGAGCACCATGCAAATTTAAATTCTTAGTTTTGGGGGCTTTCATGAACAATTAAACAGGCTCTGACAAGTTAAGTACCAGCAGACAGGCTAAAACTTGAGTTTGAGTTCATCTTGATTTTTCTGCTGTGTCCCGGATGTCCTCGCCATAATGGAACAGATGTTGGTACACTGCATGTTGGTCTGCAGCGTCTGAGTGTCCTCCTCGTATCTGCTTTCTGCCTGCTTTCATATGACATCACTGTCCCAGAGAAATGACAAACATTGAGTCGGTTGAGTCTTTAGGAAACATACCATCTTTACATTAGTGCCACTTAGTCACAATGCAGGCAGAATAGCAGCTTTAGTTCTAACTCCATCCCTGAACATGCTTATGTGTTATCTGTGTGGACAGATGTGCTATGAGGTTTTCGGTGAATGCACATGTATGCATCACTCTGGATTATCCTCATCTGCAGCCAGCAGTAAAAGCATCACATTGTTACAAACGCGCACCTAAGATAGCCATCAGCGCTGGTTACTCTCCCTGCTCACTGACCTCCACATATTTTATGCCGAGTAATATTCATTTTACTGTGACTTGACCAGCAGACTATATGAAACGGTCGCTCTGTCTCTGATGAAAGAGCGGTGCACTCTGAACGGAGGAGAAACTGAAATTGATGGCTGCACGTGCGAGTCTGCACATAAATACAAAGAAGGAGAAATATCTCAGGGCTGCGCCATATGTTGTTTTGATTCCGCAGAGTCCTACAGATGGTCCAAAATAGTGTTCCCTGTCAGAAAAACTATCACTTTCAGACATCTCTTCCTCTCCGAACGAGACCCTCAGCTTTACTTAAGCCTGAATAATTTACGGTTGTGTTTTTTTCCTCCCTTTTTTGTTATTTTTTTCCTCTACCGCTCTCCGTCTTTCATGTTCACAGGTTGCCGGGATTAAAGGGGTGTTCCTGTCAAATAAAGTTGTTGAGAACCAAGTGAAAACTTATATCACATACAACAAGGGGAGAGACTGGCGTCTTCTACAGGCTCCAACAACCGATCTCCAGGGAAATAAGGTCTATTGTGAACAAGTAAGTGGGCCACTGACGGGAGACAGAATCACTTATTTGGATTCCCGTTATTTGCTCAGAAAAATACTACGATGGATGCTGCTGTGCTGTGGTCCTAGAGTGCAAACAACTGTTTATCACATAAACAGAATATGTCAGTAGCTGAAGATATCGTTCATGTTATTTACCATCCTTTAAACTTTCTGTCGCAGTTGTGTACAATTCATATCAAACACTTTAAAGGTAAAACAAAAGACTTTTGAACAAAAAGCTCCTCAATTAATTAAGGAAATTAAGATTGTTCTATATTTTCATCACTATGGTATTTGTGGTAACATATATATTTTAATATTTAGGCAACACTTTATAATAACCATCATTTGTAAATAGTACATTTATAGTTAATAGTTATTTGACTATACATAATGAAATGCATTATAAACAATTGATTAAGCAATTGTACAGGTTTATGAACATTGATAACGTCCAAAAGATTTTCATTACATAAACCACAGTGTTTATTGACCATTTACCAAAGTGTTATGAACAATCAGTTACAACTTTACAAGAAACAATTGCTTAATGAATAGTTTATAAACTTGTGATTGGTTGTTAACAGTCAAATAACTTTTAACTTAAGTTTAATTAACCTTTTATTTAAGATGGTTGATATAAAGCATACTGTAATACTTTACTAAGGATCATAGTATAATGTAATGTGCTGTATTATATAACTGAATCATAACTATTGATGTGAGTGTAATGCAGTGAAGTGCAGTAATTAATATGCAGTAGTGTGTTTTAAACATTTATATAAACCCGGATGCAGCGTTTTTGTGTGTACATATCTTTAAGACTCGGTGCGACATGACTTTAGAGCCTGATGCAATCTAAGTGTTTCCGATGAAATTGTCACTTTTAAGACATGTGACTGAAGAAATGAGTTGTGATTTGTTCATGAACATTACAACAAAGGCAATAACTTCCAATTAAAGCCAAAGTCTTCAGCTTTTCGAGTGTTTTCATATTGAGACTTTATCTCAAGTTTAAGGAAGTGTTTTCATATGATGCTTTAGGTTTAAGAATGCATTATCTTAATGGGCACCCGAGGTCTTAACGGGTTGCTAGATTGCACAGTGCACAAAGTGTTAACGTGTTTGTGATGATTTTAAAGAAAAGTCAGTGGCAGCATGGAAAAGACTTTATGATATCACCTGATCACAGGAGACGATGATACTAAAAGAGACGGAGTAGAAAGTAGAAAAGACAAATAATGATAAAGGAAAATAAAGAATAAATAACACACACAAAAACCCAGTCGATAAAAAGAAAATCTAAACAGAGGATGTTTTTTATTTTTTACTTAATCCTTCTATTTCTGTCTTGTTTTTGTCTTGTTTCACTTCCAATCCATCACTGAGTCACTGTTTTCCTCTCTGCTTAGAGTCTTGAGCTGCTGTAACAAGTGGATTCCCTTGATGAATGATCAATAAAGTCTTATCTATCACTGCATCCACCCAGTCTGTTAAATCTGGAGCTGTAGCCTCAAGATTAATTCTGGAGGGTTTTTGACACATAAGTGAGCATAAATCTGGACTTTGGAATTGAACTTCCAACACGAATTACCCCTCTTCAGTCTCGTTGTACGGAGACTCGATGGTGCAGGATAACATCAGTGTGCGTTTTTTTTTTTGTTTTCCATGTTCAAATTACTTTCCAAGATAATTAGCTGTCAAATAATGATCGATTCACAATTAATTCAGGGGAGTTATTGCGAAACCCTCATATTTCATTTTCACATTCTGATTCGGCGGACTAATCTCCTTTTGTGTTTCGCAGCCGTACTGTTCGTTACATCTGCACCTGCACGTCTCGGAGAATCCTTACACCTCGGGAAACATTGTCAGCAAAGAGTCAGCCCCAGGAATTATAATAGCATCAGGTGAGGAGATTATTTGATTTGCACTTTGATTTGCACGTCCATACTGCTGTTTATCCTCAATCACATCCCTCAGCGCTCCCAATCAAATCTGATCTTTACTTCTGTCTTTCCCAGCTAACAACAGTTTGCACAATGAAATGAAATCGACCTTTCCTGCACATCTGTTCCATGTTTGAATAACAATAACATGTTTGAATGCTCCTTCACTGCCTTTTTGAATCTAGGTGTGGTCGGACCTGAGCTGACCAGCACTAACGTCAGTATTTTCATCACATCTGACGCTGGAAACTCATGGAGAGAGGTACAGTGCGACAACCGTGTGCACGTTTTGTGCCACTTCTCATTCCTTTCCGGAGAACTCGTTTATATTCTCTCTTATCCCGGAAATTTCCCCCTCAATTTTAACGTACGACAGAAAACTCGACTTTATCTCTGCATTATCAGAATGAGAAGCAGGTGAACAAAACAAGGAATGCGACTCGGCTTCCAATGCCATCTTTCAGTTTCTCTCACAGAAGAAATAGAAGAATTGTAGTTTTGACACTCAGCCTTGTGCGCAACATGCGTATCTGTGATCTGCAGAATAAATAAAACCCAAAGATTTCTGCCCTCGGCTTAAGACGGCGGAAATCAACAAAGAGTGCAACGCTCGCTGCGGCTGAGATTCTCGTTGAGGTTTCGGTTTGTTTGGCTTGTAGGCGTCAAGTATGCACGTTCTTTCTGCTGTCACCGTAGACTTGAGTTTTTCTTTGGCTCGTCTCGTCTGCAGGTTTTTCAGGAAGAGTACAGCGTGTTTTTCCTGAATCAAGGAGGATCTCTGGTGGCCATCCGACACACACCTCTCCCAATTAGACATATTTGGTAAGGCTCTCCGAGGAGTTGCCACATCTTTTTAGGGCCTGTACTCAATCTTCAAACCAAGGAGTGAGACAGCTTTCCTGCCGAGGCTTTACTCACTGAATGCAGCTCTATTTGTGGCTGGTCTGTCTGTGATCCAACCATTGTTCTCTCCCTCAGGCTGAGTTTTGATGAGGGCAGAAACTGGGACAAATATAGCTTCACCTCCTCTCCGCTCTATGTTGACGGGGTGCTGGGGGAGCCCGGAGAGGACACCCTCATCATGACGTAAGATTTGAAGGAAGCAGAAAAGGGCTCATGTGTTTTCTAGTCTTCCTAATTACTGCACTGGGTGATTATGCATCACCCTGAAGAAGACTTAGAAGTGTACATAAATGTTCTTGAGTTTATTTAATGTGGTTTTGAAAGGGTTTCATAAGCCCCAGATGCAGAGGAGTTTCTTAACTCGCAGAGGAACACAGATTAAAGACAGCGCATTAAAATTACTCACAGTGAAGGTTTTCACACAACAGCTTTCTCTTTCTATAATCCGCCCCTTATGCCAAATGTTTTTTTAACCACGTTTTTTTTTCTGACTTGTTTGTGCAGAATCTTTGGTCATTTCAGTCATCGATCTGAGTGGCAACTTGTCAAAATCGACTTCCGGTCCATTTTCCAACATCGCTGCACAACGGATGATTACATGACGTGGCAGCTGCACAACGAGGTACGAGGATCCCGCCGCCACTCCACTGTTGATGACACCATTCAGTCGTCGATTAAACTCGAGTGAAATGCTTTGATTCAGTCAAACAATAAAAGCAAGACGGTTGGAAAAAAAAAAGAAGAAATGAAAGGAAAGGAAAAGGGAACCTCTGAAATGTATATGATGCATTATTCATCACAGGGAGAAGTGTGCATCATGGGGATGAAGAGAATCTACCAAAAACTGAAAGCAAACGTTCGATGTGTCAAGGCCAGAGAGCAGTATATTTCCCAGATGTCAGACTCCTGCCCTTGCACAGAGGCAGATTTTGAGTGGTGAGTTCCCTGCTCTGCAGCTACTCTGTGCACTTCATTAAATCCAATGCACAACACTTTATCAATCTCCAGAGGCACAGTCTGTGAAGCAAGACTGAGGCACAACAAGCGGAGTGCTACAAGACTTATCTTTTATAATTCACAACTTCTCAGTCTTACTTCGGTTACCTCTCTGGTGACCTGAGATGTTAAAACTGTGATTTAAAAACAGGTATGAATAATTTTGATATTGAGACTGTGGTTATAATCAATATCCCCAATTTTCTTTGTCGATATATATTACAAAATGCTGAAATCACATATAAATCATCAAACTGGTGTTCAGTGCAATAAACTATGTTCTGTGGTCGTGCTTCATAAACAAAACTCTTATATATTATCCACTCATCATCAGGCCAATGTAAAGTTTGATAATGTTTCATTGTCCACAGTGTTGCAGCGTTCTCCTAAATCAGATTCAGAAATACTTTATTGATCCCCGAGGGGAACTGTTATAGTTTCTCCTTCTACTGTAGAATAGAAATATAAAGCTAAACTCCACTAAACTATAATGTGTGTCAACTATATAAATGAATATGAATTTACATAAACAATAGAATTTCTACTATAAATAGAGATGTTAGATATGTGCCTAGTACTACTCTATAATTACAGTGTAGATAATGTTGATTATAAAGCAGTATGTAATAGTTGACAGTGATTAACAGGATAAATAAATGTCAAATAAATGCAAATAAATGCTACATGAATGCTACTGTACGTAATAGTGCACAACTGAAGTAGCTTGGGACTTGTTTTAAAACATGAAATATATATTTTATTACAGACATACAGCTTGTCCGTGTAATCAAAGTCTGAACATCAGAAATACATTGACAATGCATTATCTAAACCATGTTTGCAGTTGAGCGTACTTACGCTTTTAGCTTAGCAGCTACGGTGAAGTTTCAATTCATTTAAGCATCTCGGGGCTTCTAGAGAGGATTTTGCTAGACACGCTGTTTGGAGCCATTTTAGATTTTTTTTTTCCCACCTTGTTTTGTTATGTTTCAAAACAAGTCTCAATCGACTTTATTTGTTTAGGAGAATGCTACAGCGCATTTTTGCTGTGAAGCAATGTCGAAGAGTGAAAGAGATGTGTTGTGGACTGCGCAAGTTAACCCACGGATAACGACTACATTCTCATAGTTGGGTGAACTGTTCCTTTAAAACAAAAACCTAAATTAGGGTTTGTGTTAACTTTAACATAATAATTTTGTAAAACATTAACGCTCCATCATCACAACACAACTGACCTTAAAGCATTTTGATGAAAATATGGAAGCTCAGTCCTCACAGTCACGTGTGATAGAAGTGCATCACTGCATATTTTCACATAAATCAACATAAATCTAAATGTCGGAATACAAATTTAATAAAAAATATACATGAGGCTATGAAATAAAATAGATTATAACACTGTGGTAGGCATGAGCACAGCAGCAGTAGAATTATTAGGTGTAATGTAAACAAGTTGTGCAGTAATGAAGTGTACTATATACTGTATATTCAATGAGAACAGGTTATAGAATGAAGATATGAAATTAGAATATATTTACATATTGAAGATAACAAATGGCTCACTCACTTCTCTGTGTCTCATTCCTTTATCTTCCCGATTTCACTGCTGGTGAATGAGCAGCGCTGACTCCCATATTAAACAAGCTTAACGCCACTTTATTACTAAAAGCCTTATTAAGCTTCCCACCTCTGGCTCCTGTTTCCCTGATCACGATGAAAGCAATCTGACGGATCCCTTTGACTTTGCCAAGGTGTAATTATAGTTTGTGAAAAAGATGCACAATGCCTTTTGTGCTTGTTTGATCCATAAAACATCAAATCTCAAATACTCTGAGCTGCTGCTGCTGCGCACCGAAAAACTTTTCTCCAGTCCAGAAAACCTCTATTCACAGTAGGGATGCATCTATTGTGAATGATTCTGTTTGAGCCGAGTAATTTTATTTCGTATTTTCAATAAATGATAAATAATCTCGTTAACACCCCAAGTGTTTCTCTCTCTTCTCTACTTGTTGTTCCAACTGAAACAGCGACTATGGGTTCGAGAGGAGGATTGATGGGAGTTGCACTCCGGCTTTCTGGTTTGTTCCTTCAGCAACATCTCGAGACTGCATCACGGGGGACAGCTTCCTTAACACCACCGGGTACACCTCATTCATCCTGCACTGACACGAGCGAAGGGAGTAGTGGCTGCACAAACACCCTTTGTTAAATCTGTAGCTCAGCTTCCTGAAAATAAAATTACCTGCTGCCCTGCTGCAGTGGGAGGTATCTCAGCTCATTAACTCAAGTACTGAAGCTACTTGAGGATAGTTTTAAGGTGAAGATTTCCATTTTCTGCAAAGTTACACCTCTACCTCACTACATTTATTTCACAGCTGGTGGTAGTAATTAATGTCCAAGTCAAGATTTGATATAAAATACAATTGATAAGCATATCAAATTCAACGCATAGTGAATTTTTAAACCCTTTAAATTGACCTCTTCTAGTTTTGGCTTCTAGTCAGATTTCAGATATCTACGTGTTAAATCACCACATAACTGTATCTGGCTGTATTCAGCAGAGCATTTCAACATTAAGAGACAAAGATCATGGACTGTGATTGTGATTAGATAGTTTGTGATATTATCTTTTGGCCAGATCACTCACCCGCCCTTTGTGAAGGAATTTGAATATTCCGTGTGAAAGTGGATGCTTTCACACAGAACAGACGGTGCTACTATGCACTATTTAAAGGTTGGACTGATGAAAAACATATATGTACATATTAAAATACTGCATATCAGTGAATCCCAAACAGGGATATGTGTACCACATACTTGTTAAAGACTGTGGAGTAGCTTGGCTAGTTTTAAAACACTGTAGAATTTCTGGTAAAAAGAAAAGTCTGTGTGTGACTGATCTTTATTATAATTACTCCTATAATGATCAATGAACTACCAGCTACATTCAGCCCACTGCACAGGAGACGCCTCCTACCAAACCTACAGGCTGCAGTCAAATTAGCTTGAACAATTGTTAGCAAGCAAATATAAACTTCTTAAGTAGCTACAAGTTTTGAATTAATATTTGAATTGATATTTGAATCATCAAATCAACAGTTTTAGAAAAAAGTTTTTTATGACATAGATTTAACAATATTCATTTTATGGCATTGATACTGTTTCAGGCGGCACTATGTAGTTTTGGGGAAGTTATTTTAATCTTGATTGAATAAAATACGAAAACAAACTCTCTTTTTTTTAAACACTATTTCATACTATTTAACTTTGTTTATTTGTGGCGGACCCTGCCACCTTCATAGCTTCACCAGTGTTCTGGAGACCTTATTTTCCTCCTAGAACATCTTGTTTATTGAGTCATGAAAAAAAAAAAAAATTTCTGTTTGTATTATCACGTCATTAATATTATGAATATTAAAACCATTCATTTTTATTTCCTTCTCCAAAACGACATACTGCGCCTTTAAATAACATCAGGTTTGAAATCAGCTCGAATGAACTCATCTGTAACTGATGGCTGCTGTTGATACAGGGCTGAAAATAGACAGAACCACAGTTGTATCTCTTGTGAGTGTTCATGTGTTTTCTGTTTGATTTCACACCTGTGTAGTGCTCATATTTGTCTTTTTGTGGTGTTTTAAATGACTTCCAGATATCGCAGGGCTTTGTCAAACAACTGCACCGAGGGAGCGATGTTGCAGTTCAGCCCCAGGCGACAAAAGTGCCCCAGTCAGGCCCCCAGGGGCCTCCAGCTCTTCACCAGCGAGGGAACACTGGTAGCAACGGTGGAGAGGAATGTCACTTTCTTGGTCTTCCTGGAAGAGGTGCTGACTTGATTCTAGCAAAGCAACAGTACTGTGTATTACAGGCTGCATGCCTTTTTCTTGAGTGTGATCATGTGTCAAGTAAAAATGCAGTGACAAGGTCTACCACTTGACCTCGTTCTTGTAGATATTATGGAAAATGCGCTCTGTTTTGTCTCAGCGAGGACACCGACAAACATACGAGGCTACACAGTGAGTGACAGGGTTTTGTTTTCCTTTTCGAAGGGTCTCAGCTCCACAACGAGTATCACGGTTGACTTTGGTGATGGGACCGCCATATCGTACGTCAACATAAGCTCCATCGAGGACGGGGTCAAGCACATCTACAGTAAAGTCGGCATCTACCAGGTTTCTGCTACAGCGACCAACACGCTGGGCTCTGACAGGGTGATACTGTACCTGCACATCACATGTGAGTGGAGAAAAAAGCCTATTACCAGAGTTTCTGCTGAAACATAAACATTGACTGACGTTTACATGAGAACATTGGGCCATTTGTTATTCCACTATACTTTTCTTACTTTATTGTTATTGTTTTAACATAAAATCAAGGGTATTTCGTACATTAAATCATGACTTTTACAACCAGAGGTCCGCATTACGAAGCAAGCTCAACATACCCAGGATATGTTTCCGTTGCCAGGGCTTCCAGCAGCATAACAGAATATGTTATAAAAGAAGAGCAATCTACAATGTTTGACAAACACAAAGAAGTTAAAAAATAACACGGTGACAGCAGCCAAATACATAATGGACAGCTGAGAGAAAGAAAAAAAAACACAGACTGTGTGAATGTGTTAATTAAAAGGCTTACAATATCATTGCTCCACCATTAGGGCAAAAGTAGATCATCTGACTATAATTACATTTGTGTATTCCATTTAATTAATATGCTGCTTATATGTGGGCTGTTATTATGGTGTTCATTGCTGCTTTTGTTTCGTTCTTTTAGCCGTAACCTTTTTTTTTTTTTTTCATGTCAAACGAACTTGGGAGCAAATAAAAGATAAATATGAAAACATAATTCAAAGCGGTACTTTCATATCTTGTAGAAAGTACAAGGCTTTAGTGCTTCAATCAGCCTCTGTTGTAAAACATCTGTGGGGCTAAAGCACAATGTAATGGCTTTGACATCGCCTGCAGCCAACAAGAGGAAAAAGATGAATGGAGATGACACGAGGGGCCCGCCTCCACAGGTGTATACCCATCACGATTCTCACACTAAGCTCAGCAGCATCTTCTATGAGTGATTATACCATTTTCCGGAGAATTGATTGGTCGGTGCTTTTACGTGTGTTTTTTCTGTTATCTCGAACGCAACCTGCTCTGGAGCAGGCTAGGCGTGCAGCGTAAGTTACAATGGCAATGTAACACAAGACGTTACACTAAAAAACTGAGAATTTACCGTGAAGTTACCTCACTAACAAGTCCTGATTGATAGTAGAAGCCTATGAAATATCGAAAAACAAAGTTAAAATAGACAAAATACGCAAGAAGCAAAAACGAAGCAGCTATGGTTACAAGGGTCCATTATCTTAGAAGGGTGTTCATAAATCAACTATACTGAATATATTAGTTCATAAACACTTTTCACTGTGCTATAATCATCAATGTCTTCCTTTTACAAACAAAAATATTTAATATGTAGATCCCCTTTTTGTTTGCATATGTGCACAAGTACCCCAGCCCCCACAGCACTTAAGCACTTAAGATATCCTTGATAGATAGCAGCTACGATGCTCAGACGAGGGCTTGAAAATTGTTTCAGTTTTTTTCTTTTTTACTCTATCGATGGTGATATGTTTTGGTTTCTTTCTCGTCGATGGTTTCATGATATATCAGTGACCTACAGGTGGCTGTAATATATCAAGTAAAGACAGGGAAGAAGAAGATTGGGAGCATTTAAACTCATATTTAAACAAAACACTTTTCAAAATGATCAAGAAATGACTTTTGCAAATGTTTCATGAAGAACCGAATGCATTCAGCACAGTTGTTATACCTTGAAAATGCACACAATGCATTTTTGTGATGAATGATACCTTGGATGAATATCAATCGTTACCAATGACACAATCATTCATATTTCAGGGTCCACTCCAAGTTATAATCTGTATCATTTCAATCAGCCGTGTAAGCCTCCTTTACTTCAAGGGTGGCATGTTGCTAACTTCGTTTCAGTTTGTATCATAAAGCGCAGACACTAAGCTTTTTTATTCTTTATCCTTCATCACAGCTAATCATAGACAACAAGATCCAACAGACTTGAAATAGGTCAAAACACTTGTGAGCCCTCAGAGAGAAAAGAAATAGCACAAAACACTCGGCAAATACGCTCATGACTCTTCTGTACCTTCCGAATGGCTCATTAAAATGAGACTCAATCCAAAAATCCCCATCCAAAGTTTTGAGTGTTCCTCACCAAGTGTAGGCATAAAAGACGGCTGTTTGTTGTCTCCTCATTGACAGAGAAGGGCAGTGGCGGTCAGCTTGGATTCGGCTCATTATAATGGAGGCCATTGGTGGCATTTTCACTGCTGCAAAAACATCCACAAACACTCGTCGAATCGCTCCCGCATTGCAATCAACTCCGCTGTCCGTCTGTCTGTTCAGTGTGTTCCAGACACTCATTGTTGTGCATGAATACGGCCGAATATGCGGCTCGTCTTGGACGTTTGAGCATCGTGAAGGCGGCATTTGGCCATTATTCTCGTTGTTTAATGTTTTTTTTTCTCGAAAGGTCAACTGGAGCAAGTCCAGCTCTCGGCTCCTTCTGTGGTCGTGAAGAACAAAGCGGTGAACCTCACAACAGTTTTACGCCCCAGCAATGTGGGGACGGTCATCTTCTACTGGTGGTTTGATAACAAAACAGAGGCGAGTCTTATTTTCTCATTTCCCAGCATGCGGCCTGTTAACCAAATGACCTGATGGATTCACAGTACATCTCTCTGTGTGTGTCTCTGTTGTCTTTCAGCCTGTTGTGACCCTGGACGGAGCGACGTCCTTCACTTTCTCAAAGGAGGGAATACACACTGTCAGCGTCCAGGCGTCAGTGGGAAACACTGTCCTTCAGGATCAGATGAATGTGGCGGTTTACGGTAAACCCTATATACACATTTTTACTTTACTTTTGCTGTAAGCCTTGTCGTTGTTAACTTTCTGTCCGTTTTATAGTTAGCAATCCTTCCTCTCTACGTCACCAGACATATGATCAAAAAGACAGGACCGCCTCTTTGTGGAGCTCTCCGTCTTGATTGGATAAAGTGGGCAGGGGTACCAGAAAATGTATTTTCTCTTTTACAGAGAGAGGAGCAGACCAAACACTCCACAACAGTGAATACTCTTAGAATACTGAGCTCTTCAACACTTTATATGCATATGAAAAAAAACTTTAAACAGACTTGGAATTTAACAATTAAAGAAAAAAATCCACTGTCTTAAACCTGGGACCCTATTTACGTGTGTCAGCGTGTAAATGATTCGTAACTTTTTGAGACGCTCCTGTCGATCACCTCAGCTGCCAACCGCAACACAGCTGCCATGGGTGCGATGTAATCCCTTGGTGCAACTGCAACTGTCAAAGTTATGTCTAATAAAAGTGTTTTTTTGCCACTGACAGGCTGAGGTCGTTAGTCTAAGTGCCTGACAACATTCTGATTCCTACGATTCCTACAGAGACAGACCTTTTTGTAACCAGAAAGCAGAAGGTCTCGCTCACAAAGAAATCTACTAAGAGGTGAGCTATGAGGAGACGATGGTGGAGACATGAGTCGAGGCTGAAGAGAGGAGTTTGGACCTCACCTAGAGGAACTGCTGAGAAGAATTTATTTGCAAAGTCAAGACTATTTAACCGATTGTGACGATCGAGGCGAAGCGACAACTGTAAACAACTCAGCTCGCTAAATTTCAGAAAAGAGACTCGTCCTTGAGCGAGACTGGTGCTTCTGGTAACAAAAAGGTCGATCTGCTCAGGATTCATTTAAATAATGTTAAAGGTCATGAGAGGAAGCTGAGGGCTCTAGAAAAGTGGACCTTGTAATTAAAATTGTTTTGTTAAGCGGCTACTTTCGAGGTCGAGAGTGTCATATTTTGTTTGTATTTCGAACGAAGCCTGTGAAATCACAAAGCTATTCACTTCTGTCTGCATTCATGTTAGAGAAATCATCTTATTTCGTAAATGTAACAGCCATACAGTATATTTTTGTCTTTATTATAAGCACATATTACAACACACAGAACTAGCACATATCCAAGGCCAGCCCGTTCACACCTTACAAAAGGAATAACATTTCGTAAACGTCCTCTGGCTTCACTTTGATGTTCGGAAAATAGTGGATGTAGTGAAGAGTAGTGCACTCGTAGCCGCCAGTACTGTGAGATCAATATACTGTATTTTATCATGGGAACGGTGTGTCTGCTTTGGTAGCATCTATTATACAAAGTCAAGGATTTAGTGACTGATAATGATGCAGCATTAAGGCAGAAGGTCACGGGACCAAAACATCTCCCTTTAGCTTCTTACAACACCAAGAGAGAAAAGAAAAACATTCATCTCGTGCATCTTTGCATAAGATAAATCCAGCGCTTCTCAGATGAATCTTTTCATGTTATGCAAACATAAATCAGATTCATGTTATGCAAAGACGTGTAAGACGAATGGGTTATAAAACGCAGCATCTTCAAATGAATCAACTGAACTCGTAAATCATACAAACATTTATGAACTTGAGAATGTTTCCAGCGCTCTTCGTCCTCTTCGATTTTGGCAATCACACTGCCAGCCTCCACATTTTCTGCTGACGACGTAGAATTGCCTCTGTAAAGGCGACCTCACAGTCAGGGTCAGGGCTTTTTTAAGTTGCTGAGGGGATTTTTGACAGGAGAAAGGTCTGAATTAGATCTCTGTCTGGATTGCAGATTATTTCCGGTCACATGTTTTGGCCTTTTCCTCTAATTTGGACGAGCTGAACCCCGGGGTGCCCGAGTGGAGGGAGGACGTCGGCAGAGTGGTGAAGAGCTCCATGGTTCAGGTCAGTTGAGCGGCTCCCAGAGAACGTGACACCATCGGGGACGAAGCACGCTCAAGATTTCAGATCTGGCAATTAGTAGCTTTGTTCTAGCCCAGAGAAAAAAGAAAAATCTGTGTAGTGAGCCGGCGATACTGCCATTCTCGGTTCTGCTGCAGTTGTAATGTATGCATGTGGTTGTGTGTCAAGTGGTGCACTCAGCTGCTCGCGGTGTCTCTGACCTCACTGTGTAATCAGTTGTTAACCTCTACGCACTGACATGGCACATCACCCAAATTCATTATTACCAGTACAAGCTTTCGACTGAACTTGTCAAAGAGCTAAAGGGCGGTAAAAGCACTGGCATGACAGCTACCGCTTGCTCTTTAAAGAGTGGAATGCCATTACCTTGAAAGAACGCTGAAACCTCAAGTGCAGAGAATCTAACGCCGGTTAAGTGCGTCTGGTTTTGTTGAGAATGCGGCAGGTTATGTAAAAGACCTGGATACCGAGCTCTATATATATCCTACAGTAGCCCTCAGTATGAAACATTCACTTTGACCTTCTGTCTTGTCAGATAGGGCCACAGTTTACACCAGGAAGCTGACAGGAGACCTCTGGTTATGGCGTAAATGCACTAAAAGCCCTGGCATTTACCAAAGACTGTCAAATTGAACTTGCATGTTTCAGCTGATCCGTGCATTACATCTTGACAGTGACTGGTACTTAGGCAAACGATATATGAAGCTGGAGGCCAACGGTATTTACTCAATGATCATATTTCAGGGCCAGGACACAGACTTTCACCCCGAACAGTGTCAATTAAAAAAAAACCTTTTTAATGGGTTTTTTGTTTGTTGTTCACTGAAGGTCACAGGAATCAGCGAGGATCAGCTCCTGGTCACGGTGCTCCCGGGTTTACCCACCACGGCCGAGATTTTCATCGTGCCCGAGAAGAGGTCGAGACACGGAGACACGGACGAAAAGTGGGCGCACCTGGATCAGGTAGCGTCTCCTCAAATCATTTTAACGGTGCCTGACGCTCAGTGAAATGTGGTTTTCTGTGATAATTAAAAACGGCACAAAAGTAAGCTGAGGAAGTCAAGAGAGCGTCTCTAGAGAGAGCCTCCCTGGAGAATATGTCCTTTACTTTAGAGTGTCATACAACACTATTGAGTCAGTTTAAGCCCTTTTGTTGGATTAACAAGACAGCACATTTCATCGTGTTTTCTCTCACCGCAAGGTTATCTGCTTTTGCAGAAATTTTAGTTTTTTACATAATTTCAAGGTAAATGAGTTGGGTTGACACAAGAACCGCAATACGTGTACAGTGAAAACAGTCTACCACACTGTGAAAACTGACAAAGTGAGTTTACTTTAAAAACATCGAGGAAAGTGTTTACCTCAGAATTAGCGAGTAGAGTTTAAGGTTGTTAAACTTTTAAGGTTTCATTTAAATGTAATAGTCTACTTTACCTGGTAAATCAGAGGTAATTGGTTTCCTGATTTTTTTAAAGTAAATTCAACTTTTAAAATTCACAGCACAGACATCTAATAGGAACCTACTGTTTACACACTGTGCAGTATATTTTTACACACTGTTCACATCCTCGTCTTAAATGATCAAAAACCTTCATTAGACAACAGGTAGATGTGAAAACATTCAGATTGGAGTGACAGAGAAGGCTGACAGAGGCAGGCTGCAGGAGGAAAAACAATGTAAAGAACTGCTCACAAAGCGGTGGATTGAGGGTTCGAACAACACAAATTGAACGTTGTGATTGTTGAAACAGTGAAACAAACTACGAGTGTTTTCACACCCGTATTTTGGTTTGTTTCGCTTGGACCCAAGGGAAACATATTTATCATTTATAATATTTATATTTATAGTAGTTTAGTTCTGGTCTAGTTCCTGTTTGCACTGATTTTCTATAAACAAACCGGTAGAAGTAAACACAAGTTATAAAGACTGACAGGTTACTTAATGATTCAACAGTTTTGGCATCCGGCATCATTAGCACATCATCATTCCTCACGTGTGGAAATCAAACTTCACAGCAGTTTCTGCAGCACTTTAATGCTTCTGATGTATGTTTATTTTCTTTGGCATCATATGTTTGCAAAGAAATAACTAATTATTGGACTACACATCGACCGCATGTTGTGAATAATAACTGACAAGACGGAACGAATAGGAATCTTATTGTACAGTAATGAATCACACTGTGGGACGGCTGTCACACACTTTTTAATGGACTTTAATGGACTGACAAAGTACATGGAGTAAGACACAGCACAGCAACTTTAACAACTTTTGTCCTATTCTACAGGGACAGTTGTGTACGAGCTGACGTGTGTACACGTTTTCGTGAAATATTTAACATGCAGATCAAACAGAGGACCCAGAAATCTGTGTCTCATCCCGTTCACCGCCTTTAAAGTATTAATAAAGGAGCTGCTACAGCAACCAAGAACATGTACAACAACATTGTAAACATCACTCACACTGAGCCATAATTGTCTATGCATGATGTTTATTCCTCATTGTGTATATCGTGATTTACTACCAAGTGAAGCTAAAGGCACAAATTTCCACATTTTTTTGGATGCTTGACTGCAGATTGATTATAAGATTGCTTCATGAACAGTTCACAATCAGATGATGGATTTATCGTAATTAGCTTTTGAGATTGCTTTCACACCACAAATGAACCGCACCAGATTCCCAGTGGAAGTGGACCAGGACCCACCTTTTCAAGCAGTCCCGGTCTGAACGAAAGCTGCAACATCCCCAGAAAATGCACCAGAGTCCATGTTAACCAAACCAAACAGGATGGATGTGTTTGTGTTTGATGATAAAAATCACTGTTTTTGTAAATAGAGTTTGGTGGATTTGGCGAGAGCGACATAGCTGCTGTTTCTGGTTCAATAAAAGACGTTTTACTCTTGAACAGAGAGGGAAACATCTCTTAAGAGACTCTTTCAACGACGCTGTCAGACACTTAGAACAACAATCTGACGAGCTCTGTGAAGTGGCTGCCAGCTGAGGCCATCTACTGGACTGACTCCAAAACTTCTTGTACCTATTAGTCATTTATACACCAAAAATATGTAAACAAGGTGTAACAATATCTGAATTCCCCTTTTAGATCCAAGTGAAATCTCTCCTAACAATTTATTTCATTGACAGTTGCAGTCCAGTCGTCCTTCATTAGAGGACTCGCCTGCAGAACTTTCTTGCTCGTGGCCAAAAGCGTCCTGTGCCATGAGTTTATCCCGGATTTCACCCTGAGATAATGTAACGAAAGAGCAGTCAGCTTCTATTTCCAGATATTTTCATCAACTCTTTGGAGTCCGGAGCCAAAATGAAAAAAATAGATAAATAAAATAAATGAAAATGGTTGTTTTGTCCCTGAGAAACCCTTTTGTATACATGTCACTGTCTGGATTGTAGTCATCTCCAATTCATCAATTTCACTTCGACACAGACAGATTTATTTTCAGACTTTTGTATTCCATCAATTATCCCGATATTAGATGTCTGTTATCTTTAATCTCATGCACTGAAGAATACGTCAACCACATTAGCTTTGATAGCTTCAGATTGTTTATTTTCTCTACTGAAGAAGTCTCTGACCTGAAGAACATTCTTCAAAGACAACTTAAAGTCACTGTACTCAAAGTGAGTGAGCGCCGTTATAGAAACGCAGCGAACAGACACCTTCTCATCTCTACGTGGGAGGTTGTTAGCACAGTGTTGATTGTTTGTTTGTTTATATCCCCCGGCCCAGTTTCCCCTTCTATTCATTTGAAATACAAAATCTCTTTTTACAAGAGGTTAAAAGTCAAACTTACTTTGCATGATCACGTTCATTATTTATTTCCCCACTTCTTAAATAAAGCGTTTAACATTATTACATGCATTTTAAGCAGTTCCTCTACCTTCCAGGCAGCCTCTGGTTATTTCAGCTGCGGTATGAACTTAAAGTCGTTTTTTTCGGTGAGCGCAATACATCACAATGAGCATCATGTCCGCATTTATTTCTGTCAAAGTTACATTATCGTTGAATGGTAACACAGTTTTAAGTGCAGCTTCATGCGGAAGGCCTGCACTCCGTTGTCACGCAACAATAAGGTTACCTTTGACAAAAATAAATGTCGACATGATGCTCATGGTGATGGATTACCGAAGTCAGCCAAGTTTAAAGCCTCTGCAAATGTATTTTCATATCACGGTGAAATAAATGGACGGTGCTGGCTGCACGGTGGGTAGCGGGAACGCTGTGTTATTCCTCGGGAAAGGTCAGCGGTAATGAAGAATGTACATTTTTGTGGTAATTGGGGTAAAAGATGCAGACACTGTGGTGTGGTTCATTAAGTGGCGTACAGAAAGAACAAGAGGAATATATTCTGGAGCTCCGCTGTCATTAGCATGCAGACACATAGAGCCCATTTCATCTCCCCCTGCTCCTTTAATTACCAGATTGTAGAGTAAAGCCCTACAAATTCCCTGAGTCATTCAATCCAAGAACTGCTTCTAAATTTGACTGTATTTGTGGTTTTATAATGGTTTAATTTTGCAACACGCACTTAAATTGTTAATGTGAGTTTGTTTCCCAAAAAACACTCAGTGTATCACAGAAGCTCATTTAAAAAAAATGGGATTTTGTGTCTCTATCGCTCGAGTGCTAAATGATTTAATGCTCCCACACATGCGCTCTTGGATTTCCGTCCCCCCTGAAGAGCAACGCATAGTGTCGACACTAGAGGGCAATGTCTTCCCGCGCAAAAGCAGTGAAACAGCGCCCGGCAGAGCGCTGAATTAATAACACTCACACAGCATCAGCACCATATAGGAGGAAGTTTAGCGTTTTGCATAATCCGTCAGATAATAACAACAACGTCATGATCATTCCGAGCCACCATGCGTCATGGTTGTTATTATTCTCTCACAGCAAAAAAAATAATCCTGGATCTTCTGAACAGATCTCTTATCATGTCATAGAAAGCAATTAAACATGTAAACAATGTAATAACAGGGATGTTTTTTAAGAGCACCGGCTAGGACAGCTCATTTATTCATCATAACGGATAGGAGCTCCGTGTATCACAAGTAAACATAAATCTGCCGGCTCACAGACAGTCTTGAACCAAGTTAATAGGTATTTAATTACATTGATGCATCATATAATTGGCACCAGCGAGAAAAGGAGACAAACTGGGGCAGGCGGCCTGGATTGGGAATTAAAGAGATGTATTTATCTAAAGCCTGTCTGATTACCTGGCAGAACCTCATAGACAATAGGGTAATAAATCTTCAGTTCACTGTTCTCATCTCCAGTGAATGACTTGCAATGTGGATGCATTAAGTGAGCGGATGCCAACACACACACACACACGTGCTTGGCGGTTGAGTGTATGTGTGGAGCAGCTTATTAAAATGTGTAATAGATTTACTGACCCTGATATGCCACTAGAACAAAAAGTAATTATTCATACTGTGTAGAGCAGTCTAATTTTAACCAGTGGAAAGATTTTAGAAAGAGCGAGATGGAATTAGTGAGGCATGGCTAAGGACTCAAATGGGCTCTGCGAAGGCATTTTGGTCTCTTGTTAAATGACTGCTTCATCTAGGTGTGAAAAGCAGGGGAACTTGAGGCACTTGGGGGGGCAAAAAAAAATTAAAACCGCAATTTTATGATATTGGAACATTTCCGAAAGTTGCGCCTCACCGAGCCTTTTAAATCGCCGATTTATTTGCTAAAACAAAACAACAGGTAAAAAAAATCCCCATAAATATCGGAGGATTCATTTTTTTCTTTCTAAATGTCACTGCCACGCCGTGAGCAGACCGCCGGTAGATTGCTGATAGGCTCTCCATTGGTATTAAAAGCCCTGCCAGGTTTTCAGAACAGCAGGTTGGGTTTTTCTGTGTCATATCAACGTTTGCTCCTCTTTAGAAGGAAGCAAAAATTCTGATTCATAATTCAGGCTTGTTGGATGAAATGACTGCGACTGAAATATTGATGACCGTGGAATATTGCTGTGCGGCCAGCGCTAACACAGTCCTCTCTGCTCTGTCACTCCCCCTCATAGCTTTCTCAGGTTCTGCTAAGTGCTCTGAACCAGGACCTCATCCAGTTCACACTCAGACCGGGGGTGCAGGTGAACGTGTACGCCACGCGGCTGTCTCCAGGTGAGTCTGCCGCACAGGTGGCGGTCCTCGGGTTCATTATGTAGGAAAGATTAGCGTTTCAGGTGGTTGATCAAGGGCTGCATTATTTTCATTGCATTAATCTGCTGATTATTGTTTCAGTTGATTGCTTGTGTCAGAAAATGGTGCGAAAAAAAACTGATCAGTGTTTCCCAACGTCCGAGATGCATCAGCACGCGTCTTGGTTTGCCCACAACTCAAAGATGTTCAGGTTAATGTTTAGAGGATTAAAGAAACAAGAAATCACACTCACATTTGAAAAAATACACAAAACGATTAAAGGGCACAATATGATAGAACTGGCCACCTGTTGAATTTATACTCCAAGCAAATAGGGGGCAGCATATCACCGTGTAACCAGGAACTGCTGCTGACTGAAGATGCCATTAGGTTTTAGCTCAGTTAGCCGCACAGCTAGAGGTCCAGACTAGAGATGCAGGACTTGTTTAGCATGCTAATCTAGTTGATACATCTGCAACGATACGTAGACGTCTTTATTTCTTCACATTCTGTTGCTAATTTCAATCAACTAGAGTTCTTACATACTGCACCTTTAATTGATTATCAAAATAGTTTGGGTTTAATTTAACAGTTGACAAATAGGGTTGGGGCGATCACATTAAAAAGCACTTAGAATAAATTGATTGTGGTGAATATTAATTATCAAAATGATTGTGGATATCCTCACATGAATTACTTGAAACAGCTGTCTAGCTCACTGATGTACAGTCTAATATTGGTTTGTTCATTTATTTTGAGTTGCCTGAGCCTGTCAGCATGGCTGAAGGCGTTCATATTGTGCAATCAGATATGTGTAAATACTACGGATTCCAAACTAAACAACAACAGGAAGATGAGGTCATCACCATCTATTTATTTCTGCGCTGCAATAGAAATACTTTGTTTCCTGACAAAATGTGAGATTAAACTGGTTCCAGTATGTTTTCGCGCTATTTTAGCCTTTATTTAAAAGTTGTTAGAATGATTACCGGGTTAATATCGTTAATCACGATTATGTTGGACAGAATGACTGTGCCATAAAATTGTCATACCATCCCACAACGATTGACGACTGATCAATTAATTGATTTACTCGCTGCATCTCTAGTTGTTTCTTATTTCAGGCCAGAGTTTGTGCAGTTCTTCCAGTTTGATGACAGGCTTTGAAATGTAAGCTGAAATCTGGAGAGCACACCTGATCAACAGACTTTTTATGTGTTTTAATTGTCTCATGGTGTTTGTTTTATTCTGCACTCGGGGCTCCCCGGAGGGAAGTATTGATAATGAGTGGATTATCCTGGATGAAGAATGAAGAAAAAAGATAGAGTGTTAATTGGGCATTTGCGCACTAAGTCATTATTCTCAAATATTATCAGCACAACAAGCCAGCGGTGATTCTCCATTGTTTCTTAATCGGATTTTGATAGAATTTAAATTCATATAAGATGGTAGAAGTATGCATTTGTCCTCATTTGGCCCGCGAGTGCACTCAATTTCTCTTTTCATTCTGTCTCCTTCAAAGCTCCTCTCGTGGACAGCAGTGATAGCGGCCACAGTGGCACCGCAGTCATCATGCTCGTGTCGGTCGTACTGATGGGCTTGGCCGTCTTTGTAATATATAAATTTAAAAGGTACAGTATGCTGGATGTATTTTTAACTACATATGAGGTCAGAAAGAATGTGGGAGGATTCATTCTCCAAAATGTTCGGACTCACATCGTGTCAAATGCCTGTGATGGGAGAGGTATTATGTTATCTTTGAGTCCAACGTGTTTGTGTGTGTGTGTGTGTGTGTGTGTGTGTGTGTGTGTGTGTGTGTGTGTGTTGCGCAAGAGTCAGCCCCATTATCTCCGAGCAAGCCACCTCGCTGGTGAACTCCCCAAACTTTCCGCGAGTATTCAGACTCCATATATCTCCGAGTTATGGACGTCGCCGACACAATAATAGCTCCAGGAATAAGACAATTCCCCTCTGTCTCAATCTGCGGAATATTACAGGGAATGACAGTCTAATCAATTCTCCCACAGAGCTGAATGGGTGTCAGAGTCCTGCAGTTATCAATATTCATCTATCTGACAATGTGAGGGTTGACCTTTCGGAAAATGCTAAACACAGCCATTCAAGGTGAGGCATACTCTGCGGAATGGCAGGAAAGGTTGAGGAGATAAGTCCTGAGACAACATATATTATACAGTGAGGGGCATACAGTAAATAGCATCCTCCGCTGCAGGTAATCCCATGCCAATCACCCAGGGGGAACAGCTTAGTAGCTCTGTAGTTTGCCAAATTTTGCTCATTATAAAGTAAAACATCGCTTAACTTCAACTTTCAGGATGGTAATTACTACATTAAAAAATTAACTCCGAGTCTCAGAAGCCGGCTGAAATGCCGCAGCTCCAGCTGCAGCACGAAATCACATGGGGAGGATCTGAAATTAGAAATGCAAGATGTTGGTTTTAAGCAGAATTGGGGGTGCATCTGAGGGGATGAAAAATTGATTGAAAAGTGAGGTGAACAATATGAAAGTGAGAGAGCAATGCCCAGTGGAATGCAAAATGCCCTAGTTTCTGGCTTTCAAGCAATCCTCTCCCATCCTTAACAGTTAAAAATAGTGCGCGACACATTATGCACAGTGGAAGCATTAGGGAAACAGACCTGATGGCAGGTTTCCATTAACTTCCCCCCTTTTTAAGATTCTTTTTTTTTTTTTTTTATGACCTACAGGAAGATCCCAGGCATCAACACATACACAGTGGAGCAGACTGACAAAGAACAAGAGGTCATCCCGACAGTGACCTCCATAGCCGTCCCAAAGCCTGAGGGGGACAAGTTGACCTCGCTGGATCATGTGGATGTGCAGTTGGACTCAAAAGGCAGAGGTATTCACGGGCCTGTGTACTTCCTCTCAGCTACATTCATTCCTCAATAACGCACAAAAGAGTCCAGTTGTTATTTTTGGACACAGAAGCTCTGCTCTTTGTGTGGTCCCGCATTCAATCACTTTACGTGCAACTGTGTGATTGAAATGAGTAAATGTCAAAGTATTCCCAACCTACAATTGGTGTATCAGTTCTCAAAGCAACACAAGAGGCAGCTCCAAAATATGTTGGCTTAAAAAAACACAGAATTACTTTCAGGGTCAATTCACCCGAATGACGAGAAACATTTCCTTCCATCCATTAGCTACACCCCTCAGGGGCTGCAGCCAATCCCAGCTGACGTTTTCCTAATTACATCCAGTGGTGTCCTGTGTTTTATTTGCCGAAGGTTTGGAGATATCAATCTCCGAGATTTCTTGGATTTCATTTGCTGAGCCAACAGCATTAAAAACCCACACATTTAGTGGATCCAGCACCATCATCTCTCTTCTTGAACAGTTTCTCCATTGCTTCGGATAATCCACAAAACACAGTTGAATTGTTTCTTAAGAATGAGGTTGTTTGTTACAAATGCTCCTGAACACTAATGGTGCAATGATAGAGCCAGATTGCCCTTCCGTCACTTCAGAAGAAGCCAAAACTGTTCACATGCAAATCTCAAGGATGTTTTTTTTGTTCCGTTGTGATCTCGTGGCCAGCTCCGGATCACCTCTTAGGTCAGGTTTTACTTTCATTCAGCTTTCCCCTGTGAATTAGTAGCAACGGTGATGCACTGTGTTTGGAAATGTAGGATTTTCTTTCCCCGTTAATTAGTACTGTAGAGTTGGCTACTACAACACAACATCTAGATCTGCCAGGTACTTGTAAACAGCCTGGGAGACGAGGGAACAAAGCCTTTTATTTTAGACTTTAACATAGAGCTCGTGGCATTTATTTCTTTCCTCTGATATTCAAGGTGAAGTTTTGCACATAAACATGTTATTTGTGAACCTAAATTGTGTTTTTGTTGCCCATTGACTGTAAAAGACGATGGGCAGAGCTTCTAAGTCTAAAAAAGTGAAGCAAGTGTAGAAGTGCCTTAAACCTGTAGTATTTCCCATGGCCACTGGGGGGAGCTCCACTGGTTTTAAAACGATGTCCAGTTGTATGTAAGCTTATGAGAGAATGTCCCTACTTCTCATTTGATACATTAACTAATTAAGCCCAAACAGCGCCGATTAAGTAGCCACTAGGACACGTGCTCACTGAAGTCAACTTCAGTCTCAACATTGCTGCTTGAAATATTCTCCTCCTGTTCCGCTCTTCTCTTCCTGATCGTTCCAGATTGGAGTCGTGTTGAGCCTTTTATTCCACCTGTGTTTGTTATTGTGCCACATGACTATATAGCGGGCTAAAACTAACATAATAAAAGGGGGATAACAATTACTCCATATAACATTTCAATTTAAGTGTTTCAATTTGAAATTCTGCAGTATTTTTTAAAGCGTTACATAATTTTTTTATTATCTTGTTTTCTCCTTCAAAAACATTGGTTGAATTCCTCGGGGTACCAGCGGAGGGAGCTTGCGTACCGCCAGTGGTGCTCGTAGCTTGTGTTATTGGCGCTACCATCACGTGCCTTCAGGTTCGTCCAATCAGGATATCCTTTTCGTCCCTTCACCCTCTCGTCCAAGCACCATCTCTTTGCGCTCCGAAAAAACCAAGGTGGCGACGGTCGCACTGCCATATTTGAAGTTTCAAAGCGGTAGTCCATTGTAGATTCTACCAGAAGATATCTTGACATTGAAATCAAACTAACTAGAAAACTGCCATCAACTTGCTTTGATCAATGTTCAAAGTATCGCTCTCATTAAGCCTTTAACTTTAATGATTGCTTTGTCTATTTGTTCATTACCATTTCAACAGAACTGTGACATGCAGGGTTTTGTGTGATGAGGGAACCATAAGGAGGGATCTGAGCTCCTCTTGAAGAGTGACAATCATACATCTGTGGGGGTCACTCACACAACACCATCACATTTAGTTTGATATAATTAGGCTGAAAGAAACATGTTTTCCATAAGAACTACACACCATATTCTCACATGAATGGCAGTGACAGAGACGGCACTTCTTATTATAGACTAGCTGCCACGCTGCTGAGAAAAGTCTGCTGCTGGCAACGTCCCCTAACGTTAGTTATTTTAGAGACAGACAGATTATGGATATGGCAAACATCTCACAGCCTCGTATTTGAAAACCAACCAGTGCATCATGTATATCACAAGGGTGAAGTGAGAAAATATGTTTTTTGTAAAACGTGTGAACTGACCCTTTAGCGCGGCGGAGAAAGTTGCAACAGTGTTAAAAACGTAATTGGCAAACAGGAAGAAGTGGAGGCCTGCTGACATGGAAGAGATACAACGTGTTCGCTTATTGTGAAGTGCTGATGCTGTCCCTCCTGCCGCTGCGTTATCACGGGAGTTGCCAAGATACAGTTATATTCCGCTGTGTATATTTATCTGCGGTGCCAACCTGAGTTTGTCGCGGCGAAGGTATTAGTATTCACAGGTAAGTGAAGCAGAAATCAGGTGCGAGCTGAAGTGATGAGAATGTCGAGGTGAATTATTTGACCCAATAAAATAATTAGTGCATCAGGAAAGTAGCCGAGTGGTGAAAGCATTTTCATCAAGAACTATCTGTGAGGTTCCGGCTGATTTACCTCCGCCCGCAGATAAACAGTCGACCCATCCAAGATAAATGTGTTTGCCTGCAAAAATACAACCGTATGCAAATAGCTACATAAAATTTCCCCCTCTGTCTCTTTCCTTTTTTCTCTCCCTTGCCAGGCTACCTGCCATCTCACACAGACATCAAGCTCTCTGATGAAGCGCCCCATGTGTTTTAATGTTGAGAGTCTATGACCGACTCGAAAGCAATACATCTTCTTTGGCAGTTACTTCCAGCAAGCTATGAAACCACGGTCACAATGAATGGTCTCGAGTGTTTTGCTACCCATGCATGGATGGACCAGTTCACACTGTGCTGCCTAATCCCTCTGAGGAGACTGTACAGATTTATACTCGCTTCTTGAAAAAGGGACACTTTTTGACTGAAAATACTTGTATTTTTGCAAGGACATTGATCTTTTTATGTAAATACTGTACATCCATAATGGAAGAAGTAAAAGTTATTTGTCTGAGCTGGTTACAGCCGCGCCTGCTCAAATATGAAACGATCAAAAGCAGCGGGACAGAAGTGATGTATAATAATATCTCCAAATATGCTCCAATTTCTGTTTCTTCGGGCTTGTGTTTGTGAAGTTTACTTTGTTTAACTGTGTGGAAATAGCTTATCTGAGTAAGACAGTGAGGGAAGCGGATTCATTAAGCTGTGTACAATCAGTAAATCTTATCACCAGATTCTCATCAAATGAAAAGCTTGCAATATCCAGGAGATGAGGGAGGGCTCCTAGTCCCAGATCTGTGTATTCCATCAAGCCCGCCGCTCAAAATGTTATATATGTCATAACCGAAATAAGAGCTGAATATTAAAGTGGGTGAGCCCGATAGGTGTACACAGAAGATGAGACACTGAGCAAATAAGTCCGAATGAATGCGAACATCCTACAGCTACTTCAAAAAGAGATTATACGCGAGGATTCTGCCAAATCGTCATCATGCATATGAGCTACTATTGCAGCAGCAGTCTTGTAATTTCATAGTTTTACAGCCAGTTGAACTGTTAAACAATGCAATGACTTTTAAACTTGTGCTTCTTATTTATTTGTCGCCCTGAGCGTTTCTTGTACATTCTGGTTTCTACAAAGTGAGCTACATGTAAATTTTCTGAATAATTCCTGTTGTTAACGAAGACGACGCAGCAGCAGAAACGCTCGCTGCGATGCAGTGAAAAAAAAACAAAAAAAACAGCGCTACAGTGCCACATCTGTATTTTATCTCATGATTTATTAGTGCATTATTTATCTTGTTTGTTTCCCTTCCAGACTGAGTTAAAAGACGTGTGCTCCTTGACACAGTTTGAAGCCGTGCTCTCGTGTTCTCGTTGTCTTTCTTTGAACTGATCTCACTGTGAAGGTTGTGGTGCGTTCTCGACACTGAAACTACACCGGGGCTCTTCAATGGAAACACGTTCCTCTGTTTTGTTTTGTTTTGTTTTTACATTTGACTTCATTCTGGACTGTTTATCTACTGTAATGATACCAGCATCTCCACATGGCATTTCCCTCAGTTTACAGTGATACAGAGGAGCCTGCAATCTGTTCCAAGTTTGCCCCCCCAAGGACTCGGCGGACAAAAGGCTGCAGATTTGTTCATCTCCTTCGCTGCGAGGGACACGGAGATAGAGAAGACGTATCTCCTGTCAACAAGGCTCAGCCTACGCACGGAGCTTTGGTCAGCCGCTGTCTCTTTGGGATAAGTACTGAAGTTCTTCTTCATCAAACTTTTCTTTTTAAGTGTTGTCAGCATCATATGTCAGCAAGACAAATTGACTGGAGGCTCGTCTATACTTCTTCCCCTCCAATCCGGCGATGGAGCCTGAAGCATAAATAAACTCGCCACCACACGGACGCTGCATCTCCGCGGTGATCATGGGTACAGTTTTATTTTGTGCTTGTTATATATTTAACGTCTTTTTGTTAAGTCCCAATAATCGAACCTGTGAATACGATTGTGAACATACTTGCATGATGCTTTTTTTTTTTTTGGTATCCTCTTTCAAGGTACTTAAAAAACGTCTTAATTAGGAAAAAAATTAAAATGTGTAACGCAGTATTTTCTGTTTTCTCCGAGGCTAGAAAACTCATTAATTACAAGTGATGTGATTATTCAGTGGGTTCTTTCTGTGTTTTGTTTTGTTTGTTCTTTTTTTTTTCATTTGACCTTGCAGAAGTAACCATGGTTGCGGAAATAAAGCAGAGACACAACATGAAATGAAAAGCGTGGCTGTCTGTTAAACTCCTTACTAAAAGCATAAATATCTTATTTTGGCCGCCGTTCGATCGGTTTAAATGTGCTCAATATCCGTTAATTGTGTGCTTGTGACCTTTTGATTTAGCCAATCGATAGACTTCACGGAGGGCAAAACTATAACTCCAACTCTGCTCACTGTGAGTCACAAATTGGTAGTTTTGATGGACGGGCGCCCTCACTCTGTCGAATTTCTTCCTTTTTTCTGCTTAGTCTCTAACAAGTGTTGCTTAGCATGCTTGAAGTTTCAGTGCGGCCATTTGCATGATACAATGGGGCAGAGCGGGAGGACAATGAAAAAGCACCAAGTAGCCCGGAGTGATTCTAATGGGCTGGTTCCTTGGCTCTCCCACTGTGCAACAAATTAATTATCCCTCTCTCCAGGAAATCGACACACACGCGCACGCTCCCTCTCTCACACACAATCAAGGAAGATTTCCCTGCCTGGGTAGCACCTTGAATGAAAAATGTCCCTCAACAATAACCCACAGCAATATTGTGTTAGCCACAGTGTGAAATTGATGAGCATGTTTCCTTTCATTGAGTGCTACATTACAGTGTCTGGCTGCAGCGAAATCATCCATTAGTGATTGTCACCGTTCAATTTGATTGTGCACCGCCGAACATCCCAGGGCAGTTAGAGAGAGGCCTTGGTGTTAATTCAGACTGAGAGCAGGAGCGAGAATAAGACTCTCGGGGCGTCGATGGCTGGTTGGAGTGATGAAGATTGGTGTGCGATATGAAGCTGTTGAAGTGGCAAACAAAATGCAAAACAGAGGGACAAGGGCCTTGTTGCTGCCGCTTTGTGTGTGAAGGGTTATTTCAGCCAATCAGCCACACAGTTCTGTCCTCCAGCCTCTCGGGGCCTTTTATTTTTATTCTAAATCTAAAGACGGAGAAGGGACGAATTCAACGCCACTAGTTCTTCTTCTTATTCACAAAATCCTCTGGTTCTCATCATTCGACTAAAGCTTCAATAATTGTTCTCATTAAACGGGAACCAGTTGTGAACGGAGACCTGCGTAATGGAGTGATAGGTCAGTGAAAGTCTCAGATGGGAGTCTCACATGGGTGTCATCGCACTTCTGCCTATTAAAGTTGATTCCAGAGCCGCCGCAGGATCATTAAATGTGGCACGCCGACACCGGCACACCGCCTGTTAGGAGGCATGTGTGTTTCAGATGAGACTGCTGCACAAAAACAAAGCTTCATGAACCCGTTTTCACTTTCAGGTTTTATGTCATGGCTGCATTTCTAAATCCCTGACAGCCAAAAAAGACCGTTTTAGCCTCTTTTCTCTGGCAAATAATAGAGTGCAAGCCCTCACACGATGTTACTTTTTCCACTACAACACGTACTCTGTTATATGTGCATGCACAATAGGAAAAAAAAAAACATAATTCCATATAAAAATACATTTATTTTGAACAATTTTAAAATGGCAATTTGTTCACAGTAAGAAATATGATTCAAAACAAGACGATTTTTTTTATATCCTCGACAAAAATGGACAATATCATAGATCATGCACAACTTTTTGGCAATTGCACAACTAGACTATTAGACAAGGTGTTGAATAATTTGTTTAATGTGTCAAGTAAACTTCAAAACCAACCATGATATATATTTATATATATATATATACACATACAGCACTCGCTCACCCTAATATAAGTCGTAAGTCTTTTAGCACAGATAATTAGGGCATGCCACTGTAGAAAATAAATAAATAAATACAAAAGAACGTACAGCTTCATGTGAGACTTAAGGTCATGGAAACATATTACTTGCTGTTCAGTGGGTCGACTTTACAATAAAGCAACTGTATAGATTTACATTCCGTCTTATTCTATGTACAAGTTTCCAGTAATTCCCATTTCCAGACCCTCATGTCCCGTTATCACATTTCATTTGTGCACCATCATCATCCCGAGAAAAAGTCATTGAAAGCACCATGTTATCTCACAGAGTAACCACATATTTCATCCTTAAAATCATCCACAACACATCAGATTTCTACATTTTCATATGTATTCATGTATTTACAACTCAAAGACCTCTAGTTATAGGGCGGGAAATGCAGATGTTTATCAAGAGCGTACAGTTGAAGCGGTTTATTCAAAACAACGAAGTGATAACTAAACTGTGAACTCTGAACTGTGTTCTGCCTTAAAGGGATAGTTTGGGATTGTCGGAGTGGGCTTTGTTTGAGGTATTTATCCTTCAAAGGAAGATCCTTTGACTTCACTCAAGTAAAGTTCACTCGTCTTGTCTTGATGAGCAATTTTGTCTTTATTTGAGTTATTTGTAACCAAAAACAAGGCATTTGTGTGTAAAACCTCCACATCAAGGCTAGAAGACTTATTTTAAGCACAAATAGTCAAGTCAAGACAAAAACATCGACTTTTTTGTGAAATAATGTTAATCTTTGATTTGAATCTAGTCTTGCTTGTTTTTTGGGGCCGTCCTTGGGACAAAACATCTAATTCCAAGTTTTAGTCTTTTCAGTTTATTTATTTTGACGCATTCCACTGATAGTAATGGCTTGTTAGATGGTTTACATCCCATTCAGTTAGACCCAACATCCCTCACTGACTATGACGGCAGTGTCAACCATAAGACGTGTACAGCAAAAAACACAGGATGAACCTGGCACATAAAAAGACATGAAGCAATAAAAGACTAACTTTGAAGTATTTCAAGTCTTTGAAGTTTTGACCTGATAGTGCTAGAGGAAAAGTTTTTTTTACAATTTATTTTGATGGAGAACACGAATGTCAGAACCAAATGTTCCAATCCAACCAGTAAATGAGATCTTTCACCGGCTACGCTCACATGCACACAATATTTTTTGGAAATATATTCCGAAATAGACAAAATTTCCGAAATGGACTCCGACGAAGATATTTAAATGTCAAATGAACATGAATATCCCATTAATATTCCCATTTACAGCCGCGCATACTCTGATTATGTATACATATATTTATACATTATAGATTATAGCGGACTTGTTGGACCGTGCAAACACGGCCTCAGTCTTTCATTTGTTCAACCACTTTTTCTGAAGAGGTCCACACCTGCAGCAGAGCCACGGTCTCTCACAGCGGCTGCAATTGTTTGGCTACGTAATAATGTGAGTCACCTGTTCTTTGTTCATTAATGTTTTTGCAGAGTCTTGATGTTTGACCGATTCAATTTTAAATTACATACAGATATTTGCTCCTGTATTAGGTTTGTATGCTGATAGTTTATTGTCTGGTTCTGTTTAGACGAACCAGCTATGATTGGTGCCAGTCTCCTTTGTCCATCATCCTGTTAAATCTACAACAAACCTCAATTACAGTGGATCCTCCAGGTGTTTTTATCGTGCCTGACCACACACCCACAGTGTTTATCAAAACTCCTTGAAATCAGCCTACCCTCCTATACAGTACTTGTATATATTTGCTGTATTTGCGCATATATCCAAATACCTGTTGATTTCTGAGGCTTAATTAGGAATATGCAAAGCTGTTTTTTGCTGTGACAAATTCTGAATATTGTCACATTCGGAATAAAAACCGGAAAATTGGTGTGCATATAAATGTAGCCACTGAAAACATGATAACTTTAGACTGGTGGTGGCACAAGAGGAATAGTCAGGGGATCATCCAAGTCACGGAGTGTCCTTCACTGAGGGCCGTACATGTCTGTACAGAGTTTCATTGCAGCCAAACAATAGTTGAGATATTTCTGCCGGATCAAACTGTTCCACCCTTTGAATTGTATTTTGGTGGGACACAAAATGTTGTAAGTTAAAATCCCGGTCTGCACACATGCTGATCCCATTTTCAAGACGTTTGTTCCAAGGTTGTGTAAAAACTGAGAATCCAAAAAGAAAGAAACGCAGCATTTTCTACTTTTTTCAAGCGTTTCAATACTTTTCAGAGTTGACTTTTTCCGGGCTGGAATCAACTTATTTTAAAATCTCTCACAAATTAAAATGACGGATGCATGGACGGATAGGTTGAGGTCTGTATCTTCTCAAATCAAGCATTTATGATTTAGATTTCACCTTTGCAGTGCAGCAGTAAAACATAACAAACTAAATTTCAGCCACTTAAAATAAGTCTCAACTAAAAACATTACCATCGGTTTAAGTGTTTGATATATTTCCGATTTGCGGTCAGACAGTCGTTTCTTTTGGCATTATATTTTCTCAACTGTGAAAAACACTCCATGTGCTGGTCCAGACCTCTGCCAAATAAACCAGATTAAAGCGAACTAGTTCACAACCTGGTAAGATCGCACTCAATACCTACAAATAATTAAAATGACTCATGAAACTGCAATAAAGAAATGCAGTTTCCACAGAAGTTTCCCCTCTTTTTCCAGCTCCGCCTGCAGAAGTTCTTCTTCTGTGTACTTTGGTTCATGTAGTTATATTCCCTTTTACAAACCGCTGAAAGTCTGACCCAAACTGTTAATCTGCAGTGCACAGGTATACAGAAGCTCTGCGGTTGAGAAGATTTTGTGCTGTGAAGGGCTGTCTGACGGCAAAGTAATGCATGAAAATATTCAGAATACGGAACACAATGAATAAACGTTTCATATGGGACTTCTTTCAGGTGGCTCAGATACCTTTTTTGCTACTGACCCGGTCCAGAGCAGCACTTTGCTTTGCTTCAATGCAGGGATTCGTCTCCGCTTTGATAAAATGAGGCTTGCCAACCGCCACTTACTGTCGGCAGTCGGTTTGTCGCTCTTATTTTTGTCTGAACGATCGGTGATGATTGATTAAGAATTGTTATAGCACCCCTAAAACTTATGGTCAATCCACCACACCCCATCATACGCCCAAAGACCCAGACTATCCCTTTAAATAGACGACTCTACAGTATGTTGTTCGGGTTTGTATCATCCAGCGAGGATTTCTTTACAGAAAAGACATAAAATGATAAATAAAATAAAGTGAAAAGGTTCCACTTGACAAATTTTATAGCCTGTTGGTTCAATTTATGAGCAAACATTACACAAAGAGGGAAACATTATCAACACATACTGTAAGATTACAAAACATTTTTATGGCATTAAATTAGTTTGTCACTTCAAGCCCTGTATGATATTATTATAATGTCCCTTAAGGGTCTAAATATCCTGATTGTAAGTTACGTAATCCTCTATCAGTCACTGCTGGAGTTAGTTTATCAAACTTATACAGCCACCTCCACACTCTTTCTCTTGCTGACCTTTTTAGTTACTTTGGTACTTTTTCTTATGAGGCATTTTATTTCTGTAAATCAGTTTTTTTTCTCTCCTGACATCCAAATTAAGGACAATAACGTCTCACAGCCAGTAAGGCATTAGTCAAATTTGCACAATGGCATCTGAATATTCATGAAATATCAGCAATAGATCCATGGCGTCTGTGTAGAGCTATGGAGTCTTGATGCTAATTAGACATTTTGTGCTTGATGCTGTACTTACGGGCCAATTTCCACAATTTACCACCCTCAAACTAGAGGCCCCAGGAGTCTGGCTCGCTGGATTGGTCTTCATCAGGTATTGTAAAGTAGATACTATCTCTATCCATGTGAGTTAAAAAGTATGACTTTGAATGATAGCAGCGTGGAGTAAATTAAAAACCAAAAAAAAAAACAATGCCAACAGAGCAAACAATTCCAGCACAATTGTAACACTACAATCTGTACTTACTCAGAAACAGAGAGCTTGTTTTTTTTAGACATTAGTACAGTTTGGAAATTCCCTTGTAACAATTCTCTCCACATTTCTTCCGATTCCACCTGAAAACATGCAAAACAAATAATGAAAATACATTAAATACAGGAACATTCAACTGCTTTGACATCAAATGCATGTCACACCTAGCTTGATTTGAGAATACGATCGAATAATTACGAGAGATAATCCTTGAAAGCACAGCTTTGAGCTGGAATAAGTGATACATGACATGATTTTTGGAGTGAAGTAATGACCTTAAACATCAACCAAACAACTCAAAATTCAATCTTGCTGTCTCTAATCTTTCTGACTTGGAAGATCAAATGGTTTGTATGAGTTTTTACACTTAATTATGAAGTCATCAGCCGTGCATTTTTGTTGAAAAGCCCCCTGTTGCCTCAAAGAAACTTGGCCTATCCAGGCAGGGCTGAGCTGGAGATGAGGGTCTGATGAGATGGGATCGCTGCGACAAGTGGGGTCGTTCAGATTGTGCCGACACTGGCTCTTTCAAAGGTGCCGCTTTTATCTACCAACTGAATCAGTAGTTTAAATGCCATCACTTGTACCGAGCAGCGTGAAGCTAATCTCGTGTTCGCCTGTGTGGCTAATAACCTGACAGTGAATTCATCAAGGTAGAGATCTGGCAGTCAATTTGGATTTGCCAAAGAATATATGATTTATAAGACAGAAATTGCTTTCACATGGAGTATATTTTAAAATTAAAATGAAGTCTGCAGTGAAGTTTTAATTGCCCGGTGAGCCCCAACAGAAGTTACAATATCACAATATGCCAGGGAGGATGGTTTGCCATTTCCAGAATGCTGTTAAATATAAAGCAGCTACAAGGAACTTTCATATTTATTGATTCTGGCAGATTCTGTATAAAGATCTTGTTTTCTCTTTAAACACAGCTGTTTGCAGGATGTCTAATGATGAGGTGCTGTATTAATGTGTTGCTGTTTAAGATTAATAACTGTGATATGATTTTTGTCCTCAGCAATAATTTTACTTTTATGACTTATCCAACCGAGACAAGTCAGAATTTGACCCGGTGACAGACATTGAGAAAAACTATGATACCTTTACTAATTTCCCATTATGAATTCATTCCACATCTTAATTTCAACATTCAATCTTCAATAACAATTAGAAAAGCATATCACCTTTTAAGATAAGGTGGTAGTTTCGCAAACAAATCCAACATTTATATATTTAACATTTATATTTATTTATGGAGCATTTGTCATTTATCTGTAGCACAGTAGTGTTTCTGATCATACAATAGTCAAATATTCACTCTCTTATAGCTCCACTTTTGGTCTCCACCCACTCCTGAGGGAAATATCTGCCTCTTTAAGCTGCTAAATGCTCTACTCTGTTCACCAGCTCGTCTGTCTGCTGTTCGGTGTTAGGCAGGTAGTGTGAGGCTGATCATTGTTTGCCTGCAGGCTCAACACAGATCCTAGACTGCAACGTACGCAGGTGGCCTACGCCGAAGTGACCATTTATACTAGCGCACTGGTGTGTCTCTGCAGCATAACCCAAGAAGAGCAGCAGTTGGTTCGTCGGGAGGGAATGCAACAGCCGAAGAGGGAGGTGTGTCAACTGGGGAAACTACAGGTCACGATCCCTGTTATTAACACCGCTGCTCAACACCGGAGGAGAAGCTGGAAAATGGGATTCCAACATGTGGACCAATCAGTCGTTGTGGTCTGTGTCATTGCCATGCAGTTACATTTTGGGAGAGGTGCACATCTTTGCAGAGGTTATGCCGTAGCGTAGATTCAACAAAGAAGTATAAACCAAGCGTGAGGTGGGTTTTTAAAGTCTGAATTCTGAAAAGAGCTGCCTGCTGTTCGTTGCGAGGGTGAACCCAAACAACAAAGTTGTGAGAAAATCAAAAGAATGAGCTCAAACTTTAAAACTTAATAAAAGCAGCGTGGAGCTGCAGATTCAGATAACTCTCTGTAGGTTCATCTGAATGTAGGATTTTGCGCAGTTACAAATGAAATATGACTTGGTAAAATGTGAGGAATGCATGGTAGAAATCTTTTACCCCTCAAATGGCTCTTAATACCATTTCAAAGTGTAGTTCGTCGAAGTTTGATAAATACAGGCTGGACTCCCCACAATATATTCTCGGCTCACATCCCACCAACTTTTGTCAAAAACAACAGTTTACTTCTCCTTCATAGCGTGTGGGAGAAGTCAATGGTCTAGCAAGAGACGATTCACATCTATCAGACAACTGTGTTTATGAAAATACAATTTTTTTTCCCTCTACAATATTTATTTTGCATTGGGAAATACCGGCTCGACTGCAGGGTAAATCTATTCTGACAACCTCCTGTCTTGTGCGATGCATCATACGGGAGAATCTCGAATGTCTTTTTACAGCTTGATACATTCCCAGTTCAACTGAACCGCAAACTTCGACTTATTATGAAACATGAGGCCACGTGAGCTGTCATATTAATCATTCAGAACCAATTTGTATTACCATAAATCAAATCAAGACCCTTAATTAAACATGGACTCAAATTTTCATTTTAATCTGTCAAATCCTGTTTTTTCAATGTTCAAATCTTTGTTTCAACCTTCATGAATTTTGACTGTGATTTTTCTCCATCGCTTTCGCGGCACTGTGACAACTATCAACAAATAGCAGATTATTCTACTTTTAAGAGCTTTTAAAGCCATTTGGATTAAAATGAGAACACATAAAATCACTGAACACCGGCATTAATTAAATTAAGACTGGTTAATGTTTTTCCTCTAGTAGGGGGCTTGTTTCCCAACGCCTGGAGCAAGATTTAACTTGCAAGCATTGGGAAATACTGTTCTGTTTATACCGAGTGTTTTAAACCCAATTAAATCTACATGTAAGCGTAGTATTTACAGCGTATTCACAATGTAAGAGCGGGAAAAAAATGAAGGCAATATAGAAAAACAGAAGAAAAAATGGCTATTAATCCTGCAGCTGGACGGTGATCTGCATGAGCAGATGATAGATAGATTTTTTTATTATATTCCCATGAACCTGATTGAAGCTGGATACAACAGACTCAGCTTTGTGTTTGTATCTCAGCCAGGCTGTAAAAGAAACAAACCAAGCTTCTGATTGTTAATGAAATCTTTGAACAGCAGGTTGTAAATTAATTTAATCAAGCCCCCCAATCAAAAGGTCCCTCGCTGCTCTGCCCTCTGGTAAATAAACACTTTTCCAAAGTAACTGAAAGAGTTCATTTGTCTCAGATCAGCAAGGACTCGGAAAAGGTAGAAACAGCTGAGAAATGAAGAATAGCAGAAAGTGCTGAGTGACCAGAAAAAAAGGCCTGCAGCCCACATGTCTGTGTCAGGAGCACTGCAATGCTACTTTTGTCAAATCTTCCACACTGTCTGCAGGGACCAAATAGATCTCATCTAAAAGACATCACAGTAGATGTCAGCCGTGGCAATCAAAAAGTTAACTTGTCACTGGGATATCTGGTTACCGCGCGGCAGTTGTGCTTGCGCCATGCACTTTGTTAAATTATGACACATTGCATCAATAACCACATTCCATCTCCTCAGATGTTGGCTGTGCTTCAACACACTGTCTCCTCGCGCAGAGAAAAGACATGATTTTAAATGAAACTTAAACAATGTTTTGGGTCTACAGTGACTACATGTTAGAATTTTATTCCAAACGGATGCTCAGTGATGTGTTTTTATGGTAATAAAATGTTAATTAGTATCAGTTTCTCACAGTGGCAGTTATCCTTTAAATCCCGTATTAATGTGTCTGAGTGGTACACAGATTTTAATATTCTGAATTTAATTTATTCTCTGGGGGGAAAAAAAATCATGCATCACAGCTGTTGTATGCCGCAGCTTTGACTCTACATCTTAAAAAACATCCACTTAAAATAAGCGTTGGGAGGTTGGTAACTGTATCTGTAGTTACTTTGCAGGTTAACATGCGTTTCATATCATGCATTGTTCTACCATGAGCGGTGCTTCTTTGTTTGAAAGGTGGTGCATAAGACTGATGTACTGTATATGTGTCATGAACATGAGGGACTATTTATAAATATTTATGTCCATCATCAGTAAGTGTCATTTCGTCAATTATGTCATTTTTGACGGGGCTAGGGTCAATTGATTGAATGACAGGTGTCAACCACTGTCATCTATGGGTTTGTCGACCTATAGGTTTAGTCCTCGAGTTTGACATAATGCCTGTAACGAGCCAGATGTGACCCTAATTGGACAAGAGGGCGGAGCTGTACAGGATGTCCTGATTGGATCCGACTGTGCACCAGAGGACAGGTCTTGGTAGTGACTTGTCAATGACAAGGTAGCAACACCAAACACCGTACGCCGATTTAGTTTCCTCTTTATTCTAAAAGGGACAATCATTTACAAAATGAACATCAATCTATGTTGAAGAAGACTTAAAATTAGTGTTTGAGACCTTAAATCCTATTTGGAAACGATTTACTGAGGAACTAAATCAAGTGAAAGTAGGGTCTTTTTTTCATAAGCATACATACAATCAGGTTTCTTTGAGAAACCAGTGGAGTTGCCCCGTGTAGGTTATTATGAATAATGCAGATTTCAGACACCTCCACTCTGGCTTGTCTTTTCAGACCTTAAAGCTCCGTCCATATTTACAACAGCTATAAATATTCATAGAGGATCCTTCATGTTCATGAGTCATGTCAGTCGTATGCACAGCCCTTCAAATAAAGTGTCACTGCGTAGAATAAATCACTCCACAGTAAAAGCATTTTTAAAATGAGCTATATATTAAAATGGTAATATCGTAATGTAACAGCAGAGCTGATTTTGGCTGCATAGTAAGTAGTTTTACTTTTATACGCAAGTACCTTTCCTTGATAACTACGTACTACTTGTACTCATTTTAAGGTTTAAACTTTTTTATCTCCACCTTCAGTAAAAGATCTCAAAAGGTCTTCCAAGTAATTTCTCAGGGATCAGTGTAAGAAAACACAGTAACAGGTCACATATAAAGAAATATATAAAGGTGGTAAAATAATACATCTATAGCCAATGTACCTCTGCTCCTGGCCTCCAGCTCCTTCTCCATGAGCTCTTTCTGAGAGGGAAACTCACTGAGCTTGACCTTCGTCATGTTGTCGTTCTGACCCACTGTACTGATCACTTCCGGGTCCTTCTCGTGACTGTCCTCAGTCTGAACATGGATCCAAGGGATTTTCCTAATGACGAGGAGACGAGCGGAGCAACTGTGTAAGGTTTTCACCACCAGCAAAGATACAGTCTCCTATTTACAGCTGAATTAAAATTGGAAGTGAACAAACCTTTTGAACTTGTAGATGAAGAATGCCGCTAAGCCAACAGACACCACAGTGACCAGCATCAGCATGGCCGACCCACTGTGGATGGAGTTTGAATCCACAAGTGGAGCTGAAAAGACAAACACATCAAATAAGCGCCACATTTTGACCAAGACGAATTAGTTAAACCCTCCCTTTTGTCTTTTTTTTTTTTTTTTTTTACCTAGACCCTGTCTCGTTTCAAGGAGATTACTTTCATTACCCTGTGTCATGTAACAACGGCAGGTGGAGTTTGAAGAGCTGCTCTCTGCATGTTATCCCCCCAGGATAATAAAAGGAACCTTTAGGAGGTCTCCTTTCTCTCCCCGGGGTCCGTCATGCAGGTAAGCTTATGCATAGTCATGGCTTTTTAAATGCTGAGATGCAATATTCAAAGTATTTCCCTGCACCGCCCATCTTTCTCTCCTTCAGAGAGATGCCTATGAAGTCCATGACCTTTCAGGATCATTTTAAAAGGCAACCCAGACCTTTGTATGCAGACACAAATGAAGACAGATCCGCTGGTGGATGAAAAGGGTAAAGCCACGCAGGGTTGATCGACACGTTTTTGCGATATGCTAATGACCCGGTGACCCTGCCGATTTCCTCAGTGCATACCAAATGCCTTCTTTGTCAATCATGTCATTGATCGACTGATTTCAAAGAGTACTACTGTCTCATAGCCTCAGGTGCAGAACTGATGCACCGTGAAAGATATTTAAATCTTGTGATATACGGAATCATATACGTCTCACTCAGGGAATACTGTTTTACTACTTTATCTCAATGTCAAATCATTCCAAGAAAGATGCGTGGCTTATCTTTTTCATATCAAGGAGCAGATCAAACGCACTGCAGACGTGTAGGCACACTGTAGTTAACTGGAATAAACTAACTAAGATTTGAATGCTTTTTTTGAAATTTATTTACCTGCAAAAGTTTTTATAATTATAATTACTTTGATCCAGTTGTGCAGAGATAATAGTCTAAGGTATTGTTTTTTTAACCCCACGTTTTAAAATCTGCCCTAACACACCTGATTCACATGAATGGGTCATTTGAATCGGGCGTGTTGGAGGTTTGGTTTGTGGGAAATATTAAATTCTTAGGCTGCATTCCATCACACTCAGAACTCGGGGGGGGGAGGGAACCTTGACACAGGGAAATGCAACTTAACGGTCTTCCTAATCGGAAACTTAAGCAAGATCCACTTCGTGCTGGACTTAAAAGCACATGACATCACAGCAGTATGGTGGCGCACAGAGTGAACAATTATCTTTTCATTACTTTTTATTTTACGTTGCGTTTGTGTTGGAAAACATGCCGTGACAACACCTTTGTAGTCGCCATGCAAGAGTTGTCGTTTACTGGAGGACATGCACAGGGACGCATTCAGATTGGAAGTTGGGAATATTGACTCAGAAATATCGACTTCCGATGTTGAATGGGTTGCAGCATTAGATGCATCAATATTCTAACTTGAAAGATTATGTCTGGATGCAGGAATGTCAATAGAGATCTAAAAACCCCAATTCTTGACATTTTGATTGCCTGTAAGAGTTTTTTTTAATCTGGGCTGTAAATTCCTTTTAGCAATTGGATGGTAATAGCTAATGGAAATAAACATGCTAAGCTAGGTTAGGAGTTTTGGTGAGGATGGCTGAGCGTGAGCAAAGATGATAGATGTTAATTAATCTTTTCATTTTAACGATGAATCATCAGAAATACTAATGTTTTAAAAGTAGCAAGTGGTCAGACAGTGAAAAGAAACAAAAGTCCAACATTTTGATGGATCAGTAGGTCTTAGTAATTGTATTGTAGCTTGTAGCTCAAATCTTATTATGAGGAGCCAACAGATCTGATTACAAGCACTTACCCAAAGTTTGCTGAATCATGTACACAATAATGCGAATATCAGCTTTCAGCTCGAACTGGATCAGGCCTTGGTTCAGGAAAGTGACAAAATTATCTGATATCTGTTTGAGGAGAAACTGATGTCAGAGAATGATGTGTTATGGCACAATAAATACAAAAAATATACTCTCTATGATTACAGGTCCAGATTTAGTAGCACCTAGTTGTTGGTTGCAGATTGCTAATTAAATTAGCTCCCTCCCCTACAGTTGCTGCTAATAATGTGAAAAACACAAAAGGCTCTTTCTAGAGTAAGTGTTTGGTTTGTCCACTCTGGGCTACTGTAGAACAAAAACAACAGAAACACAACATCTCTTATTTTCAGGTGATTATTAACTAATGAACTCAAACAATTTCTGCCCCTGAACCCTACATGCTGGATCTTTTTAAATATGATAATATCATGAACTGGAAATTTTCTTGCAAGAGTAGTTAAAAAAAAAAAATGTAATTCAAGAGAAAGATGAGAAAATTGACTCTACTCTTGATAATGGAGCTGGAGCCAGGAGGCACTTAGCTTAGCTTAGCATAATGACTGGAATTAGGAGGGAAAGTTAGCCTGGCTTTCTCCATTATTCAAAATTTCACTAATTAACATGTAAAGACATTTAACGTGACATGAAAGATGCACAGTACTGTGTTATTTAGTTAGCTTTAGCTTCAAACTCTCCGCAAAAAATCCCCATTAAAACACTGAACTATTCCACTAAGCATATTTTGGTTTGTTGGCTCCTTTCCACAGCAGCTAGTATGAAAAAGTACATAACAATCACAGCCATAATCAATAATCTTATTTTATACTGGTGGATATTTGGCCTTCATATACTGTTTTCATACCTAAAAATATATGATTAAACATATCGGCTGTTTTAACTAAAAGTCCACATGATAATTTTCCACATATCAGGGTTCGTACCGTCTCCAGAGCCTCCTCGCTGCCTCTCTTGTGCTCACTGGATGAGCGCTCATCAGGTAGGATAAAGAGCTCTGCTGTACTTGGAAGTCCGGGGTACAAAGCCACCAGCAGCTGTTCCTCAGGAACCCCAGACACCTGCAGTGACAGGACAACACAACACACACAACAGACAGGCATCACTCCACTGAGGAGGTAAAAAGTTTGAGCTGCTACTTCTAAACTTTGGACAATAAAGTCAAAATCTATAAAGTGGCACCGTCCCATGACACACACTTTGACATCAGTCTGAAGTCAAATTCACACCAGACGAACTTGTCTGGTTTACTGCCATCAAAGGTAAACTAAAAAAAAAAGGCAAAATTCCTCACACAGACCATAAAACATTGTGAGTGCTGTATCAGTACTGCACATGGGTATAAAATAGTAATGACCCTGAAAGCTGATGGTAGCTGATGTTAGCTCCAGGGAAGGTCTCACAGCAGAGAGGACTGGATGTACCTGTGACAGAGCTGTCCGCACCACACGCCCTATGTCCTCCCTCCACTCAGGGATGTCAGGATTGTGCTCATCAAGGGCTGGCGAGAACGATAGCAGCAGCGACCTGAAGAACTCTGGAGGAAAGATGAAGTGATGTCTGTGTGAATATGAACGCTTCCTCTGGTTTGGTTGTTGATTAATCTGATGTGCAGTTTTGTCTTTTTTCATTTGGCAACATGCGCCTTGAAGTTAATTGCTCCTCAAGATTTCGTGTTCGCCTACCGTGACATTTTATTCATTAGACAAGTCCACGTTGACATCAGCGTGGCGCCTCTTACACAGTGGACTAAGAGGCATTACACTTTCCCCAGGATAGCATATTGCATATTCATGGTCGTGCATCGCACCAATTAAAGCGCTTTGAAGACTGTCTCCCTCACTCACCTTTAACAGTTATAACTTTTGAATCCTGCATTATGGTGCTCCCAGAAGCAACCTGGACCGTGACCTTGTTTTTTCCCTCTGTCAGAAACGTGTAAGAGATACTTCCCTCCAAGGTTATAATGGGCTGGATATCAAAAGGAAAAACACAGAGAATTTCAGAGGAAAACCTGCATCCTCCCAGCCGAATATAGAATACAACGTACATGCAGCCCTTGACATACTGTATAATGAGGAGGTGCTGCAGTGAAAACAATCAACATGATAAATAAATACGACCAGCCATCCTAGCTGGATCCTCCAGAAAGACACAGGCCGGTCACGGGCAGTCACATTTTATACGATTTGTGCGAATGCTTGGTAGATTTACACTTTGTAAACAACAGCACGAGGATGTCAGCAGAGGAGTGGGAAAATGGAAAAGACTGCAGTAAACGGGACTATTGTGGTGAACAACAGTGGGAGTGGGAGGAGAAGTTTCTCACCTCCGAGCTGTTGTCAAACCACCAGAAGAAGGTCAATGTTCTGGTGTGACTCGGCCAAACCACCACGCTGAGATTAGCCTCCTTCCCCCGGACGGCTACAATAGGAGCGGAGAGATATATACGCTCCACTGGACCTGAGGCAGAGGCACATACACCACCGCACACACATGTGTGCATACAAATCAGTGCACCCACACACAAAAGACACACATATTTAGCAAACATGGAGAATTATTGTGAGCACAGCTGATGTACATTTAACTCCACATTTGTGTTTTTGTGTTAAAGTAGCACAACCATGTCTGAGATGAAATTCAGCAGAATGGGAAGGTGACTATCCATGACAGAGAAGGGGTTCATGCTGTATGCGCTTGCCAGGGGAATGAGTAATGACGTTTCTTATCCACATACTGGTGATGTGTAAAAACAGCGTGATGCTGTCAGATCCCTGGCCGTTTTCAGCCGAAGCTGTCACTCGGTAAATCCCAGTCGTTCTGTAGATGTGCTTGATGCCGTCGTCAGTCCTGCTCAGGTTAGAATATGTGATCTTGATGCCATCTCCGAAGTCGAGCGCGATGCTGGTCCTCTGCGAGTCTCCCTGTGGACAGGTGGGAGAGACACAGCCTCTGTCACCGCGGCTTAGGTCGGGAGACTTCAATTAGACCACATACAAGTGAAGCACAGCACAGTCCACTACTAAAGTGCTTGGGCTGAGATGTCTTGTAAGCTGTGTCACAAACACTTTGAGGGTGAATATGAATAGATAGAGACAGATATCCAGCTGAGAAAAGAAGAGGAACAGTAAAAAAAAAAAGAGCTGTCGAGGTAAAAGAGGTCACAAAATCCTCCCAGAATACCAAGGATCAGTTTATAATCTTTGTAACCTTGCCGACTTATAAAATTGTCCAAAAAAGCCAAACGCATTCCAATTATTAGTCTTTTTTCATCCAAATTATAAAAAAAAACCATTTTCTCACTGACCCCGAGTCACATCGGGCCACCAGTTTGCCCCTGGTTTTATTTGCCTGCACTTTGAGGTATCTGTTCTGTAATATTCTGGCACCACACTAATATAACAGGTCAATGGGGCTTCTTTTTTGTTGCTCACAATATGAAAAAAAACACATTTAACGAATCAATAACAACTTGTCTTGCCAGAAACAGCATTCTTGTCGGTACACGTGTACCCAACACCTTGACATCAGTTCTTACAGAGTTTATTTCTCCTGTAGAAAGCAGTTTCGAGGAAAACTGCTCACAGAGTGATCTGAGATCTGAAGGTTCTCCAGAAAGATAATTCTGATAACCCGGTACTATTCACCAACAGTGTACCGGGATTTCTAAAAGCTTCCTTGCGTGTGTTCTCAAGAAGTGAGAAGTTATATTTCTAGCCATACTCGTGGCGTGGCCCTGTAGACGTTGCGGTCAGATCACCAGACTGTAATATCTTTACAACTATTTCGATGTCCAAATTCATGGTTCCAAGAAGATGTATCCTAATGAGTGTAGTCTATCCCGACTGTTCACTATTGTACCACAGTGAGTTAAATGCGTGTCTTTATGTGAAATATCTTGAATAATATGGGCTCGATTGTCATGAAATGTGGTTCTGACATTCAAGGTCCTCAGGGGAGAAATCCTAATGACACTGGTGATAGCCTGATTTCCTAAACAGCGCCACCAGCCGATTTGAAATTTCGAAAAGTTCCATGTCTGTAAATCAGCATACAATCTGGCACTGGTGTTTATTCTTACCAGAGGATCCATCAGACTCTCATAGATCTCTACATTTTCCTACAGCGCCACCAGCAGGTCTATGTTTTGGGTAAAATATTTCAACAATTATTAAACTGATAACATAATTTGTTACACATATTTGCCCCATAATAACTTTGGTGAAAACGGTCAGTTTTTTATACACTTATATAAAGATAGACAGACAGACAGACAGATAGACAGATAGATAGATAGATAGATAGATAGATAGATAGATAGATTTACTTATACTAACTCTATACTGCTAACACTACAGATGTCTCAGTGATATGACTTACATTATCGAGGTAAACCATGAAAGTGACGTTGCTTCCGACAGCAGCACTGAGCTCTCCATGACCGGTGGACAGCCGGAGGCCTCGGGGTGGTCTTGGACGGCACGTCTGCCTCTTGGGTGAATAAACGTTCCTCCCTACCTCCTTACAGTTATTGGACAAAACCTTCCGATACCTTTAAAGAATACAGCATAGAAAACAAGACAGGTATCAGGTCAGGTTCCCGTATTACATACTCATTGGATATAGATTTCGTTTTTTGTTAAATTTTTATCGTGTACAACTTTGCACAGCAGTGCAGTATTTGAGTTTCCCACCCTGAGTGTGATGTTAGAAGAAATGGCCGCTGTGTGAATATGGTCCATCTACCAAGTAGGTATATATGTGAACACACATTCACCAGCAGAAGCAGGTATGTCATGTTTTTACATGACATACCTGCTTCTTACATACGTATATCATTTATCATCGTAAATGTTTACAGTGAATGCATGTGCATGAGTGCAACATGTATTAATGCGTCTATTAAAATATATGAATATCAAGGTGACATTTGTAAGTAAAAAAATGTATAAATATGGGAGTGAGACATATGGACGTGTGTTAAACATATATGAAATGAGAGCAAAATGCAAAAATTATATATAAAACAGATTATAATGTATAAATGTGTGTTTAAAACGGGACTAGAAATGTGTTCATGGACGGATTAAATAAGTGGGAGTGAAAGTCTGTGAATGTGAGTGGGCCAGAATGAATTATGACTTGTCCCGCCCACATATCAATATGTACTTCACTGTTTTGTCCTTACATTATTATGTATTATGGAGGGAGGACACAGTCCAGGTTACTTTTTTCCGCTCTACTCTGACTTTTTTTTTCCTGAACCATCGAGAAAGCGAGGCATTATTTTTTGTTTGTGTTCCAGACAACATGACAAACGAGCTGAAATGGAATAATATTGTTTGGTGATGGATTGAACATTGGGGCCCACTTACCCTGTGCTGTTAAGGAAGCTTTGGCTGCTGCTGCAGCTTTTAGCCGCACCATTTGGATTAAACCAAAAAGCAGGGGAGCACTTCCCGTCTGCCTGGCGTTCCCAACCGTAATCACTGCCAAAAAAAAAAACCACGGCACTTCATAAAATGATAAACACAGCTATTCAAATAGTCGAGCCTCTACAAGCTTTTGTATTGTGGAGCTTCATGGCATATTTTAAGACCATAACTAGAGACATGATTGTCAGACAAGTGGGATCAAACAGAATTTCAGACGGATGGATAAAAGTTATTCAAAATTCATTTAGTGATTCATTATTAATTGAATTCTAATAAGTCACTTGACATTATGCAAATTACAGTGGCACAAAGAAAAAGTTCCCAACTCCCATCTACAATTTCAAAAGTGTAATTAGTTTCCATGAATACAGTCGTATTGGTTATCCAGTAAATATGCGATGCAACAAGGATATTAAGGCATATGAAGTTCTGCAAACTGATACTTCTGTTTTCGATTACAAATGTCTACACGCAGCAGTAATTAAGTGCAATTGAATTAGATGTTCAAAGGAGGGGGGGGGGGGGCTGTTTGGTAAACATGTAATGAAAGAAATCACGGATCACGGAGGACAAAATGTTTAGAGTTACAGTATAGTCTCAGCCGGGAAATCGGAGAAGGGAAGTCATTACCATTCAAAATCGTAGGCAGTGCAAACACACGGCTCTGACGAATAGATCCTTGAATAGTCCTGGGCCAGCATGCAACGGTTTCCTGGCCGGCGCTTCATATAGATCTGCTTCTCGCCCATCACGCACAGCTCTCCCTGTAATCGCAAAGAAAAACACGGTGTAGCTCTTCACGAGACTGACAGCAAACTCTGGGAAAGCGAAGGGGAGAGGCGGAGAGAAAGATTTCTGCTCGTGCATCAAGCCGGCGTACTGTGTTTACAGTGACAACGGGCAAACATGCATCTCTCGGCAACAAATCAATGACGTTTAATATTCCTGGTACCTTGTTGTGCAGGTGCCACGTCTGATAATCTCCATCCATGCATCTCCTGCTAAAGAGGCCCTTGTAGTTGATCTTGATCAGCTGCCACTCTGACCGATGGCCGAAGTGTCCGAAGAAACTGGAAGGTGATTCAACAAAATGCTAATTCAAGTCGAGATACAGATATAAGTCATGCCATTAACGCTGCCGGATGAGATGAAAAGTTGTCGGGTGAACCTTTTCTCTGATTACAGACAATTCCTCAAACCTGAAATGTGTTTTATTCCTGCTGGGTTGTACTTGCGCGTCTCTGCTTACGTGATAATGTGATTGTCGGATTCTGGCTCCATTAAAACTCCATCCACATACAGGGGAGCCAAGGAGAAACTGTGACGGTCCCATTTCTTTCCTTCGTCTAGACTGATCCTGCATAACAAAAAAACAAAACAAAAACAACAACAACAGCTGTCAGGGCATGAACATCTGTCTGTCTGCCTGCCTGCCTGTCGATCCCGCCGCGTTCATCTGTAGTGGCTAAATATATTGTTTTTCTCTTTGCATACGACATCACACAAAAACAAGCGCACAGGTTAAGCAGGGAAAACAAGGAACAAAGAAATACGATGAAAGATTTCAGGTCATTTAGCTCTTGCCTCTGTTGAAAAATGAAGCACCTTGAATCCACTGCAATGTGAAAAATTATCTTGACAGCGAGCTGAACAACAGAACGAATGTTCTCCGGCGCAGGTAAATTTTTTAAAAGGTGACAAAACAACAGAAAAAGAGAGATACGGCTCAGGTTATAACGTTAGAAATAGATCTGGGGGGTTTCAAATCACCTTTCTCGGAGCTTAATCACTTTTGACAGGGCTGTAGTGAGCGGGGACATCAAAGTAGATAGTGTTACAAAGCTCCCACAATATGGGGCACTTATGAGGGCATTCTCAGTCTCATATTTCCGCCCTGCTCTACTTTTCATTTACATAAAAGCACTCAAACCATCACATCCAACCACGAGTACAAAGCTGTAACAGACTCTTCTGTTGGAAATGATTCTGACAGTTCTGAAGCCGCAGTGGCGATACAATAATCATGCAAACTCGGCCCATCAGCGTTTTCAAAACATTAAATGTAATCATACGCCGCATCAAAACCAGAGGAATGAAATTACGCTCGCAATTTTCCCCACTACGACTCCACAACACCTACACTTCCTACCTACAGTAATTACGACGCCGGTCACCTACCGTAAGTGTCGGATGGGCGTCGCTGCCTGTAAGACGGCCAGCATGGCGCCACCATTGTCAAGAAACCACACTTTGTGCTCCTCTTCAAAAATCTGCATTGAAAAAAACACACACTTGTGAAAGCGCACAAGTACATAATCTGTTTAAGGTAAACGCGTGCATTGTGTAGACACAGATGGGTCTCACCTGTCTCCAGCTATTTCCTGCATCAGATGTTATAAACATCCCAAGGTTGGTGGAGGACAGCTCTGTTCCGATATTCCCTGAGCACAGAAAAGATGAATAATTTTCACTCCGCGGGTATTTACATAGCAAAGACTCCATACCACACCTGTACGCGCAACCACCTGATAAAATCGTTAGTTATTTTTGCAAAATCTGTGCGTGTCCTCACTTTCCACCAGAGGACACATTTATGAGTTACCGCAACCCAATAATCTCGGCCCAAAATATGAGATGTGGGCGATGAAGTTTCAGTATCCGATTTCAATGACAGAAAGAGGGCACTGTGTGATTGGTTTTGTGTGTGTGTGTGTTTTTTTTTGTCTTCTGAGAAAGTCCTCTGGTGATGAGAGAACAAATAGCAAGTTCTCGCCACTTATGTCAGGTCTAATCTGATCACACATCAAATGCACATCCTTTACGGAGCTCTACCTGTTGCCACGATGATGCCAGGCACGGACTTTTTGCTGGTGATGGGTCCGGACGTGTAGGGATTCTCCGACATCTCCAGATGAAGATGCAGCGAGCAAAACGGCTGTCAACACAAACGGATCCCGATACGGCGCAGGTTGAAACAATATGTATCGGACAGATCTTCACAGAGGCAATTATAATTAGCTTTGCATTCACACTATTCTTCCCATTGAGAGACAGAGAGAGAGAAAAAAAAACTGCTAACATTTTCAGACACCATTTATAAAACAAAGATACTTTGTTCTTCTCATCTCCTCTGCCAGGAGAAAAAAAGAAAGAGACAGAAAATGGCTGAGAGGACACAGAGGGCATTTGAATTGTTTCATTCTAAAGCAAACAAGGCATGTAATTAAAATTCCCCAAGATGCACTGATAAAACTGGCAAAATTGATTCAAATCATTTTCACTCATCTCTCAGACTAAAGCACGCTGCAAAAAAACATCAATAAGGCTTTTCAAACCGCCGAGGTCGGAGGGGGGTCGGGAAGCTGGCAGGAGCATGATGGTCAATTGGGTGACACAGAGAGACGCGCTTAACCCGCTATTAACTGGACAATATACATTATCGCTAAAGAACATACTGACTGGATTAGGTGGCTATCACACCTGCCGAATAACAACATGACCACCATAATGCAATTCAGTGTAATCTAACATTCATTAGCCCGCCGTGACTACAGGTAGTAAATTGAAATCACAGAGGTTAATGGGAAGCCTGGACCCCTGGAACTGACAGCGGTGACACTCTGCGCCTCACACCCGTAATAAGAATATTCCAGCCAAGCATCTCCTCGACCATTTAGGAGACTAAAAAGGCGAGCTGATGCCGAGGCTGGCACCTGAACGCCCCCCTCCCCGCGCAAATATGGCTCCAAATCAAAGAACATCCAACGTGCGGCCGATGAGGTTGAAACATTTGATGAATGATATATGTCATAAGCCTCATTTCGCATGAATACGAGCATTGATTCCCTGCTGCCCAAAGGGCCCGAGCCTCACCAGGATGCAGTGAAGGTTATTTCCAGCCACATCGGCGGCGGGAGCTGGCAGCAGGGCCCACGTCTGCCCCTTGTTGTATGTGATGAAACTCTTGATGTGATTGTCCACCAGTTTGTTGGCGAGGTACATGCCGTTTATTCCCTCCACCTACGGAAGGAAAACGGCAAAAAAAAAAATGCATCGGTGGCCTTTCGAGATGTTTCAGTCATGACGCAGCAGAGGCTTAAGGGATTTGTCAATTAATCGATCAGCAGAAAATGAACCAATAATAACCGATTGATTGTTCGAGCAGCGGTGGAATATATATTCAGACCGTTTGCTTACAGAGAACATTTGCTGTATTGACGGTAAATGTAGTCAATCAAGGCAATAAAATCCTGTGCATGCCATATTGACTGCTGCAGAGTCTGTTCTCGTTCTGACACCGGTCAAGTAATTGGTGTTTGAGAAGAACTACAAGATATTTCAGCCTGGATTTTGCCTCTGGGGTTGTTCGGCTGCTCATAAACAAAACTTGTTCTCTCGCTTGTAAACTAGCTAAATTCCCAACAGTTGAAATGGAAAGCCGGGGATGTTGTGGACAAAGATCGCAATGCATCCTGGTACACGTGGGCACTGAGGAATTTATTGCTTCGAAACTACATTATCATCAAGTCTGATTGGACATCAGGTACTTTTTCCCCATTAAAAAGGGGCACTGTGAAAGATAAGGGCTGCAATCACTTAAAGACCTGAATGTCGACAACGTTTTTGTTTTTTTTAATGAGATCTCACAAGAACATCGAGCTTCCACAATCTCCCCCTTTTATTCATGACTTTAAACGTAATTAAACATCTCATGTTTTCCTCAATTACCACGAGAATCCATTCTAGATGAGATTTCACACATAGAACCAAAGAATAAGGGAGTTATCTCCAGATTATATGACATAATCTCAGCTATTAATTGGTCTTCTTTTCATATAATTAAGTCTAAAGGGACTTGGAGGTGCAATTCTCAGAGGATGATTGGAAGTCTATTTTAAAATTAAAATATTTCAAAAGGTCTTTCCTGATTTAGTTCTGAGCACACATAGAATTTCTAATGGACCCTCTGGACCCGTCTATCCTCTTACTGGCCCTCTGCTTTTGAGACATTTGCATATGCATTTGGAAAACCATTTGAACCCTCCCTCCTAACAGCAGTCCTCGTTGTTGTCATCTTTTATCCAAACAACAGGCTAATTTAGTGGCTTTCTCTTCTTTTGTAGCTAGACGCCTAATTGTGTTAAAGTGGTAGCAAGAATCACCACCATTTCATCTTTAGTGGATCAGAGAAAAATAAAGTATACTCTTAGAGGCTCGACTGGCCTTTTTTTATCTTATGTAGTCAGGCTAAAACTGCGCTCTCTCCCGTAGCACAGGGGTCTAAATTCTCCTGTTGAACGCTCCATCGGTGGAGGTTTATGAGCTGTATGTCGTGCAGAATAGTGAAGCGAGGACACAACACCATGTTCTGCCTGCAGGAAAGGCACCCCAGAGGGCACTTTATCACAATTTAGAGGGGGCACTTTTGCAGAGTCTTTCCAACACGGGGCCACCAGAGGGGTCTTATTCACTTGTTTATCTTTTTGTTTTCTTTGTCCAATGTCTGCATTTTACTTTAATTATTCACTTTTATCTTGACTATTATGACTTGCAATGCTCTCTCTAATAAGATGCATTTTCCTGTGTCCGTCTGTCAGTTGAAACAGCACTGGTGATGCCATGTTTCTGTGCACAACGTTGTAGCACAAGCAAAAGCAATAAAATAACCTCTGTGGAACTTCTGTGGCCTGCTGGAAGCCGCTAGTTGGTTTATGTCCGCAGACTCTATTTCTAAACAAATATTAGCTACTGTTGCTCTCTGTAAGCAGAGCGGTGAGAAGCTCTGACACGAGGAACTCGAGACGGGCAGACACCGAAAATCCGACCCGAGTCCTTCACAAAGAAATCCACAGCTCAGCCGCATCAAACAACTTAAACAAATCGGTTAAATACAGGCTTGTAGCAGCAACTGGGTGACAGGGAAGGTCTCATTTTTCACGTCATGTTACAATCTGCTCGCATATGTTCAATAAAAAAGATGGAAACAAATTGTGACATAGAGCGCCTGTCAGTAGAATCAGCAACATCACAATACATGAATGCTTGTTAAAAGTGAAAGTCGTGCATTCGAAATGTTATTTAAAGCAGCATTATGCAACTTTTGTGGCATAAATAACAGCTTCGAAATCATGTTGATGTTACAGCGTCTTGCACTTTGTATCATTACATACATGTTTACTTCAACATACAAGTTTTAAACACGTAACACTGATATGACGTGATGAGTTTTCTTTGTCATCAGCACTTACAAATGAGCAAATAAGCACCTGTATCTACGACAGTGGTTTCGCATCAAATCACACAAATGTGCCAATTTCCACATGATGTTGCTTTAATACCAGTGTTCCACGACTCACATTCATTCATATTGTATGTTTTAGTTTAGTAAAATCCGAAAAGTTATTTGTGAGACCAGGTAAAATATTTGTTTGTTTGTTTGTTTGTAGGGGAGAAGAAAGTAGAGGTGTAGAGTCACATTAAATGGAAGAAAAGGAAATTGGACTTCCACCTACCAGCTTCCTAAAGGTGATTTCCTACTTTTCACCGTTTTCTATTATTCCAGAATGAATGTCTTTACACCGTTGGTCAGACAAAGCAGCAATTTGAATATGACCACCTCAGGCTCTGAAAGCCATTTTTGGCAACTCCTGCTGCTATTGTGTGAAACACCCGGAAGGGGAATTAGTGGTGCTGTGACAGCAGCCGGCCATGAAGGAGACAAACTACGCACCTTGTAAAAATCAACCAGTAGGTTACCGGCAAGTCCTCTGCTGGTCCTCAGGTTCTCTAATGAGAGCGTAAAGTAGACGCCGGGGGAGTCTGAGATGTAAAGGCTGTAAGTGTTGTTCTGATTCCACTCCTGGACCGCAGCAAACACCTGCTTCTCATCCGTACTGATGATATGCATGTCCTGTAGGAAGGTGTGAGTTATAGACAGAGGTGAGACTGACAGGCGCGGGTGAGAAGAAGCTTTTGAATAAAATCTGACATTTCTTCACTAAAAGAAAACACTGTTGTGCGACTTTTATCCGACCAAGAAATGGAAACAATATCCATGTTTGTTTGAGATAATACATCTTTTGTTATTTGACAGCTATTGTCTTACCTTTGGGAGACAATATTTAGGTAACTCCATCTTCCTGAAGGATTCTCTCATGTAGGAGACGAAGTAGCTGGCTTGTCCTGACCTGGTTACCTTTGCAATCAAGTCAAAGAAGCTTTGTCACCATTTAAACAGACTACATATACATATTTCACTGACACTTCACCCAACATCTCATTTCTTTATCATTTCATTGGTTTTAGGTCAGTGTCTCTGTAATTTGCGCAATTTCCCACAGAAAACAACCAAACAGGAATGGAAGGCAGCTGTGAGAGAGTTTGCAAACTGCCATGAATGGGACTCTGTTGAGAAACGAGGACGTGAAGCCGCAGCGTCTCCTGAAGGACGAGTATTAATTCACAACGCATGACTGACTTGATAAAACGCTTGCACTTTCACTCTGCCTTTTTCGCAGCGTCGAAAAGCAGACTTAAAATTACAAGCACAACAGATATTATTATTATCTCTATTAGTTTGAAGCTAAGAGGACTGAAAATTGCGTTGGCTTTATCTACAGAGTGTGTCCTGAAGATCTTAATGCACTACCACTTTCCCACCCACTTACAGGCAGGGCAACACTACTTGATTGCTTATTTTCTAATCAACTAGAAGGATGGCGTTTGTCCCCTAACACACTACATTAGGGCTCTAATGGAATAATCTATCGAAAATCAATGAGCTGCTTTTTCCCAGGCCACATTTTTGAGGATGTTGCACTTGGCTGTTCCTCCTCTCCCATGAGACTTTGGAGGTGTTGAAGACTGCTTATTTCGTTGTAGCCCAATCGATAACCTCATTACTCTTTGTCAAGTTAAATCCAAATGCCCCGAGCAATGAAAGTCACGAGAAAGTCATCTGTGCCACCGCGGCGGCTCGGTGCAGACACTCTGTGTCCAGTTATTTTCACCAGCATCTTCCTCATGTCTGCCTCGGCGGTCAATCTCATCTCAGCTAAATGCAATTTGGGGCATTTTATTGAATCACCATTTCTGCATCACGCTGTGATTTTTTATTTATTTTTTCCATACATTGTCATTCTTGCATCGCAGCCGTTCCAATCGAGACTGTGGATTAAGTGTGTTGAAAGTAAAACTGGGTCACCGCTAAAGTGTTGCTGCTGCATCATATCATATCAAAAGATTAAATCTGTGGATAAATAAATTAAAAAAGCAAACATTTAGAGGCGTTTATTGAAAAAAAGAGAGAGAGCAGCGAGTGCAGAATGATTCACTACAAACACGGAGCCTCAGAAAACTACTCTAATTTGATTTCTGTGTTCCTGAAACTTCGTGGGAGTCCAACAAGGATGGCCAAATGTTTCAAGGCTGACCAGCGGAGAGAAAATTACTTAGCTGAGGATGGAAATCAATGACAGTGGAGGGCATTTGAAAATTAAATTTCTGATAATGACCCTGACTGCTGCTGTCTAATTGGAGTCAAAGTCAGAGTGAATGGTAATAAGGACACCGACCTGTCTATTCAGAGTGCTCTCTGCTAGCAATCACATTTGTCAGACACGGAGAGTGTCCGCGCAAACACTGAACCTGCCTTGACATGAACGAGACAAAACATAATCAAAACACACACCGAGCTGGTGGGGAACAGGTGTGTGTTGGGGAAAGTCATTACGTGGGTTTTGATGGAAAGGGAGACCCAAATAAAATAACCCAAAAAGCCCAAGAAAAATCAAAGCTCACAGACACGGGAGCCTTCGCATTGAAAAGATGAAGACATTACGTTGAGCTTAATCAAGAACAAAAAGTAATCTATTACTATGCAAACCTGTGTGAAAACATATTCATCCTGCACAACCAGTGAGTTGGTGTCTACATGTCCGGGAAAGAGGTACTTCCTGTCGGCTTCGGTGCATCGTGGGGCTCTGCACCTCACGTACTGGGCGCCTGGAGGGAGGCGAAAGGAAATCAATCAGAAGTAAATTACAACCATTTACCTTCAAACAGTTCTTTGTATGCGCTGGAGCTGCTATACAGTATGGACATGCTAAACATACAATTTTCTGAAATGGCTTCAAGCTCGACTAACTGTATAAATAATGAAGAAAATATCCAGCCTGCCCTTTGCAATCCAAATTAGCTAAGAGACTAGACTAGTTCAGGAGAAGCTCCTGCAGTGTGTCACACTGCTAAAACAGTTCAGGATGGTTTGGTCTGAGACCAGAGGAGTTTGCATGCTAATTCAGACTTTCTCACCACATGAGCGATACGAGTATCTTTACAGATGCAGGGAAACCCTGTAATTGGTTGACAGAATATACCGTGATGTTTAGAAGGAGGGGAGTGGATATGTGTATGAGACACAGGGGAAAGATTTAGAAGAAGAAACATCCATCAACCCAGCAAAAGTGTGCGTTTTTGTCAGGAGACACCCATTCTGCTTTACTAGACTCCAGGGACCAATCTGACGAGCAGATCGGGTCTCATCTTCCCCTTGACCTCGCTCTAAATGAGAGGCAAAGGGTCCTGTGGGTCTTGCTACCGCGGTGGACTGGAGAGTGCAGCACTCACGGCCTTCCGCGATGCGCGTCTCGATGTGGACCACATCAGATTCGCTGTCCAGCCCCATTACCGCCCTTGAAAAGAGCGGGAGGAGGAGGAGAAGAAGATGGAGAGAGGAGCAGAAAGATTGGAAAGAAAAGGGAAAGATGAGGAAGAGATAAGAGGGAGGGAGAGGGAGAGAAGGAGGGCAGGTTGAGTATCACAGCTGTGGATGGACAACCTGAATGTGCGAGAGCCGCAGCAGGATGTTTTTATCTTAATCAGTTAGTGTAGAATCTGCGCCACCAGTGGCAATAAATCTCAATTCAGCGACGAATCAACAGAGGATACAACAGGAGGGAGGGGTGACGAAGCATCAGCCAGTCACATAAATATCTAACCAAAGGAAACGAACGCAGTTATGAAATTGCAGGTGGCTGCAACACCATTTTGAAAAATAACTCTTTGACATAATGTGCATGAAGGCACGGTGTTCAAGAGCACAAATAATGTATTGTCTCGGGTGCCACGATGCACGCTGAGCTTTTCTTATTTATCAAACGTCTCGCTGCTCATGCATGTGGAGAGGACGCCCTCCAACCAATGTCCTTTTCTATACCGGCTAAAGAAAAAACAACTAAGGGGTTTGACAAATACCATGACAAACAGGGATAAACGGGCTCAACATCAATATTCACTGCCTTGTGCCCGGGCTGTGGAGATTACTAAATGACAGCGACAACAAAAGCAGCATGTCATGTTTGTGCTATGGAAAAAGAAGCAATATGCCTTCAGGTCTACGTGACGCGAATGAGATCAGCTCTGTGCTCGAACTGCCGTGCGAGAGATCCATTTTTGACTGGTGGTCACTGGATCCTTCTGACAGCACAGGGGTCATGAACACTATCATTATGCAAATTACAATCAATCAAAACAGTTCAGAAATAGGAGCCGCATAATCATACCAGTAGAATCTGCCTGGCATCACGTTGTCGTGAACGAGCTGCCATTTCCTCCCGAAGTCCATTGAACTGTACAGCTGCAAGACAAAATTAGGCCGATCTTCATCACACTTAAAGTTTTAGGGAGGAAGATATTGCACAGAGATCATGACATGCACAAGCACATACAAATTACATTTAAAGGGCAACTCCACCAGTTTTACACATTAATTAGAAGTGTGTTTATACTTCTTGGGGAACACTACTGCCTATGTGAAAAAAAAAATGGTATAAAGCCTTTTGTGGCTCCAGAGGAGGCTGCATGTGATCTGATGAGCTGCCTCCAGTGATGTCACTCAGTATGCATTGTGGGTAATGTGTTTTTTATTATTTTTTTTTTTTAAACAGTCCCCTCCTAGAA